>NC_133618.1:77182319-77519089 GCF_048593235.1 Sminthopsis crassicaudata
TCCTAAGCAAGTCATTTGTCCCATTAAAATGCAAGCTTCTTGCATTTTACTAATTATATCTGGCCAAGTCACCCCCCTAACTCAATCAAACTCCTCTGCTTCCCTACTGCCTCTAGGATAAAATATAAAGCACCCTGTTAGACTTTAAAATTCTTTACAACCTGAGTGCAGCCCATCTTGTGGCTTTATTATTGCCTTTTCCCAAGTCTGAAATCCAGGTAAACTGGCTTCCCCTCTGATCCTTATATACAATACTCTAAATCCTTTGCAGTGGCCATCTTACATGTCTACAATATCCTCCTGCCTTATCTCCACAAGACAGCATCCTTTCTCTTCTTTCAAGATACAGTTTCAAGCATCATCTTGAATACAAATCATTGCCTGGTTCCCTGCAAGTGCACATGCCCTCTCTCCAAAACTACCTTATATTTACATAATTTGTATTTATTAATTTTATATCTATTCTGTGTATACTCATTATAGCATACATGCCTTGTGAGTAGAGATTGACTCATTCCTTGTATCTGTATCCCTAACTCCTAGCACACAATAGGTACATTATTATTGCTTGATGACTAAATGACTGATGATCTGTTCCTTTTCTATGTATTTGTACAATCATAAAGACAGATATTTGTAACGAGCTGTCGTCTCTAGAAGCTGCCGGATCACTCTTTTTATCCTCCCAGAGAATGGGCGTGGGATAATGCAAGGGCTTCTGGGAAGAACCACTTCAGCCAATGAGCTTGCCCTTCTATCAAGTCAACCTGAGTTCTCACCTTGTGATTGTCCAGAAAACCTGAATTCTCACCTTGTCACTGTCCAGACAACCTGAGTTCTCACTTACAATCCTAACAGATATTGAGCCAGAAGGGACTTTAGAATCTATCTAATTAAACTCCTTCATTGTATAAATGTAGAAATCAATAACCAGGGAAATTGTTATTTGCCCAAAGTTAATCGGGTAATGTCAGAAGAAGAATTTGAATCCATGTCCTCTGACTCCAGACTAGTGCCCTTGCCCTACCTGATGCCTGATTCATCCATCTGGGCAGGTTCATCTTTAGCTTCTTTTTACATTTACCATACTCAACATAGTGTATGCAACATGATAGATATTTAATAAATATCTACTGATAACTGATTATCTTTCTATCTCCCATGTGTGAATATTCTTTCCTCAAGAATATCTTAGGCACAATTCACATACTATACCCAGTCTGGTTGCCAACCTCTATTATCTGTGTTATTATTAAGCAAAAATCAAATAAACAACTCCAAGTGATGTCAGGGAAGATCAGAGCACAGGTCATTAATTCAAGAATTCATTATCTATCCTCCCAAACCAACCTTATTCCTGGCTTCCAATTACTATTGAAAGTTCCACCATCTTCCTAGTACTCACTTCCATGTCACTCTACCCTTTCAAGCTCACTCGCCTCACATATCTATTGTCAAATTTTTTGAAACGTCTCTCATTTGCATCTTTTTCTCTCTATCCAGTTACCACGCTAGCTCAGTCAGTAACACTTCCCCCCAGAATATTGCAACAGCCTCCAGTTTTTGTCTGATGTCTCTCATAGTTCTAATCACAGTCACCCAAGTGCAGGTCTATAGCTCAAGAAGAGTCAGTGGTTCCCTTTATCTTCCAGAATCCCCATAAGTAGTCTTCTGTTTGGCATTTAGAGTCCCTCTCTACCTGTTTCCTTTCTAATTTTTCAGTCTTCTTACACCCTTCACACACACCAGTTACACAAACTTCTTATTCTTCCAAGATGGCGCTCCATTTTCCATCTCTATATGCTCTTGCACAGGCTGCCTCCCTTGCCAGGTTTCCTTTGAGACTCAGCTCCAGTTTCACCTTATTCTACTTGTCCCCCAACCTGTTAGAGCCTTCTCCTTTTAAAGTTAGCCTGCACATACTCTACAGCCTAGTGTCTCAGTGGATAGAGTCCTAGCTTTAGAGTCAAGAAGATTAGAGCTCTAATCCGGCCTCAGATACTTACTGGCTATGTAACCTTTACAAGTTATTTAACTTTTATGTGCCTCAGTTTCTTTATCTGAAAAATGGATTTTATAATGATAGCCCCTATTTCCTATGATTGTTGTGAGGATAAAATGAGATGATATTTTAAAGTCTCTGCAAACCTTAACATGTTATAGAAATGCTAGCTATTATTGCATATTTATGTATTTTTATATACCTATTAATGTATATGTTCTTTATCTCTCTTAGGATCACTTAGGATCACTTTGAGGTCAGGAACTGGTTTCATTTTTTATTTATGTCACCAGAACTTAGCACACTGCCTAGGATTGAATATTAAATATTAAATAAATGCTTAATAATTGTTCAATGACTGATTAGTTGAATATTGGGTCTGGAGCCAAATGATCTTTATTTAATCCCACCTCTGATGTTGACCATTTATGTGACCCTATACAAGTCACTCAATAAAATCACCATATATAAGATGAAGGGATTGAGCTAGATGGCCACTGAAGTTGCTTCTAACTCTAATTATGGAAGCAGCTAGATGGCATTATTGATAGAGAGCTGGATCTAGCATCAAAAAGACCCCAGTTCAAATTCTACCTGAGACACTAGCTATATGACTTCATTTAATCATTATTTACCTCAGTTTCTTCAACTGTAAAATGGGGGCAATGGTAGCACCTAATCCACAGAGTTGTTAGAAGGATCAACTGAGATAATTGTAATGTGCATAATACTGTACCTGACATATAGCAGGTACTTAATAAATGCTTTTTCCCCTTTCCTCCTTTCCTAGATTTATAATTACTCATCTTAACATAAGTATAACCTCTCTAAATTTAATTTTTTCATTTTACCTCTGGCCCCTCTATCCATCAATGCCTTCCTGAAGCCATCAATCTTGCTCTCATCTCATTTTCCCTCTTTCAATCTTGACCAATTCATGGTAGGTACCTTGTCTTCTTGAATCCCTTGTCCCTGTGACCTACTGTGGATCACACTTTGTCAAAACCCAACTATAAATGCTGCCATTCTCTTCTCCCACATCTAATCACATCCAACTGAATGGCACTAGAGAAAGTCACACAACAGCTGACTCAGTCCACTACTAATGTATCTAATTTTATCTAATGGCATCTGGGTCTTTCATTCTAGCACGGCTACAACTGAAAATGGTCTAAGTAATTTTTAATATATGACACATCCATAGAATATGCACTTTCTTGCAGTGTAGATAAGTATCTTTATCTTGTATAAATTGTTTTATATATATATATATATATATATATATATATATATATATATATATATATATATATGTTTACACACTTTTATGTACATAATTATATATATGTATATGTATACATATGTACAGATTCATATCTATGCACAAAAACCACACACACTTTTGTGTATAAACATATATATAAATAAATGACCATTTCACTAGTAACTGATTTATAGTTTTGCTATCTCAAATGAATGAAAATTCCCAAATGGATGAAACATTCTCAAACTTGTCTTCTTAGTTTCTTTCTGACTCATATAGACAGAAGTGTTCAGGGGGAAATAAATTATTTTAAATCACATATACACACATTCACTTGCCAAAGTGACTTCCCTATAATGCAAGTTTATCCACATCACTCCCCTTCTCAAGAAGTTCCATCGACTCCCATTTGCCTCTAGGATAAAATACAGATTCCTCTGTTTGGCACTTAGAGATCTTTATGACAAGTCCAGATTGGTCTGAAAATCTGTTCCAGATTTAAATACATACTTCCCTTCTAGGGAAGGTTCTAGTCAAACAGGCCTACCTTCCATTTCTTATACATAACACGACAACTCCTTTCTCTACAACCTTGGCCAGGATATCCGCCATGCTTGGAATATACTCCTTCCTCGCTTCCTCATTTCTACCACTTAAAATCTTTTCAAGTTTACCTCTAACATGAAGATTTTGCTGAGGCCCCTCTCACTAGCTACTAGTGTCCCCCAAAATTATTTATTAAGCTCCACCAAGTAGCATTTATCAGGCACTTAATGTATATGTTAGGCAGTGTGTTACACAATGATGGTACAAGGAAAGGCAAATGGTCTTTAAGGAGCTTACATACCAACTGAAGAAATGAATGGATAAAAGATATAGAAAGAGGAGAAGGGAGGTAAACTTTGGGGAGTATCCTAGTTGTGGGAGAGACCTACTGAAGGGCTCCTGCAGAATGTGGCAGTAGAATTGAGTCTGGAAGAAAATCAGAATTTAAGTCAGGTTAAAGAGGGAGAGCATTCCAGACATGGGACAGCAACAAACACCACTACGGCTGGATCTGTGAGCTGGTGTGGGGGAGTAACATATTAAAAATTCTAGAAAAGTAGGAAGGCACGGTTATCAAAAGCTTGAAATGGCAAACAGAGCATTTACATAGCATTTCAGAGAAGCCACTGCTGGTCTGGGAATAGGAAGGGGACAAGAGCAAACTATACTTGAAGAAATGCTCTTTGGGTATTTGAATGAAGGATGGATTGGAGGGGGGTGAAGCTCAATGTAGGAAGATCAATTAGGAGGCCAATGTAATAGTCTGAGCTGAAGGTGATGAAGGTCTGAATTAGAGGGCGATGTGTCCAAGAAAAAGGGGCCATATGCAAAAACCTGTCTGTGAAGGCAGAAATTTGACAAAAGATTGGACTATGGGGATGATGTTTAATAAGGATCAGTCACGACTTCCAAACCTGGGTGACTGGCAGGGATGGTGATGGTCTCAAAGGGAAGGGAAGGTGGAAGTGGGTAGGACTTTGGAGGAAAGATGACGCCTTCTGTTTTGGATATGCCTATGGGATAGTGATTCAAGAAGCATTGGTGATGCAAGACTGGTCTTGTTTTTATACGTCACTTTAGTTGATTTTTATTTCAGAACTTTTCTTTGATATGGTTAAAGAGATGATTAGAGCATTAGTTATACATTATTAAAGACAAGATCACCACAATTTTGAGCAATTTAACATTTTACAAATCATAATGCTCCTATTGAATGAAGTCAGATTTTCAGAATATTATTCTGAGAAAAATCTGCATGGAGCATCAGATGGTACAATGGATAGAGGACTTGATCTGAAGTAAGGAAAATATGAATTCAAATCTGACCTTGGATAATAATTGTGTGACCCTTAGGCAAATCACTAATCCTGCAGCTTCAGTTTTCTCATCTGTAAAATGGGGATAATAATATCATGGTCTTCCCAGAATGTTGTGAGGATCCAAAAAGACTATATTTATAAAGTGCTCTGCATAATTCCTGATACATAGTAAGCACTATATAAATTCTGGCTAATCTAGAGATGATCACTAAAATGAGAAAAACTCGGGAAAATCATTAATAAAATGGCAAAGAGGCAAAAGAAGAAAAGGCCTAGAACATAGCTTTGGGGGATACCCACAATTAGTGGGCATGATATGAATATACAGCAAATAAAACTAGGAAGGCACAATCAGATGAGCATTGGGAGAACTAGGAAAAGCACTTTCATAAGAATTGAGAGAAGAGAAATTATCAAAGAGAAGAAGGTGATGGGTGGTGTCAAAGCCTACAGAGAGATTGAGAAGAAAAAGAATTGAGAAAAGGTCATTGGATTTGAAGGTAAAGAGATCACTGGTAACCTTGGAGAGAGCAGTTTTAGTTGAATGGCAGCATTGGAAACCAGTCTACACAATGTTTACAAGAGAGTGAGAGGAAAGGAAGATAAAACGTGGACTGTAGGAAGTTTTCTGGGGTGGTCAAACATGAAAGGGAAGAGAGACATTGGATGATTGTTGGGAGGGATAACCAGATGAAGAGATTTTTAAGGAGAGAGTGGAAATGATCAAGGGCATATAGACTATGCCATAGTGATCAGAGCACTATGGTTGGAATGAGGCATCATCATGAATTCAAGTCTGGATTCAGATGCTTACTAGCAGCATGATCTTGGGGCAAATCAATTAACCCTATTTTTATCTGTAAAATGAGCTGGAGAATAAATGACTCCAAGAAAACTACAGTCAGACAAAACTGAAAAACCAGCCAAGAGAGATGAGCCTATTTGGAGAAGGCAGGGAAGCATCCAATAGACAGTGGAAAAAGAATAGAAAGAACTATAAGGATTTTAGTGGGAACATTCTAGTAAGGTAAGAAGGGCTCCAATCAAAGGAATGTGTAGAGGGATTAACTTTAAAAAGGAAAGTGGCCACATCTTCATTAGGTACTAGAGTGAAAGAGGAGATGGTGGTGAAAACAGATGTCTGAGCAATATGAGACAAGAAGGGAACAAGAAGATCTTGGCTTATGGCCTGCATTTTTTCTACACTTATGAGGAGTTGAGAGGATGAAAGGAGGAGGACACTGTGGGAGGTTTGAGAAGAGCTGAGGTTTATGCAACCACTGTGGAGAGGAATAAAGAAAAGGATTTCCTTGCTACAAGGGCCATGCTGAGAATAGATGATACAAATCTGTAGTTCCATCTACCAAGTTATCTCCTATAATCTAAGTATATGCATAGGCGGCACCTCCTAAGGCTACTTTTAAGGGGTACTGGATAGAGCATACGCCCAAGGCCCAGAAAGCTCTTCTTCCTGAATTCAAATCTGGCCTAAGACACTTATTAGCAATTTGATTCCTATTTGCTTCAGTATTCTATCTCTAAAATGAATTGGAGAAGAAAATGACAAAACTTTGTAGTATATTGCCAATAAAACCCCAAATGGGGTCACAAAGAGTCAAGTATGATTGACGTGATTGAACAACAAAGGCTGCTTTGCTACACTAGGATAAAAGCTAATTTATAATCAACAGATAATACATATAGCAAGATAATACATATGGAGTCTTTAAATACCTCTGACAACTATGACAATAATTAATATATGAAACTCTTCTCATGTTTTCTTTAAGAATAAATCACATGTTCAACTGTGATGGACGTGGCTCTATTCAACAATGTGATGATTCAAGCCAATTCCAATAGACTTGTGATGGAGAAAGCCATCTGCATCCAAAGAGAAGACTATGGAGACTGAATGTGGATCACAACATAATATTTTCATCTTTTTGTTGTTGTTTGCTTCCTTGCTTTTTCTTTCTCATTTTTCTCTTTTGATCTGATTTTTCTTGTGCAGCATGATAAATGTGGAAATATGTTTAGAATGATTGCACATGTTTAGCCTCTATTGGATTACTTGCTGTCTAGGGAAGGGATGATGGGGAAAGAGGGAGGAAGAGAGTAAAATATAGAGCACAAGGTTTTGCAGGGGTAAATACTGAAAATTATTTTTGCATGCATTCTGAAAAATAAAAAGCTATTATAAAAGAAGAATAAATCACAAATATTTTATATAAATTTAAAAAATAACCCTGTTTTGATAATTATTGTCAGTTTTTGGGTAGACTTTTTAAAATAGGAAACGGGTGAATAATAATAATACCCACTCATCTCCATTATTTTATAATTTGTCCCTCTTTGATATAAATTCAAAATTGATTCCTGAATTCTTTTAAAATTATGTTGCTTCTAACATGTATTTCTGATCCAACTTCTCTTTTTTGACTTCATCTTCTTAAGCATTATTTCCATTTGTTGAGCTGTTAGGATTCCACTGTCAGTGAACCTAACAATATATCATCTTAGAATCACTGACAAATGTATTCTATTGCACATATATTAGTTGCCTTTCTTCCCATTTCATCTGTAAATGGTATAGGGATGATTTCATTTAACAAGGTTTCATATCAACTTTCTACAATATCATTTCCCGCACCATTTTTTTCACAGTTTTATTAGACAACACTTTATATAGTCTTCCATACTCCTCTTCTATATCACGGGAACATACAAACTTGTAAATAAGCTTACATTTCAAAGTGATACTGTTTTTGGACATCACAGCTCTTACTTGACAAGAATCAATTTTTGGCTAGTTTCTGCAGTTTCTAGGTGAAACTTTAGTTAAACTTCTTTATGAAATGAAGAAGATGAGGGGCAGGAGGAAGACTTGAATGAATTCAAATCTGACTTCACACTTTTACTAGCTGAGCAAGTTATTTTACCAATGGCCTTCATAAAAGAAAGAAGAAAAGAAAAGAAAAGAAGATGATGGGAGCCCATATCATTACTTTTATCATATTTTTAGCATCAATGGTTTGCATGAGTATTAGGTTGGAGTTGTAATTGCACACAATGCCCTCTTATCTTTGTACTTTCTTCTAATTTGACATTAATGTTGACCTTTGTTCCAACTAGCTGATAATCTAGCTGCATATAGATGAATGATTCTGAAATGACTCATGCCAATAGCTAGCTGCTTCCTATCTGATAACATATTAGTAATGTTATTTTTATGGCATTATTCATTGCATGGGAGATCCAGAATTCTCCTTGAAGAAAATATTAATGATGCACAGGTGTGAAAAGTTTTTGAGTAGACAACAAGCCTTGCATTTCTTGAATCAGAACCACATCTCCCAACAATTTTTTGTCATCCTCTTCCCATGCAAATTTTCTCATTCAAGTCATTTTATATCAAGGTAAGTGTTGACTTTAACAAGTTCCTTATAGAATTTCTTTATCTCTTCTTCATCTCTTCAGCAACAAATGCTTACACATAAGCTCTAATTATCTTTGTGGTGGTCTTTGTTATGTTAGCCTCCAGTGAGGTACCTGACTTGAAAGACAGAAAATTGTGTGGGAAAAGAGAAAGGAACATTCATAAAAAGGGACAGTCATAAATAATCACAATCTAGTGGAGTCAGGACATTCTCCTGATTCTATTCATCAGTGGAGTAAGTTGTGTTTTTAGGAAGTCAATTCTGAGTGTGTGAAGAGAAAAGTCACCAAATTCTGGCATAAGAATAAGAGATAGTAACTGGAAATGTAAGCTTCTCCAATAGGATGTAAATTCCTTGAAGGAAAAAAGAAGAACCGCTTTTACTTTGTTTCTTTGCATCCTTAACCACAAAAGTTCTTGTGGAATGGCATGGAATTGAAGGATAAGAAAGAAACTTAGAGAGGAAGAGCCAGTTTGAATAAGTGGGGAGTCTGGAGCAAGGTTTTTCAGATTAAGATCCCAGGACAATTTAAGATTACATTTCAGGTAGACGATTTCTTATTTGTGTATAATTTATCTAAGATAAGTCTAACCAGAGTTGGGGAAATCTTGAATAATGAGAGAAAATTAGGGCAATATAAGGCAACCAGTGTCCTCAGTCTACAAATCTGAGATCCACATCAATAATGAAGATTTACACTCAATGAAGGAACTGGTTTAAGAGTACAGAAGCTAAGAGCTTCGATCAGGAAGTTCCTGCAATTCTTGAGGCATCTTATACAGAAGAACATTTGCCCAGGGCAGATTGTCTTAAAAAACTCCCCCACTGGTGAACTGGGAGAAAGGCAGGGCTTGATGCCATTGGGAGTCACATGACAAGGACTGGCACCTTAGGTCTGGCACTAAGGAACCTAAGATGGAGCATCTAGTTCATTAGTGCTTGGAGGCTGGACTCCACCTTAGTGCATGATCCTGCTGGTCCCCATGGAGTTATTTCAGATCTTGGGAGTAACAGAAAAGCCCTGGTATCAATGAGATATATGAATAAAATGGTCAGTCATCTCCACCTGAGGAAATACCCCACTTAAGTGGGAGCAGGGCACTGTAAGAATACAGCAGATTCAGAGCTAGACCATCATGGTGTGAAAAGGTTTGTGACAACTTCAGCACTGCGATGCAAACAGACTACATATCTCAAAAATGTCTCTTCTTGTCTTCGGGCAAACAATGAAATCAACTCAACAAATGCTTTTATTTGTTTCTCCTAAAAGAACCTCTGAGACATTTTTTTCCATTTCCTGCAATTTATTTATGTATTCCAGTTTCATTTTTAGCAAGGATGTGAATATGGATCAGATTCAAGTCTTCCAGTAGTGTATCTCTTGTTGAATCATCAGACAAAGGCCACATATTCAAAATACCAACAGTTAAATTATTATTTATCTGGGGCAGGGATTCTTAACCTTGTTTGTATTATGGCCTCTTTTAGCAGTCTAGTGAAGCTCTTATGAGCTCTTCTCAATAATATTTTAAAAAATTAAAAGAAATGCTAAATTTCAGTTAGAGGCTGATAAAAATAAAGATGTATTTTTTTCACCCAAATTCACATATTCTCCCCTCCACAATCCACCAAGGGTCCACAGATCCCTGGTCAAGAACTATGGAGTTGATCTGTGATCTTAAGAACTGGCTAATCCCCTGTCTTTTTTAAGATCCCTGTTTTTTTCTTTCTAAAAATAAATAAAATATGAATGACTCATTAATACTCTTGCATAGTAAAGGTAATAAACATGATGATAGTTTTCTTTAAGCTGCAATTCTGGTATAAGAATGAGAGATAGTGATTGGAAATGTAAGCTTCTCCAATAGGATATAAATTCCTTGAAGGAAAAAAGAACAGCTTTTACTTTGTTTCTTTGCATCCTTAACCATAAAAGTTCTTGTGGAACGGAACTGTTTCCTTTCCTCCATTCTCAATTATCATCATGGAATTAAAAGAGAACATGGAAAATTGAAAGCTATCTTATATTTTTGTCTGCTTAATCAGTAAACTAACTTCTTTAATACATGGCAAATATCTCTCCATATTGAATTGACTTATTCATTAGATAACAGTTTTTAAGGAAAAACTAATAAAGGTTATTACTCTCAATGAGATAAATTCCTTAAGGCTTTCTTCAGGGAATTAGATAGGAATATTTAGCAGTCTTTAGCATGGTTTGTAACTATGAGGAAGCCAGCAAACAGCTGAAGAATCTCCATAGATGGTGGGAAGAATGTCACTCATGAAGAATTGAGTTCATAAACTAGATGCATGACCCAGGCAAGTTCCTTCACCTCTGTAAAATGAGCTGGAGAAGGAAATGACAAACTACTCCAATGTCTTTTTCAAGAAGACCAAAACTGATCACAAAGAGTCAGACATAACTGAAATGATTGAAAAACAAAAGTTATTCTTAGGAGGAAAGATTTGTAAATTATAAAAATGTATTTAAAAATCATAAGTTACAACTGGAGCAATAACTATCATCATGTTTATTACTTTTACTATGTGAAGAGCATTATGGAGTCATTCATATTTTATTTATTTTTAGAAAGAAAAAAAAACAGGGACCTTGAGAAGAGAGGGGCTTAGTCAAGAATGAGAGATAGGAAGCAAATTTTAAGCTCAGTTCTGATTCCAATCTCATGTTCTTTTCAGAGCAGAATAACTGAAATGTGCAATTTTCTAAGATGATCAGCAATCAGCATAAAAGTAATTAACATTTACATAGTACTTTAATGTTTCTGATGCACAATCTTCACACTGACCTTGTAATATTAGCCTGAAGTAGGCTGGGACAAGTGTGGTAGGAAATTTAATGGATATACCTTGCCCAGGACCACCATGACACTTTGGTGTAGAGCAGGGGGAAGGAATGCAAGTGAATGCCATTAAAAAAATAACATCTAAAACTTTAGAGAAACAATTTGAATGGGAGAGTCGCTTCCCTGGGACTCCATATAAATTGCCTCTTGACAAGGACTTACTGGTTTAAATATCTCTATTCCTACAACTGGTTACCCTATTTGACTCAGGCCCCAGATTTCAGGGTTTCAGTCCTGACTCTGCCTGGATGTGATACCTGGATGCCAGATATGGCACCAGAAAAGAAAGATGATGGGAGAATAAGTGATGTATCCCCTTCCACAACATTTAACCTGTCCCTTCCCACGTTATGATTTGGACCTGGCTACCACTACTCTCAGGTAAGGTTTACCTTCCTCTGGACCTTTCCATTGCTTAATCAGTATCACTGACTAGTAATCAATTAAGTCAACTCTGACTTAAGTAGCATACAACATTAATTGTTCAATTCTTATCGCACACATTTTATAGAAGAGGACATTTCCTTGTGATTGGACCACTAATGAGTGAGATGTAGTTCATAAAAAAAAATCACTACTATGGGAACCAAGAGAACAGGACTCTGGTCCATTCCCTCCCACTGATGGATGACACAGATTGCCTTTTCTGAATCATGGGAAGCTGGTGACCCCCCACCCTTGCTGCTTCCTAGAAGCTATTTCTTTCTTGGGGATTTGGGATACTGGCTCTTCTTCTGCCAGAGTGTTCCTTCTCATGTTCTTGTTGCAGGATCATCGTTCCTGTGCCATCCTACATCTGTGTATATACTTCAGATCTTGTCCCATGCCTTCTCTTTTTTTCTCCACCAGTAAACCCAATAGCTCCAATGAATTCAATTATCCTACCTATGCAGATGACTCCCAAGTCTACCAATCTAACCCCTTTATCACACTAAGTTCTAGTACTGCCATCTCCAAGACCCTGATGGTGTCTCGAGGGCATCTCAAGCTTTTCCAAACTTCCCCGTTTCTGATGAGGGTAGCACTAACCTTCCATTTATGCAGGCTTGCAACATCAGTCTCATTCTTGAGTCTTGATTAGTCTTCATTCAGTCAGCTACTAAATCTTGTCAATTCTACTTTATCAATACCTCCTGCATCCATTCCCTTCTCTCCACTCACATGACTCTTACTCCACTATAGGTCTTTATCATCTATACTACTGGAGCAGACAACAGTTGGGATCCCCAACACCAGGACTTTCCTCTCTCTATAGCTGTCAAACTGGAATTCCTAAAGTTTTGCTTTAATCATATGTTGCTCCCGTACTCAAGAAGCTTCAGGTTCCCCCTATTGTGTCCAGGGAAATCAGGCAAATTTCAATATTTGTTCTCTAAAACCCTTCATAATCTGTCTTCAACCCATCCTAATATGATTCACATCACTTTGCATTTGTACTTTTATATCCCAGTCAAACTAGCCTAGTTGTTATTCTCATTTATGACATCCCTTGGCTCCATCTTCCCTATGTTTTAGGAGAATGCTCCCCTCCTGAACGTTGCCTCCTGGAATCTCTAGCTTCTTCAGCTCAGGTGACATCTAAATTATGAGGTATCATCCCATTGCTAATGCCTCTCTAACAATTATTTTGCATTCTCTCTCTCTAATATATATACATATATATACATAATATACATATATAGTAAATATAAAATTAATATATATTACATATAACAAATGCAAAATTGTTATTTTAAAGTTGATACATACACACATTTCCTACAATTGGTAATTCTATTTGGCTCAGGCCCCAGATTTCAGAGTTTCAGTCCTGACTCTGCCTAGATGTGATACCTGGGTGCCAAACATGGCACCAGAAAATATAGACAAATTTTATATATAAACCTTAAAATAAGAATTATTTTGCATTTGTTATATATATATATATATATATATATATGTTTTGCATTTGTTATATATTTGTTATTTTAAATTTATATATTAATAACATTATATATAATTTTGCATTTATTATATATTGTTTTACATAATGCAATATATATTTATATGTGTTATATATACATTTTTGCATTTGTTATATATATATATACATATATTTATACATATATATAACAAAATAATTGGCATTTTAAAGTTTATGTCCTATGTACATGGTAAGTGCAAAATAGTTTTTGATATAAATATATCAGATATAAGTGCATAATATACAGTATACATATTTTCCAATAATAGTAATGATATAATAACAATAACATTCAGTAAAATCTGCATCCAGGTACTGTGCTAAGAGCTTTTAATTATTATTTCATTTGATACTCACAACAACCCTGGAAGGCAGATGCTGCTATTATCCCTATTTTATAGATGAGGGAACTAAAGCAGATGCAAGCCAAGTGACTTGCCTAGGGTCACAGAGCTAGTAAAAGTCTGAGAATGCATATAAATTCAGGTTTTCCTGACTCTAGATCTACTGTGCTATCTAATTGCCTCAATGAGTAAGCCTCTTGAAAACAGAGACTGTTTAGTTTTTGTTTTTATTTCTGCAAAATCTAAAATAACACCTAGCACACATATTTAATCAAATGCTTACTGAATTGAAATGAATTGAATTTTACCAGAAGTTGCAATCACAGCAGAGAAGCAGAAAAATCATTACCACAAAAAACCAAAGGGCTTAACATCTCAGCTGGAGAATAAATCACTCGCCCCCAGGATGTATCCAGAGTCATTTTGCTAATCCACTCCCACCCTGAGTATCTGTCCCCTGTTCAGTGATGGATTCCACTCTTCCCCTTCCCACCTAGACCTCCAGATCACAGAACAGGAGCAGGTAGAAGGTAGCCCATCTCAAGGTTGGGGATCTGGTTCATTGGGAGACAGTCAGATTTTCTTTCCTGTTCCCACAGAGCTGAAGTTATTACTAAGTTAGTGCAGACTTGCAAAGCTTCATGATCTCCTCTGTGGAAGATTCCTCCACCAACACTGATCCTGAGCCACTCCACACTTCAGCAGACAATACTAATGACTTTCTAGAGCAGAACTAATCCTTCTCCTGTGCTTAACCTCCAGAAGGCAGTTCTAGGCTAGGTTGGACTTTGGGTGACAGATATTGCTGGGTCTGTAAGAGAGCACATGCCTTAGGATGGCAACTAGACCAGAAATCAAAACCCCTAGAATTGAATTCTCTCCCCTCTCTGGGACAAACTGTTAACTGCTGTGGACCTCAGATTCTTCATATCTAAAAAGACAGGGACTATATGATCCATGAGGTCTCCTCCAGCTCCAAATCAAAAACCATGTTTTAAGGATCTCCACCCCCCCTAGTAACAAGACAACCTCAACTCACAAACACAAGCCAAGTGCAAACTCTCCTTTCTAATATTAATAATTCAAGACTGGATGCAGAGACAACAATAACAAAAGTAATTAAATTAAAACTTCCTGAAAGTGAGCAGCTGTGAAGCAGTAATAGATGCTTATAGAGGTTTACTATTTAGAAAAATCTTGTGATTCAACAAGAATGTATGAAATATCTCCTCTCTTCCAGGTACTCCTCGTAGAGCAGAGGGTGCAGATACCACTCCCAAGGGGCCACCTGCTGGGACTTGGACCCCTCCGGCACAGAACCCGCAATTCCTAGCATGGCAGTAAGTCATAAGGAAGCCCCAGCAGAGAAGGGCATCAGCAGAGGGAGCCCCATGGATCCTTGTAGGCCGAACCATCAGAATCCTACCCAGACATAGTAGCAGCTTAGCATTTGTTCTCACAATATGGCTCAGGGGAGTCCGCCTCAATGAGTAAGATGTGTTATGTAAGCCGCTTTTCAGTAGCTCTGCATTTATCAAAGAGGACCTAAAATAATACAGAAAAGCAACAGCCCACCTCCAAAACACATGCTCCTTAGAGCAGCCTGGCATTTCCTAAATCCCCCGATCATCATTCTGGGTACTGGCAAAGAGAAAGAAGCATCTTCCTTCTTTCTCCTTCCCTCCCTTTCTTTTCCTTTCCTTCCTTCCTCCTTTCCTTCTTTTCTATTTTTCTTCTCTTCCCTCCTTCTCTTTCTATCTTTCTTCCCTTTCTACCTTCCTTCCCTTTCCTTCTCTCTTCTTCCTTCCTTCTTTTCCCTCCTCCTTCCCTCCCTTTTTTCTCTTTCTTTCTTTCTTTCTTTCTTTCTTTCTTTCTTTCTTTCTTTCTTTCTTTCTTTCTTTCTTTCTTTCTTTCTTTCTTTCTTTCTTTCTTTCTTTCTTTCTTTCTTTCTTTTTCTTCCTTCCTTCCTTTCATGTTTTTTTTTTTTTTTTTTTTTTTTTTTGAGGCTGGGTTAAGTGACTTGCCCAGGGTCACACAGCCAGGAAGTGTTAAGTGTCTGAGAGCAAATTTGAACTCAGGTCCTCCTGAATTCAAGGCTGGTGCTCTATCCACTGCGCCACCTAGCTGCCCCTCTTTCATGGTTTTTTAATAGAAACTATTAGCAGAAATGTTCCCAAAGCCCCCATTCCATAAAAAAAAAATCTGACTATCATTGGGCAAAGGCAAACATTTCAAGCAGTCTCATGGGATATGTATGAGTTCCCTTGTCCTCTTTGAGACTAGGAATAGAGTCTTAACTATGTAACCTCCTACCACTGGTAAAACAATGAAGTCATAATAATAATAACTACCTTATAACAACCATATATATAAATATATACACACACACACACACACACACACATATATATATATATATATATATATGTATGTATGTATTTAGTAGCTTATAAAGCATTTTCAATTTTAATAAGATCAACTATGTGACAGGAAACATGTTAAGTAAATTTAAAGGCTTGGATCCAAATCCAGTCTCTGGTATTTACAAGATATGTTAATCAGAGCAAGTCACCTAATTTTTCTCTGTACCTCTGTTTCTTCATCTGTAAACTTTAGAAATTGGGTCCGACTGCCTCTAAGCTTCTAATCCATGACCTTATGAAAGACAACAATGAAATGTCCCCATTTCTCTTATCTCCCTAGATTTTCAAAATCTAGGTAGGAGTTGGCATTTTTATTTCCATTTTATGGAAGTAGAAGAAAAGACTAAATTATTTTCCAAGGGTCACATAGAGATTTCTTGGCCAACTAAGACCTGAATCCAGGCTCTCCTTATCCTTGATCCAATCTATTTTAAATCCCTTTAGTCAAACAATATTATGTGGTAGAAAGACTTTTGGATTCATAGTCGGGGAACTGAATTCAAATCAAATCTTTCTCCTTCATAATGTTAGTTTAGGCAAGTCACTTAATTTCTCTAACCCTCATTAGCTCCTTCTTCTATAAAATAAGGTGACCTTTCAAAGCCACTTTCTTTAATTCTTATTGGCTCCTTTTTCTATAAAATAAGGAGATGACTGCTTGCATTCTCTCCAATTATGAATCCATCTTTGAGGGAAGAGGATAACTATATGTGTCAGGCATGGTACTAAGCAATTCTTGTAAGTATGATCTTGTCTAAGGATCACAATGATCCCATGAGGGTAGGTGTTTTTATTATCTCTATTTTACAGTTGAGGAAGCTGAGGCATAAAGAAGTGAAGGGAATTCCCAGAGTTACATAGCTAGTAAGTAAGGTAAGACTTGAACACAGGTCTTCTTGACCTGGCACCTTATCCACTTATCACCTAGCTGCCTAAATCAATTATTAAGTATTTGCTGTGGGACAGGTACTATACTGAGTGATGGGAAAATTTAGCTTAGAACTTCTACCCATCTGATCAGGAAGAAGGAGGAGAAGGTGATAGTCTTCAGTAGGTAAGCAAGGAAGAGGACAAAGGTATTGTTGGGTCCGAACTTATTGGGACTCCTCTTTTGGTTTCCTTGCCTATGAGTAGAGAGCAAGTTTCCCATAGGGATCATCAGCTATTGGGAAAAAGCATTATTAAAACTGGCCCCTGCCCCAGCTCCACATGATAATCATACAAGCTTCCCTTCCCAAGAACCGAGCTAATGATTCTTTTAAACAAACCGATCTTGCATATGTTAGTACAGTCTCGGTCAACCCATCCTGTGTTTCTTTGGCAGAAGGCACAGGGTTCTTTCTTGAAATAGAAACACCAATGAAGCTGGGATGCTTGGATGAGGGATCACTAAAATAGTACCGACTTTTACTTCAATACGTCAAAAGGTCAGGGTTTTAATCACAGAGACTCCCTCTTTGCCATAGGAAACAGTCACAAATTCTTAGTCCTAGAAGGAGCTTTAGAAATCATCCAATTGTGGGACCAAAGGTTCTTGGATTTGGTGCTGGAGGGGAGATTGAATGCCAATTAGTCCAACCTCATTTTAAGACAACTGTGACTTAGTAGAGTTGGGATTTGAATTCATGTCATCTACATCTGTGCCTAATTTTCCACTAATTCAAATTAGCTTTCCCAGACCATCATCATGATGGTTTGTGAACAACAAAAGTATTCACACACTGAAGGTAAATTGCTGATGATTTGATCCTGGGAACTTAGTCCTTGAAACTATATGCAAAGACTTTCAAGTTTGAGAGGATTTCCAGAACTTAGGTTTCACTCTCATAGCCCTCAACAGCCCTCTGTACTATGATTAATTGTTCTTATGAAGATTCAAGTCTAAAAATAGGATTCTTTCTCCTCAGGTAGATCTTTTATAAAGGAAGAGAGAACCCCTGACGTCAGAGGGCTTCCAGTTTAATGGGAAAGATAAATCTCCTCTTGAGGAAATGCCTATTCTGAAATGGAGCATTGCCTCTAAATGTTCACTAAGACATTATGGAGGAAAATGAAGGTTGGTATGTAGTTGAGAACAAGAGCTAAAGCCTTTGACCTCCTAGAAACTCAGAACCTCTTAGGTGACCTCCATTGTTCAGGATTCAACAGTAGCCAGAGTGCAATTTTAGCAGGGGAAATACTGTTTGAATGAACAGGCTGTTCAGGCTGGAAAATAAAAGACTTCAGGGGTCTTCAAATATTGAAAGAGTTGTCAGTCAGAAGAACTCATGTGTTCCTGGCCCAAGGTCTGATGTGCCTTATATTGCTCCACTTGGTTGCTTAGATGGCCACTAATATGGCTTCCATTTCTTAGATGCACTAATTATCTCCCAGACAATGAGAAATCTGAATTACGGGGCTAATTTTTGGAACCTCCATTGAGAGTTTCCTTAATGCTCAAGGATGTTCAGTAGGATGATGCTCTCATTGGTCTTTTTGATGTTGCTCCAACAAAGAACTTCATCTCTTTCTCTGGACATCTCTCTGACTGGCCACTCTGACTCATCTCCACCCACCTATTGGCTCTTCTTTCAAATCCAGCTAAAATCCTGCCTCAATAGGACTCTTTTCCAATCCATTTTAATCCTAGTGTTTTCCTTCCATTGATTGTTTCATATTCATCCTGATTTTACTCTGGTTAGACACAGGTGTTTGCATATTGTCTCCCCTATTAAACTGTCAGCTCCTTGAGAGCAGGCATCTTCTTGACTTTTTGTATCCCCAGTGCTGACCACAGTGTCTGGCTCAAGCAGTGCTTATCAAATGGTTATGGACTGCCCTAACATTGACTTTATCAGGAGATGTCCCCCAACCTTCCAGCCCAGACTCATCCTTCATGATGCTCTTACTCACCCTACCCTGACCCACTACCTCCTCTCCTGCCTTCCCACTTAGGGCAGCTCGATTGCACAGTTCTGCTCTATATGGACTACTCCATCCCACAGAGGGGTTTCCTGACTGCCTAATACTTAAAAATCTCTGGCAATGAAATGAAACCTAAAACTCTTTTAATACAGGAAGAAGCATAGAATCACAGAAATGAAGGAGGAAGGAAGGGACTAAATATTTATAGAGTGCCAACTATTTGTCAAGCACTTTTTAAATTTTATTTTATTTTTGCTGAGGCAATTGGGGTTAAGTGACTTGCTCAGGCTCACACAGCCAGGAAGTGTTATGTGTCTGAGGTCAGATTTGAACTCAGGTCCTCCTGACTTCAGAGCTGGGGAAAGAACTTTTTACAAATATCTCACTTCATCTTTACAAAAGCACTGGGAGGTAGAGGCCATCATTATCCCCATCTTACAGTGATGGCAAACACAGGGTAAGTGACTTGCCCAGAGTCATTCAGCTTGTGGTGGAGGCGGGTTTGAGCTTCAGGTCTTCCTGACACTAGGCCCAGCATTTTACCAACAGCATCACCAGCTAAGTGTGCAGGACCTGAGATAAAGATTGCAGGCCTGTGACCCTGCAGAGGATACAAAGGGGCTGCTGTGGTCAGAGCTGGTTCAGACCTGCACTCTCTGGGCCCTCTGTACCGCAGTTATCATGGGAATTCAGGCATCCCTACCAAGGAGTCAGCTGCCTGAAACCTGATATATATATATATATATATATATATCATATATATATCATATCATATATATCATATCATATCATATATATCATATATATATATCATATATATATCATATCATATATATCATATCATATATATCATATCATATATATCATATATATATATCATATCATATATATCATATATATATATCATATCATATATATCATATATATATATATATATATATATATATATATATATATATATATATATATATATATATATATATATATATATATATATATATATATATATATAAGAGAGAGAGAGAGAGAAAGAGAGAGAGAGAGTGTATTATAACTACACACAGGTGTGCACTCACACACATTTGCACAGCTTCCATGGAGCCACAGACACCAGGGAAATGATGAGAAGAGGGGTAGGGACTTCAAGTTGAATATTTTCCAAGGATAACTCCCTCTTGCCGTGGTACATACAAGCCCCTTGCGGCCACTGTGAACAAGGGGCTTTGGAAAAGACCCCACAAAGCATTACTATGGAGATGTTACCATGGCCTTGGGTCCCTTGAAGTGCAGTCAGGAATTTCAGTTTCATTGTACACTGTGGCTGGTGACCAGATATGTGCTTCAAAGGTTTGACCTCCCCACATGCATACGTATCTGTAACCAATGTGGGCCCATGACCAAGTCCATATGACCCTGGGTGAGAAAGATGAAGGGAGAATTACCAGCTGTCTGCCCCATCTAAAGGCTTTGCTTTTCCCCCACCAGACTACCGAGGCAGCAGGACAATAATGGCTCCCCAGTGAATGGTACTCTGTCTGCCATTGGCACAAGAAAACCCAAGAGAAGGTATTTAAGCAGTTAACTCACATACCAATTCCATTCGCAACCACTGAGTCGTGGCTAACTGGACATTCGTTAGCCATATCAGGCTCTCCCTCGGGCTCATTCAAATCCAAGCCAGGCGGGTGGGAGCCATCCCCAAAGTGTCCTGCGTCCTTTTCGTGACTGGCATCTCCATTCACTATCCCACTGGGTGCCTTTTTTAATGGCATGATTTGCAAGCCACTGGGTGTAGTTCGGTAAGAAACAGTCTTGGCAGCCCTGTCCCCTCCTGACTGGGGTTTTGAGGTGTACCCCTTTTTTGGTTTTTGGAGGGAAGGGTTCATCCGCTTCCGTTTGTGGGAACTCCCTTTGCTCTTCCCTGATTCAGGTCTATGAGACAGTTTCTCCATAGGAGCTCCTCGGCTTTCTCTTAGGAACTTGGGGGTATTGGTCTGCTTCCCAGACTTAATCTTCTTCTCTCTTGACACATGGAGGCCATTAAACTCATCAATAAACTCCTCACAGTGCAGTAAATGATGTTCCGGTTCCCATGTGTCCTCATTGCTGCCATAACCTTTCCATCGGATGAGATATTCCCATTTTCCCTTCTTGTTCTTCCTTTTGTCTACGATCCTCTCAACCTGGATGGAAAGAGACAGAAGATCAGAGTATAAAAGCAATGTCCAAAAAAAAAAAACTCCTCCAAAAAGTCATTGACAGAAAAAGCAAGTGCCCTTAATGACAATGAACCTATTTACTTCCTTTTCTAGGTGGGGACATCTATTCTTTAAAATAGGAACCATCAGTAGTATTCAAAAAGGAAGATTTTATTTTAGGTCATTATTTAACTGAACAAAATCCCACTGTTTTTTTTTTACCTTTGGGACCCTGAAGATCCTATCAAGCTTGTTCCCATCATCCTCACCAGGAAAGTGATAAAATTAAACTAGGTTAGTCCTGAAGAAATTATCCAGCCCAGGCTTTCCATGAGCTAAGAAAACATTTACCAGCTTTGAATCATCTTCCCCAGAGCCAAGCTACTCAAAGATGCTGTCTCTGACAGTTTCAGTTTTCATGAAATAAATGCTTTGTGTTTTAAGTAATAGTTCCTTAAAAAATGTAATTGGGTTTAATCTGGCTGCACAATTGTTACCAACCAGAAAGACAGGTGAATAAATGGATGCTGCCCGCTGTCCAATTCTTGACAGATAGGTAATGGACTCAAGGTCTAGAATGAGACACATGTTTTTGGACATAGTCATTGTAAGAATTGTCCTATTTTACAATGTACATTTCTTATTTTTAAATTTTTAATAACAGCTTTTTATTTTCAAAATTCAAAATTCAAAGATAGTTTTCAAATTCACCCTTGCAAAACCTTGTGTGCCAAATTTTTCTTCCTCCCTCCCCCCCACTCCCCTAGACAGCAAGTAATCCAATATAGGTTATACATGTGCAATTCTTCTAAACAAATTTCCACCTTTATCATAATGCACAAGAAAAATCAGATAAAAAGGGGGGAAATAAGAAAAAAAGCAAGCAAACAACAAAAGAAAAGGTGAAAAACTATGTTGTGCTCTACATTCAGTCCCCATAGTCTTCTCTCTGGATGCAGATGACTCTCTCCATCATGTCTATTGAAACTGGACTAAATCACCTTACTGTTGAAAAGAGCCAAATCCATCACAGTTGATCATCAAATAATCTTGTTGTTGCTGTGTACGATGTTCCTTTGGTTCTACTCACTTCACTTAGTATCAGTTTGTATTAAGTCTCCAGGCCTCTCTGAAAATCATCTTGACGCTCGTTCCCATAACATTCATATACCATAACTTATTCATTCCTTCTTATTCATTTCTTCTGGGAATATATGAAGATAGAAAAGGCAGCCCTGGGCTGATGGGATAAATGGGGTGGAGAAGAGTGAGACACTGAGGCTGACATTGAGGTTCTGAGCCTGGGTGCTCAGAAGAATGCTGGTGTCCTTGACAGTAATAGGGAAGCTAGCAATGGAGCAGGGTTTGGCATGGAAGGGGACAAAGAGTTCAGTTTTGGACAAGTGGAGTTTAAAGTATCCATGAGACATTTAGTTGGATATGTCCAATGGACAGTCGGGAATGCAAGATTCAAAGACAGAAAAGAAGGACTGGATTAATAGATCAAGAATCCTCTAAAAAATAGATCTATGTCTTGCTCAACCATAATCAAGGAGAATAAAGAGCCAGTCTGGAACTACATAAGAAAGTGGCCAGAAGTCTATGCATCTTCACAGAGGCCCTATGCCAAAGGAAGTGGAAGCCAAATCAAACTGTAATAAATCCTGCTGGGATCTTGGGTGCAGGCTGTCAGAGCAGTAAGGAGGGGCAGAGCCAGTCCCTAATAGGTTCAGGGCCAGCTCAGGGCATCCAAAGCTATTTCAAAAGAATCACAATGAGTACAGCATAAGGCTGCCCTTCAAGGGAAAGAAACCGGTGCTCCTGGGTCTTTCTAAAGGCTATGAAGTAACTGTTGCTTTTTTTTGTTTTTGTTATTGTTTTATGTCACTGTTGAAAGAGACAGGTCAAATTATGTTTTGGTGGCAAAGCCATGCCAGGAACTCTCCAGGGGAGCTCAGACCAGCATATCATCCACATCCAATCTACCTTCATCCTTACAGCTACAGAAGAAGGAAGGACCAACACTTAAAAGAAAGTCAAATTTAAGTTTCAGACTAAAGATTTTATTCAAGGTAGAAAAAGAAAGTAAAAAAAAGCTATGAGGAGAATCTGGACTAGGCGGAGTCATGTCAAGAAAACAGAATTAGAACATTTTCATTTTAGATAACTAATGTCAAAGATATTTTTTTTCTCCACTCACTTATTTGTAGATTCTTTCTCTGCTTAACATATTTGTAAATAAGGAGAAGGAAAAAAAGGGGGAAAGTATAAGAAATTATGATGGAAGGAAATACACACAATTAATTGAATTGTTATGAATATGAATTGCAACAATTGAATATGAATGGTATAAGCACACTCATAAAATGGAAATGGATAGTAGAATGTATCAGAAAGCAGAATCCAACAATGTGTTGTTTATAAGAAATACACCTGAAAATTGATAACCATTTGTAATAAAAATGAGGGGCTACTTTTTGTAGTTGGCTAGAAACTGGAAATTGAAAGGATGCTCACCAATTGGAGAATGGCTGAATAAATTGTGGTATATGAATGTTATGGAATATTATTGCTCTATAAGAAATGACCAGCAGGATGAATACAGAGAGGTCTAGAGAGACTTACATGATCTGGTGCTGAGTGAAGTAAGCAGAACCAGATCATTGTACACAGCAATAACAATACCATATCATGATCAATTTTGATGGACTTGGCTCTCTTCAACAATGAGAGGATTCAAATAAGTTCCAATTGATCTGTAATGAACAGAACCAGCAATACCCAGAGAAAGAACACTGGAAAATGAGTATGGAGCACAGTATAACATTTCCACTCTTTCCGTTACTGTTTGCTTGCATTTTTGTTTTGTTTTTTTCTTCCTAGTTTTTTTTTTACCTTCTTTCTAAATCCGATCTTTCCTGTGCAACAAGATAACTGTATGTGTATGTGTGTATATGTGTGTGTGTATATGTATATATATACATATATATATATATATATATATATATATATATATATGTCATCTAGGGGAAGGGGTGGGGGGGAAGGAAAGGAAAAGTTGGAACAGATGTTTTTGCAAAGATCAATGTTGAAAAATTACCTATGCATATATTTTGTATATAAAAAGCTAAAATTAAAAAATAAAATTAAAAAAATGAGGGGTAAAGCAGAATTTATTGTGCTTTAGATTAATTCATTCAAGCATGAATAGTAACCATAATCACAAAGTTACTGTAAAAACAAATAAGTCAAAAAGACATGTGCAGGGTAACTGTTTAAAGATAGTATAGTAAAAGAAAATAATATCTGTATCTATCTATCTGCACCAACTCCATATGCACAATATCCCAGGACATTTCAGTATTCAAAGGAAAAGCTAACTGAACTAAAGAGATACAGCAAAACTAAATATTAAAAAATATTTTAAATGTTAGGATATTAAAATATTCAACAAATATTATAATAACAAACAAGGCCTGACTAGAATTTTAGAAAAATTGGATGTGAGAGATCTCTGGCAGTCAGTGAATGAGAATTTATAAATATTTCTCGATTATTTCTGGTACTTTTTAAAAATTGGCAATATGCTTGGGCATAAATAGCTCATAATCAAATGTGGCAAAGCAGAAATGTTAAACATATCATTTACTGACCACAAGGCAATAAAAATATGATCAATAAAGGACATTTGAATAAAGAATTCTAACTTAAATGGATAATAAATAATATAATTCTAAAGACTATGTGGGTCAAAGAAAAATTATAGAAACATTAAATAATTTCATAATGAGACAAGCCATCACATTTGAGATGCAGCCAAAGCAAATCATTAGAGGGAAATGCATTTTCATCAACAAAAAATAGAACAAATCAATGAATTGGGCATACAACCAAAAAAAAAAAAGGCAGAAAATCTACACTTATTTTAGTTTTTTTTTCAAATGGATAGGCCACTTTTTAGTGCTTCAATCTGTATTCAGATACAATCTGTTCTTTCTCTGGATATGGACAGGTTTTTTTTCATCATAAGTCTTTTAGAGTAGTGCTGAATCATTGTATTGTTAAGAATAGCAAAGTCATTCACAATTGATCATCCCAGAACATTACTATTATTTTGTACACAGTACATTTCACTTTGCTTGAGATTACTGAAGACTTTCCAGGTTTTTCTGAGAGCATCCTGTTCATCATTTTCCACAGAAAAATAATATTCCATTATAACCAAATACCACAATTTATTCATCCATTCCCCTATTGATGGGTATCCTCTCAGTTTCTAGTCCTTTGTCCTAAGAAGGGAGTTGCTATAAATATTTTTGTACATATAGGTGTACTTTTCCTTTTTTTAAAAAAAAAAAAATTCTCTTTTAGGATTCACACCTAGTAGTGGTATTGTTAAGTCAAAGGATAATACATGATATAGCCCTGTGATCATTATTCGTATCTTTTGATCATTTATCATTATATACTTGTGAGCCTTGTTCAGATTTGTAGAAGGCGGCAGACAGTGGGGGAAATTCTAGGTAAGGCATAAGACCCTTCAGCCCAGAGGGAACCTGCTGACAATGTCTGGTTCGGCTCCCCATCTCCCCTAAGGGTTCTTGGCCTTCCTGAGAAGTCAAAGAGTATATGACCACTTGTGACTTACTTGAAGCAAGGAATACTTCCAGTAAGAAGAATTTACATATCAATAGCAGGGTGCTTATAGTTAGCTCTTACTCAATGTGATGTGATGATGTAATGGTTCTCTAGTTAGCACATGCTCAGTGTGTTAAAATGATGTAATCATACTAAAGTATTTAAGTGCTGAGAATACTTGAAATAAAGGACTCCATTTTGATCATCCTCCTGGGTCTCCTGCCTTCATTACTTCTCCACTAAGACCAAAGCCTTGGGCTGGTCTCGAGGTCCTCCAGAGAGCTAGTCATGGGGGCTGTAGAAAGCATAGTACATTTTGATACCCCAATTTGGGGGCTATAGAAAGCACATTATACATATTTTTTGATCATTTATCAATTGGGGCAGGGTCTTGTTTTTATAAATTTGACTCAGAGAAAGTTGCATCAAAAAATTGCTATTGCTAACTGCACTTCACTTCATTTATTCTATTCTATCTCTCCTTTTACCCTGTCCCTCTTCAAAAGTACTTCCCACTGGTCACTCCCTCCCTTAATATGCCCTCTCAGATATCACCCCCCCTTCCCATCTCCAATTCTCCTTCTGCTTTCCTGTGAGATAAAACAGATTTTTATACTCATATTGAATGAGTATGCTATTTCCTCTGTGAGCCAATTCTGATAAAATTAAGATTTACTCACTTATCCTTCTCCTCCCCTGTTCCCCTCCCCTATAAAAGCTTTTTTCTCCCTCTTTTTTACGGCAGATAATTTACACCATTCCACTTTTCCCTTTCCCTTTCTTCCTATGCATTCCTCTCTCAACTCTTAATTTCATTTTTTAAAGATATTATCCCTGGACAGAGACAAGATGGCTGAAGATAGACAGGTCTTTATCTGAGCTCTCCCAGATATCCCTTAGATCAACACCAGATCAAGCCTCTGAATTAGTTTTAGAGTGATAGAACCCACAAATATTTGGAGCATAACAAATTTCCAGCAGAAGATACATTGGAAGAACTTCAGAAAATGTCTGTTTTAATCAGGCAGGGGGTAGGGAGTCTAGTACAGGCAAAGCACAGGGACTCAGCCCCCTCCACCCCCTCCTCTAGAATCTACCAGGAGGTTTGTAGCCAAAATACAACAGTGTGGCTATTCTGACCTGGGTCAGAAGCCAAGAATTAGCTACGAGACCCCCCTCCCCCAATACAAACACATAAGGCAAATATTCCGTCCCTGAATGCCAGAATAAGGCAAGACTTGGCCATGCCCACCTACCATCAGAAGTCAGTCAGCATCATGGACCAGGGCAGCATGAAGCTGTTGTGGCCTGTAGAGGAAGCTTGGGCAATCTTTGCCTTAAGAGCAGACCTCAAATTAAAAAAAAAATGAGCAAAAAACCAAAAAGAATTCTGACCATAGAAAGCTTTTATGGAAAAAGAGAACAATAGACTTCAAATCCTGAGTTCATTAAAGACATATTACCTCCAAATGAATCCCCCAAAGTGATAGAGGTTGATTCCTATTTCACAAGACTCTCTTGGAAGAATTAAAAAAACATCTTAAATGAGAGTTAGAAGAAAAATGGAGAAAGGAAATGGGAATATTACAGGAGAGTTTGGAAAAGGAAACACGTAAATTATCTGAAGAAAATGTCTTACAAAATAGATTTAGAGAAACAGAAAAATCATATAACTTTTTATAAAATAGATTTGAAAAAATGGGAAAAGAGAACAACTTATTGAAAAAGAGAATTTGTAAAATAGAAAAAAATCCAACTCATTTTAAAATTCAATTGGCCAAATGCAAAAGGAGGTAAAAAAGCTAACTGAAAAAAATTCACTAAAAATTAGAATTGAACAAATTGAAGTGAATGACTCAATGAAATATCAAGAATCAGTTAAACAACCCCCCCAAAAAATGAAAAAAAAAAAAAAAAAAAAAACAGAAAAAAAATGTAAAATACCTCATTGAAAAAACAACTAACCTGGAAAATAGATCTAGAATAAACAATCTAAAGATTATTGGAATTCCTGAAAACCATGATAAAATAAAGAGAATAGATATCATCTTTCAGGAAATCATCAAGGAAATTGCTCAGATATCCTAGTACCAGAGGGTAAAATATCCACTGAAAGAATTCACAGACCACCTCCTGAAAGAGACTCCAAGATGAAAACTCCAAGGAACTTTATAGCTAAATTTCAGAATTATTATGTCAACGAGAAAATATTACAAGCAGTCAGAAAGTAGCAATTCAAATATCAAGAAAATACAATCAGGATTGCCCAGAACCTCACAGCTTCTACTTTAAAGGACTGAAGGGCCTAGAATATGATATTCTTAAAGGCAAAGAACTTAGATTGCAGCCCCAAATCAACTATCCAGCAAAATTGAGCCTTATCTTTCAGGAAAGAAGATGGACATTCAATGATATAGGTGAACTTTTTTTTTTTTTTCTCACAAAAAGACCAGAGCTGAACAGAAAATTTGATCTTCAAATATAGAACTCAAGAGAAGCATAAAAAGTTAAAAAGGAAAGAAAAAATAACTTTCTTTTAAAGGTTAAAAAGCAGAGAAGGAACCAAAACGGCAGAGAGGACACACATTTCTTTCTGAGCTCTCCTACTACCCTCACACTAATTACAAAATTCAGCCTCTGAAATAGTGCTGGACCACCAGAATCCACGAATGTTAGGAGTACAGCAAATTACTAGCAGAAGATAATTTCAAAGATCACCATCTATTTTGATTGGGCGAAGGGATGAGAGGAAGCCAGACACAAGCAGGAAGCAGAGTGTGGAGGCCAGTGCACACTGAGCAGGGGTGAGAAGGGGGGGAGGGGGAAAGGAAGGAAGGGGGTGGTGGAGCATGGGGTTGTCACCACAGGGAGGTACAGACTCTGTGTGGTGAAGAATCTATAGGAAGGTCTCCACCACAGTGTTGGCTACTCTGTCCTGGTTGCAAGCCAGGAGATCAGCAGAAAAATTATAAAACATCCAACACAAATCCAGAGGATAAAGAGTGAACCCCAAAGCCCCGGAGTCTCACAGGACCTGGCCACACTCACCCAACACCAGGAATGACTCAGCGTTATCCCAGCACAGCCATTGCCATTTCCTGGTGCCTGTAGTGGAAGCTTGAACCTCCTTGCCCTAAAAGCAGATCCCAATTTTTAAAACAGATGAATAAAAAAGCAAAGCAAACGCTAACCATAGAGAGCTTCTATAGTGAAAGAGAAGAACAGATTTCAAACCTTAAAAAGATTAAAAGCAGATTGTTTCCAGATGAGGCCCAAAAGGTGACATAACCTGATCCCCATCACACAAGGATCTTCTAGAAGAAATTAGAAAGAATCTTTAAAAAAAGAGCTAGAAGAAAAATGGGGAAAGAAAATGAAAATTCTACAAGAGGGTCTGGAAAAGGCATAAACTCATTAAAAGACAGAATGGAAAAAGAAAACAACTCCCTGAAAAAACAGAACATGTGAAATAGAAAAGATAAAGAACTCCCAGGAAAACAGAATGTGTGAAATGGAAAAAATAAAATAACACCTTAAAAAAATCTGTGAAATGGAAAAAAAAATACATAGAACAAAACAACTCATTTAAAAACACAATAATTGTACAAACACAAAAAGAAGTAAAAAAAAGTAAATTAAAATAACACACTAAAAATAAGAACTGAACAAATGAAAATGAATGACTGGACACATCAAGAATCAGTCAAGCAAAACCAAAAAAGAAAAAATATTTTTAAAAATGTAAAACACCTACTTGGAAAAAAAAAACTGACCTGGAAAATAGATCTAGGAGAGATCATTTCAGGACTACTGGACTCCCTGAAATACATGATAAAAAAAAAAAAGAACTTAGACACTATTTTTCAGGAAATCATGAAAGAAAACTGCCCAGATGTTATAGAATCAGAAATGAAAATAAGCATTGAAAGAATTCACCAAACAACTCCAGAAAGAGACCACAAAATTAAAACTCCAAGGAATATTGTGGTTCAATTTCAGAACTATCAGATCAAGGAAAAAATATCATGAACAGCCAGAAAAAAAAATTCAAATAACAAGGAGCCACAATAAGGATCATCCAGGATTTAGTAGCTTCTTCCTTAAAGGATTGCAGGGCCTGGAATCTGATATTCTGAAAGGCAAAAGAACTTGTAATGCGGCCAAGAATAAACTATCCTGCTAAACTGAGGAAGATGGACATTCAATGAAACATGTGAATTCCATTTGATTCTAATGAAAAAACCAGAACTAAAAAAAAATTGACCTCCAAATATGGGATTCAAGAGAAGCATAAAAAAGTAAAAAGAACTTTTGAGAATTGTATTTCTGTTATGAGTACACATAGAGAATGCATGTTTAATTTGATTTTACTGTTACAATATAAAAAAGGAACTAGAGGTGGAAAGGGGATTGTACCAGAAAAAGGGAAAAGTGGAGGTAAAAAGAGGGAAATTACATCTCATGAAGAGGCAAAGGAAACCTATTGTATCTGAGGGAAAGAAGGGAGGGAGATGAACATTGTGTGAATCTTACTCTCATCAGATTTGGCTCAAAGAAAAAATATTAGATATATTTGGGTTATAGAGAAACTTTTCTCACCTTACTGAAAAGTGAAAGGGGAAAAGGGAAAAATGAAGGAATAGGCTAAATAGAAGGGAAAACAGAAATAGTAGGAGAAACTTAGAAGAAAGGGGGAGGGATTCTAAGGGAGAAAATTCTAAAGGGAGAGGACTCCTTGAGGCAAGTGGTGCTCATAAGTTAAATAATGGGGAGGAGGGGAGTGGAAAAAGAGAAAAGTATAATCTTGAATATGATGGAAGGAAATACAGAGTAGTTTTAACTGTAAATGTGAATGGGGTGAATTCTCCCATGAAGCGGAGGCATATAGAAGACTGGATTAAAAGCCAGAATCATACAATATGTTGTTTACAGGAAACACATTTAAAGCATGGAGATACACAAAGAGTGAAGGCAAAAGGTTGAAAGAGAATCTATTATGCTTCAGGTAAATAAAAAAAGCAGGGGTAGCCATCCTGATCTCAGATCAAGCAAAAGCAAAAATTGATCAAATTAAAAGAGATAAGGAAGGAAACTATATCTTGCTAAACAGTATCCAAGGATAATGAAGCAATATTAGTGCAAAACATGTATGTACCAAGTGGTGTAGCATCTAAATTCCTAAAGAAGTTAAGAGAGCTGCAAGAAGAAATAGACAGCAAAACCATAATAAGTGGAGATTTCAAACTTACTCTATCAGAACTAGATAAATCAAACTACAAAATAAATAAGAAAAAAATTAAAGAGGTAAATAGAATGCGAGAAAAGTTAGGTATGATAGAGCTTTGGAGAAAACTGAATGGAGATAAAAAGGAGTACACTTTCTTCTTGGCAGTTAAGGAACCTATGCAAAAATTGACTATATATATTAGGACATAAAACCCCCAAAATTAAATACAGAAAGGTAGAAATAGTTAATGCATTCTTTTCAGATCACAATGCAATAAAAAGTAATTCAATAAAAAGCCAGAGGAAAATAGACCAAAAAGTAATTGGAAACTAAATAATCTCATCCTAAAGAATGAATGAGTAAAACAGCAAATCATAGACACAATTAATAATTTTATCCCAGAGAATGACAATAATGAAACAACATACCAAAATTTGTGAGATGCAGCCAAAGTGGTAATTAGGGGAAATTTTATATCTCTAGAGACTTAGTTCCATAAAATAGAGAAAGATAAGATCAATGAATTGGGCTTGCAACTAAAAAAGCTAGAAAAAGAGCAAATTAAAAATCCCTAATCAAATACTAAACTTGAAGTTCTAAAAATAAAAGCAGAGATTAATAAAATTGAAACTAAAAAAAAAAACTATTGAATTAATAAATAAAACTAAGAGTTGGTTTAAGGAAAAAAAGCAACAAAATAGATAAACCTTTAGTAAATTTCATTAGAAAAAGGAAAGAGGAAAAGCAAATTGTTAGTCTTAAAAATGAAATGGGAAAACTTTCCACTAATGAAGAGGAAATTAGAGCAAAAATTAGGAGCTAATTTGCCCAACTTTATGCCAATAAATTTGATAACCTAAGTAAAATGAAGGAATACCTACAAAAATATAGATTGTCCAGATTAACAAAGGAAGAAGTAAATTGCTTAAATAGTCCCATTTTAGAAAAAAGAAATAGAACAAGCTATTAATCAACTCCCTAAGGAAAAATCCCCAAGATCAGATGGATTTATATGTGAATTCTACCTAACATTTAAAGAACAATTAATCCAATTGTCCAATGCTATATAAACTATTTGAAAAAACAGGGAATGAAGGACTCCTACCAAGTTCCTTTTATAACATAGACATGATACTGATACCTAAACCAGGTAGGATGAAAACAGAAAAAGAAAATCATAGACCAATCTCCCTAATGAATATTAATGCAAAAATCTTAAATAAAATGTTAGCAAAAAGATTACAGAAAACCATCCCCACGATAATATACCATGACCAAGTAGGATTTATGCCAAGAATGCAGGGCTAGTTCAACAACAACAACAACAAAAAAAAAACTATTAGCATAATTGACTATATCAATAACCAAGTTAACAAAAAACATATTATCATTTCAATAGATGCAGAAAAAGCATTTCATAAAATCCAACACAGATTCCTATTAAAAACACTAGAGAGTATCAGAATAAATGGGCAGTGGCATTTATTTAAAGCCATCAGCAAGCATCATATGTAATGAAGATAAACTGGAACAATTCCCAATAAGATCAGGAGTGAAACAAGGTTGCCCACTTATCATCACTACTATTCAATATTGTATTAGAAATGCTAGCTTTGGCAAAAAGAGATAAAAAAGAGATTAAAGGAATTAGAGTAGGTAATGAGGAAAACAAATTATCACTCTTTGAAGATGATATGATAGTATACTTAGAGAATCCCAGAGAATCAACTAAAAAGCTATTAGAAATAATCTACAACTTTAGCAAAGTTGCAGGATACAAAATAAATCCACATAAATCCTCAGTATTTTTATACATCACCACCAAAATCCAATAGCAAGAGATACAAAGAGAAATTCCATTCAAAATAACTGTCAAAAGCATAAAATATTTGGGAATTTATCTACCTGAGCCCAATTCTTATTCTCCTTGGAGGCTTTGGATGTAGGAGAAAGCTCCTTATCAAATCTTCTTCTGAGTGTGTGTTTTGATCCTTTGTGTCATTTTAGTAATTTTTAGTGGTCACAATTTTTTTCTGTTGTTTGCTCATTTCTCTGTGTTAAAGTAAGGACCTGTCTCCAGGATGCAAGGCACACTGTCCTAAGCTTCAGGGGTTTTGTGCATCTGTTTTCAGAGACCTTGCTACAGATCTGATCATAGACACTCCTTTCTGCCCTGCAGCTGTTAGGAGAGTCCCACCTTCACTGTAAGATGTAAGGTCTAGTGTGCTTACACAATAGAGTTCTTCCTTGGTGCTAGCAAAGAGACTTCCTGTGAGCTAAGAGCTCTTAAAGCTGCCATCACCAACACTGCTCAAGCCTACTCCTGGTATGCTGGTTTCCCAAGGCCTTCTCACTCTACTGACAAACCTTTCCTTTCCACCTTCCAAGGCACCTTTGGTGTCCCTAGGCTGAGAGTTCTGGAAGCCACCAATATTAGCAGTGATTCATAGGAATCTAAGTCAATTCCTGCTTTGCTGGCTTTGGGGCAGGGACTGAGGCTGGGGGTAGGGCTGGAGCAAGGTTGAGCTGGAATGATCTGCACTGTAATTGCACGCTGGACTCCCATCCTGCTGCCACAGATATATCCTGCTGATCAAAGTTGACTTCAGCTGGAAAATGTTCTACTCCATCCTTTTGTTTGTCCTGATGCTCCAATATTTGTTTAGAGTCATTATTATTTAAAGGAATTTAAAAATGTCTGGGAAAGAAGTCAGTGAATTCCTGCATTTACTCTACCTTCTTGGCTCCCACATGTTTTAAAAGTCATACACAAAAAGAATTTCTAAAAATCAAAGAGATAAATTTAAAAACTAAAGATAAAACTAGTAAATTGATAAATAAAAGTAGAAATAAAAATGCACAGATTAATAATCAACTAATATGCTTTTATTAAGTAAGTGACAGGTGCTAATTTTCAGAAAAAATAAGGAATATACAGATCAATAACTCAATTTCAGAGAACAAAATTTAAAAAGAAAAAAATTACAAGGAAAAAAATGTGAATTCAATTAAATATTCAAAGAGTAATAAACTCCAATGTGGCTTAATTTATTTTTGTAAAAATATGGGAAAATATATCTTTCCAAATCCCTTTTATGAGATAAATATATTTCTCAAAGATAAATCTAGGCGGGGTAAGTAAAGCTAATGATCAATACAGAAACGAAAAGGACCATTACTTGCTCCCTAGTATATTTAAATATATTTTTAAAAACTCTATGAAATCATTAGTCCAAAATCTGTTTTAAAAATTGAATTGTATATATTACTTTTTTATTTGAGTTAATCAGGTAAGAGTTACTTCTAATTTTTTCCCAGATTTTTATTAAATGTAATTAGGAATGTAATTAAAAGGTTAAAGCTGTGTGATAAGATTATATATTTTTATACTTCAAATGATCCTAAAATTTTATTTATTATACATATATGCAACTAATAATATTTGCAGCATTAATAAAATTGTATTGCACAAAGTTATACATATGTGTATATAATATCACTAATGAAACTTAAATAAAAAAAACTGAATAAAGTGCTAGCAAAAAGATTACAGTATAATATATATACTAATACAAAGTTAAATTTAGAGTAGGAATGTAAGATTGATTCAACATTAGGAAAAATACACATAATAGTATAACTAACAATAAAAACCCCATGATTATATCAATATTTTGAAAAAATTTTGAGAAAAGCAACATCCTTTCATTTTAAAAAAAATTCTAGAATGTATATGAATAAATGGACCTCTCCTTAACATAGTAAAGAATATTTACCTAAAGCCAAGGTGATCAATTATAGTGATCTTTCCAAAAAGATCAATGTTAAAGCAATTATGTCCACCATCAATCCTTATTATTTCATAATAATGAAACAGATCAAAAGATTCCATCTATCAATGGAGATTTTCCTTGTCTCTGACACTTTTAGTCTCAGAGAGCTACCTAGAAATCTTAAGTCTTAAGAGAGTCACCTAGAACATTCAGAGATTAAGTGACTTGCCTATAGACAGTATTAGTCAGAGGTATGACATACTGTCAGGTCTTCCTTGTTCCAAGGATAATTCTCTACCTTCTACTCCATGGCTGACTCGCTTTTACCTATTACTTTATATGGTTATGGAAGTACTACTTATCACATTGACATGAACATAAGCAAACAAGAAAGAGACCACTTTCTGTAGATATGATAATTTAATTAGGGAATAAATTAGATTTGATTTTGAAAACTGAAACAACTTCAATCAAGGAGGATAATATAAAACAAAATCAAAAGAATTTCTGATTATGAATATGCAGAAAAAGATAGAAGAAATTCCATTCAAAATAACTATAGAATATTGTATCTAGGAATTCATTTACCAAGTTATTGACAGTAATAAGACTACAACTACAAAATCTTATTATGGAAATATAATAAAAATAATTGGAGAGATATTAATTGTTCATGGTTGAATGATGATAATATAACAAAAATGACTACCACCCAAATTAATTTCCATTTTGAATGTCATACCAAGCTACCAAACAATTAATTTATAGAATCAGACAAAATGACAAAATTTATCTGGAAGAATGAAAGGTCAACAATCTCAAGGGGAATGTGTATATATGTGTGTGTGTGTGTGTGTATACATATATATATATACACACATATATATGTGTATATATATGTATACACACATACATGCAAACATACATACATAGAGGTTGTGTATAAATATACACACGTGTACATATAGCACATATGTGTGTATATTTTTATATATATATATATATATATATATATATATATATAAAACAAAAAAGCCCCAGTAGTACCAAATCTCAAACTATACCACAAAGAAAGCAGCAATCATCAAAATAATTGTACTACATAAAAAAAATGCAAAAGTTGAATAATGTTCTATATTGAGTATATATGATACAGAAGCAGATGATTATAATATCATAGTGTTTGATACACCCAAGAGTACTTAACTACTGGAGTAAAAAATCATTACTCCACAATATCTTCTGGAAATATTGGAAATTGCTCTATCAGAAATTAGCTTTAGAGCAACATCCACATGATATACCAAAATAAGCTCTAAATGAATGTATGATCTAAATTTAAATGATTAAATCACTATTAAAATAGAGGAAAGAAGAGGTATATTTCATAATTATGGACAGCAGAAAGTTATTAACAAGGGACACAGATGATCACAAAAGATAAAATGAACAGTTTTAATGACAAAATGGGGGAGGAGAGAATTTGAAAAAACAATAGAATTAGAAGGAATATAGTTAAACAGTTAACTGGAAAAACTCTTTTTAGTAAATACTTTCTATAATGAGCAGATATTTAAGATATTTAGGGAATATATCTACACACACACACACACACACACACACACACACACACACACAAGAATAAGAGCCATTCACCAATCAACAAATATAAATAGGCAGTTTTCAAAAAAAAAATAATGCAAGCTGTTAACAACTATATAAAAATGTTTGAAATTACTGATAAGGAAATGTGAATTAAAACAACTCTAAGGCTCCATCTTTTATTCATCAGATTGGCAAAAATAAATACAATAACCAAAAAACATTTGTTGGAGGGAGTGTGGAAAAACAGGGACAATAATATACTATTACTGAACTTGAAAATTTTGTTTGATCATTCTGGAAAACAATTTGGAATTTTGACCAAAGTCATTAAAGTATGTGTGTGTGTGTGTGTGTATCCATTTCCCCAATGATTTAATTATTAAATATATGCCTAAGTTCAATAGATGAAATCATATTATAAAAGTATTATAACAAAACTTTTTTGTTGTAGCAAAAAACTGTAAATAATGTGGATGTCATTCAATTAAGGAAGAGCTTAACAAATTGTCAATCAGTTAAAAAAGCTTTATTAAGCATCTACTATGGCAGGTACTATGGTTTAAATGCAATGGAAAATTAATGCATCCCAAGAAATTATGAAAGGGTTAGAGTCAGAAAAACTCAAAAAGATTTGTATGAATAGATATTGAATAGAGAGTGGAGAGTAATAGTGATTCAAAAATTATAAAGAAGAAAAAATTTAAAAGGGCATTAATGAAACATCTTAAAGAGGCACAGCAGTGGGGCAGCTAGGTAGCGCAGTGGATAGAGTACCAGCCTTGAATTCAGGAGGACCTGAGTTCAAATCTGATCTCAGACACTTAACACTTCCTAGCTGTGTGACCCTGGGCAAGTCACTTAACCCCAGCCTCAGGGGAAAAAAAAAATAAATTAAAAAAAAAAAAAGATGCACAGCAGAAAGAAGAAATATATGCTTTAAAAAACAAATCTATGTGTGTGTGTATATATATAGATATGCATATATATACATACACACACATATATATATATATACATATATATATATTCATATCATTCACTTTTTATACACAATTATCTGTTCTTTATATGTGGAGTATTCCTATTTGTTATCTCTCAAGTTCATAAAGAAAAAGTATATATTTTTTTTAAAGAGGGAATTGTACTAGATGAGCTCTGAGTTCTCTTTTCAGCTTCTTATATGTATATTTTATATACTGCCTTTGTGATCTCTTCATTCCTTTGCAGTTCTAATCAGTGCTATTATGAATCTAGCCCCTCTCTGGACCACAATTTTCTTACTTGAAAAATGACTGCTGGAGAGCAGAACCCTCCCCATCTCTGACTTCATGTGCCCTAAGGCCCCTTTTGGTTTTCACTTTCTCAAAACCCAGCTAAAGTTCTAAGCTGAATCTTGGAAGCTGGGCACAATGTCAATCAGTATAGGTACAAGGAAGGTAAGAAGAGTATGAATGCAATCTTGGAAATAGAATAGATCATGGGCCATGTGGCGAAAATATGAGGCTCCTTTAGAAAACAACATTAAAAAGGCAGAAAAAAATGTTGGATTTGGGAAGCAAAAGCATCTGGTTCTTCCTGGCACTGTCACTTATTAGCTGTGTGGTCTTAAGCAAGTCACTTCCATTTCTAATAAAACCTGATGATCTACAAAAGACAATATTTGTACTCCAGGCCTCTTAGGCCTGCTCTGAGGAAAGCTGTGTAAAGCTTGATGTGCTAAGGAAACATGAAGGAGGGGAGCGGAGCCAACATGGCGGAAAGGACACTCACTTCATTCTGAGCTCCCTTCTACTTTCACTACTGATTGCCAAATTCAGCCTCTGAAATAGTGCTTGACTGGTAGAATGCACGAATATTGGGAATACAACAAATTACCAGCAGAAGGATAATCTGGGAAGATTGCCAGAAAAGGTTTTGTCCTGATGGGTAGAAGGAGGCCAGCCCAGGAAGGGAGGCAGAACATGGAGGCTAGGCCTCGCTGAGCAGATGAGGGGCAGATGCAGTCTCCATGAGCAGAGAATTTTCAGAGAGGACACTTTGGTTGGAAAGCAATAGATCAGTAGAGAAGTTACACAAATGCCAAAGGTAGAGTGTTCTCTAAACTACCAGAGTTTCACAGGACCTGGCCACATCCACCCAGCACTGGGAATAACTCAGCATGGCCACAGCACAGCTGCACAGCCACATTTTGCAGCATGGGGCTCTGCCCAGGGCAGTCATACTTTCACAGCTCAGCCACTCTTTGCAGCCCCATAGCAGAACAGCTACTGTCCATCTATTCCTGTTCTATACAGGAAGCTGGGAACCTCTTTGCCCTGAAGGCAGACCCTAAGTGCTTTTAAAAAATGAGTAAGAAATCAAAGTGAGCTCTAATTATAGTTTCTATACAGAAAGAGAGCAGATTTTCAATCCCAAGGAGACTAAAAGCAGATAGTCTCCAGAAAAAAACAAAAAAAAAAAAAAAAAAAAAAAAAAAAAAACTCCAAAGGGGGATGTAACCTGATCCCCACCACACAAGGCTCTCCTAGAAGAAATTATAAAATCTCTTACAAGAGAGCTAGAAGAAAAATGGGGAAAGGAAAGAGAACTTCTGTAAGAGAGTATGGAAAAGGCATATAACTCATTAAAAGAAAGATTTGAAAAAGAAAAGAACTCCCTGAAATGTGAAATGGAAAAGATAAAGAACTCCCAGGGAAATGGAATTTGTGAATTGAAAAAGGTAAAAAAAACTCCCTGGAAAGTAGGATTTGTGAATTGGAAAAAGAAAATAATTCAGAAAAAAAAAAATAGTGAAATGGAAAAAATTCCATAGAGCAAAACAACTCATTTAAAACCTCAATTGGACATATACAAAAAGAAATTTTAAAAAGCTAATGAAGAAAATATCTCATTAAAAATAAGAATTGAACAAATGGAAATTGATGATTCATTGAGGCATCAAGAATCAGTCAAACAAAACCAAAAAGTGAAAAATTAGAAAAAAAAATGTAAAATATCTACTTGGAAAAACAACAGGCCTGGAAAATAGATCTAGGAGAGATAATCTAAGGATTATTGGGTTCCCTAAAAATCATGATGAAAAAAATAACCTAGACATCATTTTTCAGGAAATCATCAAAGAGAACTGTGCAGATGTAATAGAATCAGAAGGAAAACAGGCATTGAGAGAATTGAGGGATATTGTGGCTAAATTTCAGAACTGTTGGACCAAGGAAAAAATATCACGAGTACCCAGGAAAAAATTCAAATACCAAGGAACCACAATAAGGATTACTCAGGACCTAGCAGCTTCCACATTAGGATCAACAGGCCTGGAAAGCCAAAAGTACTTGGAATGCAGCCAAGAATAAACTACCCAGCTAAGCTGAGTGTTTTCTTCCAGGGAAGAAGATGGATTTTCAATGAAACAGGTAAATTCCGTGTGATTCTAATGAAAAAAGTAGAACTAAACAAATAATTTGCCCTCCAAATATAGTACTCAAGAGAAGAATAAAAAGATAAAAGAATTATTGAGAAATGTATTTCTGTTAGAGACATACATAAAGAGCACAAGCATAATTTGATTTTACTGTTATAATATTTTTAAAAAGGAATTAGAAGTGGAAAGGGGATTATATTTAAAAAAGGGAAAAGTGGAAGTAAAAAGAGGGAAATTACATTTCACGAAGAGGCAAAGAAACCTATCATATCTGAGGTAATAAAGGAAGGGGGAGAAACATTGGATGAATCTTACTCTCATCAGATTTGGCTCAAAGAGAAAATAATTGGCATATTTAGTTTACAGAGAAACTTCTCTCACTTCATTAAAAAGTGGGAGAGGAAAAGGGAAAAGGAAAAGAATAATGTGGGAAAGGTTTAAGAAAGGAGAAGAGACTCAAAGGGGGTGTGAGGGATTCTAAAGAGGGAGAGCTGTGTGAGGCAAGTGGTGCCCATAAGTTTAACATTGGGGAGACGAGTAAGGGGAAAAAGAGAGAGAAAAGTATAATCTGGGGATAATAAGAAGGCAGGAAATACAGAATTAGTAGTTTTAACCATAAATATGAATGGCATGAACTCTCCCATAAAGCAGAAGTGGATAGCAGATTGGATCAAAAGCCAGAATCCTACAATACATTGTTTAGAGGAAACACATTTAAAGCAGAATTATACATACACAGTAAAGGTAAAAGGCGAGAACAGAATATATTATGCTTCAGGTGAAATTAAAAAAAAACAAAAAACAGGGGTAGCCATCCTGATCTCAGATAAAGCAAAAGCAAAAATTGAATTAATTAAAAGACATAAGGAAAGAAACTATATCTTGCTAAAAGGCACCAAGTATAAGCAATAACAATATTAAACATATATGTACCAAGTGGTATAGCATCTAAATTCCTAAAGAAGAAGTTAAAAGAGCTGCAAGAAGAAATAGACAGCAAAACCATAATAGTGGGAGATCAGAACCTTGCACACTCAGAAGCAGACAAATCAAACCACAAAACAAAACAAATAAAGAGGTAAATAGAATATTAGAAAACTTAGGTATGATAGATCTTTGGAAAAAAATGAATGGAGAAAGAAAATAGTACACTTTCTTTTCAGTCATCCATGGAACCTACACAAAATTGACCATACATTAGGACATAAAGACCTCAAAATTAAATGCAGAAAGATAGAAATAGTAAATGCATTCTTTTCAGATCACAATGCAATAAAACTACATTCAACAAAAAGCTAGGGATAAATAGACTAAAAAGTAATTGGAAACTAAATAATCTCATCTTAAAGAATGATTGGGTGAAACAGCTAATTATAGACACAATTAATAATTTCACCCAAGAGGATGACAACAATGAGACAACATACCAAAATTTGTGGAATGCAGCCAAAGTGGTAATAAGGGAATTTTTTTCAATCTCTAGAGGCTTACTTGAATAAAATAGACAAAGATAAGATCAAAGAATTAGGCTTGAAGCTTAAAAAGCTAGAAAAAGAGCAAATTTAAAAACACCAATCAAATATTAAACTTGAAATTCTAAAATTAAAAGGAGAAATTAATAAAATTGAAAGTAAAAACAACTATTGATAAATAAAACTAAGAGTTGGTTTTGAAAAAAACAACAAAATAGATAAACCTTTGGTAAATTTGATTACAAAAAGGTAAGAGGTTACCTGTAAGATCAGGAGTGAAACAAGGTTGCCTACTATCACCATTACTGTTCAATATAGTACTAGAAACTCTAGCCTCGGCAATAAGAGCCGAGAAAGAAATTCAAGGAATTAGAGTAGGAAATGAGGAAATCAAACTATCACTCTTTGCAGATAACATGATGGTATACTTAGAGAACCCCAAAGACTCTGCTAAAAAGCTATTATAAATAATTCAGAATTTTAGCAAAGTTGCAGGATACAAAATAAATGCACATAAATCCTCAGCATTTTTATACATTACCAACACAATCCAAGAGCAAGAGATAAAAAGAGAAATTCCATTCACAATAACTGTCGATAGTATAAAATATTTGGGAATATATCTACCAAAGGAAAGTCAGGAATTATTATGAGCAAAATTATGAAACACTTGCCACAAAAATAAAGTCAGATTTAAATAATTGGAAAGACATTCAGTGCTCTTGGATAGGCCGAGCAAATATAATACTCCCTAAACTAATCCATTTATTTAGTGCTATACCAATCAGACTCCCAAGAAACTATTTTAATGACCCAGGAAAAATAACAACAGAATTCATATGGAACAACAAAAGGTCGAGAATTTCAAGGGAAGTAATGAAAAAAAAATTAAATGAAAGTGGTCTAGCTGTACCTGATCTAGAACTATATTATAAAGCAACAGTCACCAAAACCATTTGGTATTGGCTAAGAAATAGACTAGTTGATCAGTGGAATAGGTTAGGTTCACAGGACAAAATAGTGAACAACTATAGCAACCTAGTGTTTGACAAACCCAAAGATCCCAACTTTTAGGATAAGAATTCATTATTTGACAAAAACTGCTGGGAAAACTGAAAATTAGTATGGCACAAACTAGGCATGGACCCACATTTAACACCACATACTAAGATAAGATCAAAATGGGTCCAAGATTTAGCCATAAAGAATGAAAACATAAATAAATTAGAGGAACATAGGATAATTTACCTCTCAGACTTGTGAAGGAGGAAGGAATTTGTGTCCAAAGGAGAACTAGAGAACATTATTGATCACAAAATAGAAAATTTTGATTACATCAAATTAAAAAGTTTCTGCACAAACAAAACTAATGCAAACAAGATTAGAAGGGAAGTAACAAATTGGGAAAACATTTTTACAGTTAAAGGTTCTGATAAAGGCCTCATCTGCAAAATATACAGAGAATTGACTTTAATTTATAAGAAATCAAGCCATTCTCCAATTGATAAATGGTCAAAGGATATGAACAGACAATTTTCAGATGATGAAATTGAAACTATTTGCACGCATATGAAAGTGTTCCAAATCACTATTGATCAGAGAAATGCAAATTAAGACAACTCTGAGATACCATGACACACCTGTCAGATTGGCTAAGATGACCGGAACAAATAACGATGAATGTTGGAGGGGCTGGGGGAAAACTGGGACACTGATGCATTATTGGTGGAGTTGTGAAAGAATCCAGCCATTCTGGAGAGCAATCTGGAATTATGCCCAAAAAGTTATCAAAATGTGTTATACCCTTTGACCCAGCAGTGCTACTACTGGGCTTATATCCCAAGGAAATACTAAAGAAGGGAAAGGGAGCTGTATGTGCCAAAATGTTTGTGACAGCCCTTTTTGTAGTGGCTAGAAACTGGAAAATGAATAGATGCCCATCAATTGGAGAATGGTTGGGTAAATTATGGTATATGAATGTTATGCAATATTATTGTTCTGTAAGAAATGACCAACAGGAGGAATACAAATAGGCTTGGAGAGACTTACATCAACTGATGCTGAGTGAAACGAGCAGAACAAGGAGATCATTATACACTTCAACAATGATACTGTATGAGGATGTATTCTGATGGAAGTGGATTTCTTCAACATAAGGAAGAGCTAATCCAATTCCAATTAATCAAAAATGGACAGAATCAGCTACATCCAGAAAAGGAACACTGGGAAATGAGTGTAAATTATGAGCATTATTATTATTATTTTTATTTCTTCCCAAATTATTTTTATCTTCCAAATACAATTCTTCCTTTGCAACAATAACAACAACAAAATTCAGTTCTGCACATATATATTGTACCTAGGATATACTATAAGCTATTTAATATGTATGGGAATGCCTGCCATCTAGGGAAGGGGGTGGAGGGAAGGAGGGGAAAAATTTGGAACAGAAGGGAGTAAAAGGGATAATGTTGTAAAAAAAAATTACGTATGCATATGTACTGTCAAAAATGTTATAGTTATAAAGATTAATAAAAAAAGGAAAGACGAAAATTAAATTGTTAACCTTAAAAATGAAAAGGGAGAACTTTCCACCAATGAAAAGGAAATTAGAGCAGTAATTAGGAGTTAATTTTCCCAACTTTATGCCAATAAATTTGATAACATAAGTGAAATGGATGACTACTTTCAAAAGTATAGGCTTTCCAGATTAACAGAAGAGGAAGTAAATTGCTTAAATAGTCCCATTTTAGAAAAAGAAATAGAACAAGCTATTAATCAACTTCCTAAAAAAAAATCCCCAGGATCAGATGGATTTACATATGAATCCTACCAACCATTTAAAGAACAGTTAACTCCAATGTTATATAAACTATTTGAAAAAATAGGGAATGAAGGACTCCTACCAAATTCCTTTTATAACACAGACATGGTACTGATACCTAAAGCATGTAGATTGAAAACAGAGAAAGAAAATTATACACCAATCTCCCTAATGAATAATTGATGCAAAAATTTTAAATAAAATATTAGCAAAAAGATTACAGAAAATCCTCCCCATGATAATACACCACAACCAAGTAGGATTTATACCAGGAATGCAGGGCTGGTTCAATATTAGCAAAACTATTAGCATAATTGACTGTATCAATAACCAAATTAACAAAAAAAAATATGATCATCTAAATAGATGCAGAAAAAGTATTTGATAAAATCTAACATCAATTCCTAATAAAAACAGTGGAGAGTATAGGAATAAATGGGCTCTTCCTTAAAATTGTCAGTAGCGTCTATTTAAAACCATTAGCAAGCATCATATGTAATGGGAATAAACTGGAACCATTCCCAATAACAGCAGAAGTGAAACATGGTTGCCCACTATCACCATTACTATTTAATATTGTATTAGAAATGCTAGCTTCGGCAATAAGAGATAAAAAAAAGAGATTAAAGGAATTAGAGTAAGTAATGAGGAAACCAAATTATCACTCTTTGCAGATGATATGATGGTATACATAGAGAACCCAAGAGATTCTACTACAAAATAAATGCACATAAATCATCAGCATTCTTATATATCACTTATAAAATTCAAGAGCTAGAGAGACAAAGAGAAATTTCATTTAAAATAACTGTCGATAATATAAAATATTTGGGAATCTATCTGCCAAGGGAAAGTCAGGGAGTATATGAACAAAACTACAAAACACTTTCCACACAAATAAAGTCAGACCTAACCAATTGGAAAAATATTAACTGCTCTTGGATAGGTCGAGTGAATATAATAAAGATGACAATACTACCTAATCTATTTATTTAGTAATATACCAATCAGACTCCCAAAAAATATTTTAATGAAACTAGAAAAAAATAACAACAAAATACATCTGGAAGAACAAAATGGAACTAATGAAAAAAAATCAAATAAAGGTGATCTAGCTATACCTGATCTAAAACTATATTTATAAAGCAGTGATCACCAAAACCATTTGCTATTGGCAAAATAATAGAGTGGTTGATCAGTGGAATAGGTTAGGTTCACAGGATAAAATAGTCAATTACTATAATAATCTAGTGTTTGACAAAAACAAAGACCCCATCTTTGGATAATAATTCACTGTTTGACAAAAACTGCTGGGAAAATTGGAAATTAGTATGGCAGAAACTAGGCATTGACCCACACTTAACACCATATACCAAGATAAGATCAAAATGGGTTCATGATCTAGGCATAAAGAATGAGATTATAAATAAATTAGAAGAACATAGGACAGTTTACCTCTCAGACCTGTGGAGGAGTGTTAGTATTACCAGTTGAGAACTCAGGTTGTCTGGACAGTGACAAGGTGAGAACTCAGATTGTCTGGACAGTGACAAGGTGAGAATTCAGGTTGTCTGGACAATTACAAGGTGAGAACTCAGGTTGACTTGACAGTTCTCTGGCTCAGATATTTGGTTCAAGCCTTTAAAGGGAGTTTACACCTTAGGAATTCTAAGAGGAGCAAGTTCATTGGTGGAAATATTTCCCAACGCCTGATTGAGTTCTCACTTGCCTATTCTCTGGGAGGATAAAAGAAGGGCAGCATTGGGTCTGAGAGAATCGACTCTGGGATAGAGTTTTGATGCCAGGCAGGCTGAAAGGAGACCAGTGTGATTTGAGAAAGGACAAGTGCTGGAGGAGATTCAGAGCTCCCAAGAAACCTGCGCACAGAGGAAAAGATTTTACAGATCTCCTCCCAGAGAAGGATTATAATTGAGCAGACAGACCCTCACAATTCAAGAACATTACAGAGGAGCAGGAAAAATTTGTGACCAAAGAAGAACTAGAGATCATTAGTGATCACAAAATTGAAAATTTTCTTTATATCAAGTCAAAAAAATTTTGTAGAAACAAAACTGATGCAGACAAGATTAGAAGGGAAGCAATAAACTGGGAAAACATTTTTACAGTCAAAAGTTCCAATAACATCCTCATTTGCAAAATATATAGAGAATTGACTCTAATTTATAACAAATCAAGCCACTCTTCAATTGATAAACGGTCAAAGGATATGAATAGACAATTTTCGGATGAAAAAATGGAAACTATTTGTATCCATATGAAAAGATGCTCCAAATCATTATTGATTAGAAAAATGCTAATTAACACAACACTGAGATACTACTATGCACCTCTTAGATTGGCTAGGATGACTGGAAAAGATAATGATGAATTTTGGAAGGGATGTGGGAAAACTGGGACACTGATACATTGTTGGTGGAATTGTGAATACATCCAGCCATTCTGGAGAGCAATTTGGAACTATGGTAAAAAAAGTTATCAAATTGTGCATATCCTTTGATCCAGCAGTGTTACTATTAGGCTTATATCCCAAAGAGATTTTAAAGAAAGGAAAAGGATCCATATGTGCAAAAATGTTTGTGGCAGCCATTTTTGTAGTGGCTAGAAACTGGAAATTGAATGGATGCCCATCAATTGGAAGATGGCTGAATAATGTGGTATATGAATATTATGGAATATTATTATTTGGTAAGAAATGACCAGCAGGATGAATTCACAAAGGTCTGGAGACCCTTACATGAACTGATACTGCATGAAATGAGCAGAACCAGGAGATCACTGTACATTTCAACAGCAATACTATATGATGATCAATTCTGATGGATGTGGCCTTTTTTATCTACCAATCTCTCTCTCATTTTCTATCTATCCATCTATCTATATACCTATCTTTCTGTCTATCCATCTCTTTTTTTCTTTCTATTTACCTTTTTATCTACCAACTTCTCTCTCCTTATCTATCTATCTATCTATCTATCTATCTATCTATCTATCTATCTATGAGAAAGAACTTTAGACAAATAAAGTGGAATTCTCATCTGAATAATCTCTTAACTCCCTAATCTTTGGTTAATTCTCTTTCAAGAAAAAGATATTACTACAAATTTCTATAGCAATTTCTCATACTCTTTATGATATTCAAATAACTTTGTATACTTTATCTCACTTGATTGTTAAGGAAAAAAAGTCAGTGAAGTTATTATCTAAACTTTTACTGATAAGGAAACTGAGGTTCAGTGCTTAAGTAAAAAAGTATCATACTGATTTTCTAAGCAGTATTGACTGTAATAATAGCAGTAGTTCATATTTATACAGTGTAAGGCTGTCAAAGCACTTTATAAACATTATCTCATTATTAACAACCTTGGTTGGTAGGTGCTATTATTATCCCTCTTTTATAGATGAGGAAATTGAGGCAGCCAAATGTTAAATCTAAAGTCACATAGCTGCTAAGTGTCCACGGCCAGAAATACTCAGGTCTTCTAGACTCCAAAAGTAGTAATTTAGCCATAGCACCATCTAACTGCCTTTAATCAGTTGCTAGAGCCACAGGTAAGCACCTATGGTCAGTTACATGCCCATTCATTTGCTTCTATCCCCAGCTACAGTTTTTCAACAGACTTCTACTTCTCCCTCCTGAATGCCACATTTTGGATTGCAACTTCAGGGTGGCAAGCCCCTTTAATGTTTCCTGATATCTCACAATTAACAAGCTGAACCTGGGAATTTATCCCTCAGCACTAAGAGTATTTGGAGTCCTATGGTTGCATTAGCACAGGGAGCCCATGTTTTAGAGGAACAGTCCACAACGATTTATTATTACAGAACTTTTGAGTTATAGAAGCCTTTTTGTGGTCCCAATAATAAGTAAAATCTGAAAATTAAGGGTAGGGTCTTCCTAACTCATCTTTAAAGATAATTTGGATTATTAGAAACTTATGTTTGCATACATTCATCTGCCAGTCTGCTGCCCTTATAAACAATCTGGGAAATTTTTTCTGCAAATATTTATCTCTATCTGGCATTTTACCTTTCAGAAAAGATTAATTTTAACTACTGCAAACTAGCAAGTTTTGTTGTGCATTCACTTTCTAGAACATTTATTAAAAAATTACATTCTAGAGATACAAAACAATTTGAAAAAGTCTAGGTTGGAAAGGCTAGGTTCAAAGTCATTGATGTTCAGTCATCCCATGACCCCATATGGCTTTTTTGGCAAATATAATGGAGCAGTTTTCCATGCTCTTCTTCAAAGGATTATGGGAAACAGAGGCAAAGTGATTTTCTTGGGGACATACAGCTATTGAGTGTTTTAAGCCAAAGTTAACACAGATCTTCCTGACTCCAGGATTAGTAATACTCTATCCATTGAGCCACCTAGCTGCCTCCAGAGAAAGATAGGCAGATTGATACACTGTTGGTGAAACCATAAATTGATCCGACTATTCTAGAAAGCAATTTGGAATTTTAAAAGAGGTAAAACAAGAAGTATAAATAAAATAAGACAAAATGTAAGATAATATTAGTCCCTGAGAATCTATTATTTATATTTCTCCTTCTAGAGAGGTCTTCCTGATCTATATTTTGCTACTTGACCCAGATGGCTTGGGAAGGAAAAGTGAGACACACAGTCGCACAGACCTTCCTCATTTCAATCCAATTCACTTGTATGTGAATCACCTTCCTGATATCATGGTCCACTTAGATAACAAAGAACTACATCCAGAAAGGCCATTATTTATCCCCACTTTGTTTTCCCACCATCACAATAATAAAGCACTTAAAAACATAAAAAGTATTTTTGTCACACAATTTTATGAAGTAGAGAAGGCAAATATTATTTACATTTTACAGATAAGGAAACTGAGGCTCAGAGAAAGTAATAGATTAAATCATGATCACACAACTAGTAAGTGACAAAGATTCCCTTAATTTCATGCAATTTCTTTTTTTTTAAACAACCTTTGATATGGAAAGATCATTTTAAAAGCTTTTAAAAATCTAAATAAATCAAAATAAATAACTCCATTTTATAGATATTGTCAGTTAATCCTCTCAAAGAATCCTGGTGAGCTTATGAGTCACTATTTCTTCCTACTTTTTCCTCATTCCCAACATTACTTAAAGAAATTGCCAACTTGCTCATGGTCATGTCTACCATGAAAGTGAATTTCACGGTTCTGCAACTCCATGGTTCTTTCTAGTGTTGCTCTCATGCATGGTAGTCAAGGTAGCCATATACCAGCCCCCCACCTAGGGACATCAGGGTTTGCTCATATATTCAGACTAACAGTTCCATAGTACCATCATTGATTCTTTCTATAACCAAATGCCCAAAGACCCAAGTTCCACATTTCCGCAGACCAGGCTCAATCCTAGAAATTACCCTAAAAATCATAAGGGTTTTTTTCCCCTTATTATGCTCCTAATTGGTTTATTCTATAAAAAAAAAATTAAAAATAAAGCAGATATCTAGGTTTGCACACATATAATTAATGAGATTCCCAGGGCACATGCAAGCACTGAAGGAAACGATACTTTAATTGGATATAGACCAGTCTTTATTCTATTCCACAGAAAATACAAAAAGTTCAGAGAAAGAAGCACATAAATAAATGCGGAAAACACAGGAAGGATTCACAATAGCCTATAAACAATTAAAACAATGCTCTTCCCTCTTCTCTGAGTCCTACTTTTTAATCTAAATTCCTGCATTTTCTGATGGTTTTACTATGTCCTGGAAAGAAAGCAAATTTTGAGGCTATTACATATTCAGTACACAGTTATCTCAAGGAGTCTCTTTCACCCCATAAATACCCAAACAGTATCATACTACTCTGAAGGTTCCTGGACTCATAGAAGAAAAGAGCATTTGGGATTCTTAAGTATTTTACTATTTCCTTCTCTTTTTGAGAGACACACTGCTTAAACCTTGTTTTTCTTGACATAGGGATGGACTCTCCAGCATGGGGATATATAGTAACTTTTGTGGCAGACGTTACTCAAGAAATTTCCCCTTCTGCTAAAATGCCAGATTCTAGAACTGTTCTACCTAGGAAACTGCCCCACCAGGATAAAAAAATAAAATAAAAATAAAACCTGTTCTGAGACCTTCCAATTTGGAGATGCTAGAAAAGCAGCTCTCAAGAGCTCTCCCAATTAAGTGATTCTTTCTCCATCTCTGCCAAGTAGTTAAGAGGTTACACCATTGCTTCTCTAATTCAGGAACTAGCTAGAAACTTTCCTTGGGGCCCACATGAGCAAGCATATGCAACTCCGGATGGGTTTTTGCCTTGCAGCAATCACAAAATGCTCTTGGGAATGGGGGAGTTCCTACCAGAGATGTACTCTGCTGTGGATCATTCCAAAAGAGAGATAAAGAAGGCAAAAAGGAAGGTCAAAAAAAGTTAAGTTTCTTTTCAAAGGAAGTGCCTTGGGAAGCTTCCCAGGACAATGGAAGTCAACCAATTCTTCCCCATCTGAGAAGCTCATTCTCCTCAAGGTACTTAGGGATATATCCATACATTCCATAAAGAAATGAAATTCTTTGGCTTGTACTATAGCAGAAGTACTGTAGACTAGATGATCTCTAAGGTAAATCTGTAAATAGCTCTGAATCCTATGAAGTTCTATTCAAAAAGGGGCAAGAACTTAATCCTTAAATGGTCTGGATTCAGCCATGCTTCTGTACCTCCCTGCTTTGATCCATTAAGCAGATAAGGTCAGTATGAAGTGGGAAGTCCGCTGACTCAAGGCAAGAACCCAGACCTAGAGCACAAAGAAGGGTTTGATCCTCCCCACATGAGAGAATACCTTCACTCATACCTTTTGCTCTACAAAAGGAAGAACATCAAGAAATCTGTGCATTAAAATACCACTTATTATTTCTCAGGTGACCCAACAATATCATTTTCTGATCCAAGGTGATGGGATCTTAAATTTTAAAGGAAACATTCATGGGGATGTTTAAATCTCACAGCCCACAAGCACCAGATGACAATATAAAAAGATTTAAAATGAAAGAATTCTATGGCCTTTCTCCTCTTGAAGTTGATTGAGCTAAATGACATTCAGGTTAAAATCTTTTGATCTTTCTGACAATCTATCGATTGTGGAATTTTCATTTATTGCCAAGTATATAATGTGATTTTTTAGGAGGATATTATAGACTTATGATTTCACTGGCATGGGCAACTCCTATTGTTGAATTTATTTCCATAACCACAGAATGACAATATTTTTCAGCTTATAGTCTGAGAGAGTTGTCTGGGCTACTTGGAGATTAAATGATTTACCCACAGTAACACGGATAATATGTGTCTGAAGCAGGATGTGCTTACCATACCACACTGCCCCTTAGTAATATGGTCATATATGAACGAATCATTCATTCAAGGTCCATTGGCTTTCACTTTTTTCAGATTTAAAAAGCAAAGCACTACCAAAGTTTTGAAAAATATTAATTTCTGGTTTTGCTTTAAAAAGTGAAATAACTTTCACAGCATATCATATAAACTAGTTACATGAGTTATTTCAGGATGAGAAGGAGCACATAATTTGATATTTTAGCCTAATGAAAAATGCATATTTTTCTAACAGCACACATCTAGATACTAACCAAAAGCCGGCTTCCAAAAGATTCTTGAGCCAAATGTACAGAGTTGGAAGCAATAATGATTTTACTAAGTGCCTCCCAAATCTGATGTTTTGCTGGATCTGTGATTTCATCAATGTGGACATTTTTTTTCCATCAGTGCAGTTTGCAACCCTGCCACACTTTCTATTCACATGTAATTCTAATCCTTCTATAGATCATTTATTCACTTCTAAAGACTCTATTATTTTTTAAACTTGTTTAACTTTCTATTAGTACTAGTGAAACACTTGGGTTGTTCATCCTTAATTATTCTGCCTGATTACATCTTCTTGCCAAACATACATTTCCTGTATAATGTCTTTTACAACTGTTCTTTAGCAGAAAGTTTCCCTATTAATATGTTGTGTCCTATTGATAACCACCCTGTGCCTTGTTACTGACGTTTGGATCACTAGCATGCAATATACAACTCACATATCTATCTATAGAAAATTTTAAAATGAGGGTTTTAATCCACTATCAAGGAAGTAAAAAATGTTTTCCAGTCTCATAAACAGGAAATCAATAGGCTCTTGACAAGTAGTCTTATTACTATGAAGTCAACTTATTTTAAACACACTTGAAATTGGACAACTAAGAGGCAGATGGGAGAGCTGAATTCAGCACAAAGGAAAAGTTTTGTTAAAAATTTTAGGGTTACAGGAGGCAGCTAGTTGGTACAGTGGATAGAGCACTAGCCCTGAATAAGAAGGACCTGAATTCAAATCTTGCCCCAGATACAACGCTTCCTGGCTGCTTAACTGTGGGCAAGTCACTTAACCTCAATTTCCTCAGCAAAAAACAAATAAATAAACAAATAATTAGGGTTACATTTTGCAACCCTATGCTATGTCTATATTTTTCAGGTATTCATTCCAGTCCTATTTAACTTAAACAATCTTTAACTTCTGAGTTCATTTGTAAAAGTTTTTCCCTTCTGATTTCCCCTTCTGACATGTCTCTTTTACTATGCAGACACAACTATAAGAACTGTGACATTTAAATATAGCACCTATTAGGGCTCTCTCCTTATTACTCCTAAATACAGATGTTGCTATGTGGAATTAGTCTGAGTAATATACAATATCAGGATTAAAGGCAATGGCAGTATGGCGGAGCCTTCATCTTGCTACTTATACAGATTGCCCCTATGACAATGTAATTTTCTTATGAATAGATATTGTTTCATCCTCTGTACTATTTTCCTCAGAGTAGGACATGATATCTTACATATATTAGATAAATACTTATTAACTGATTGATTTCTATTTGTTCATGCTCTCATAATTCAGGATCATACATAAGCCAGTGGAATTCCAACACATGCTCAATCTCCTCTACCCACATACCTGCCAAGGGTGCCCGTGGGCCTGGATACCTCCTCATTCATATATGCTAATTCACTTTCTGAAACTATTATCTCTCTCCCTTGGAATCAATCCACTAATCTCTGTATCAATTACATTATATAACCACCATCCTAAGTCTCCATTCACATTTCATTCTTTTCACATTCCCTACTTTATATTTAGAGGTCAGATCTAGTGTTTAATAAAATAAATTACTGAAACTAAGAGGGAGGTGCTTTGATTTCCCTTTGTAACACAAAAAAGATTGCAGATTTACCCTACAGAACTTCTAGCTAGTCAAGCAAAGCTGGTTGCTTAGAGCAGTTATCCAGAAGAAAGATCACAAATACATACACACACACACACACACACACACACACACACACACACACACACACACACACAGAAAAAATAATCGAAAAAGTGCCCAAGACACAAACCCAAAGAAAAAGAATAATTCCAAACACCTACAACGACTTTTTTCTTCTCCCCCCACCACACAGACACACACACACAAAATCAGTTTTCTTACAGCATCAAATTAGAATTCCTAGAAGAAATGACATAAATTTTAAAAGTGATTTTTAAAGGATGGTATTATAAGTGAGAGGGGCAATATAAGAAACAACTGGAAAAGATATGAAAGTATGGAAAAAGATTTAGGAATTAATAACTTATAACAGATTTAGAATTTTATATAAGTAATGCTCTCCTTGAATTAGAAAGAACTAAACAGAATTTAATGACTGCTTTTAAAATCCAAGATTGAAAAAGTAAAACACAAGGCATCTTAGGCCAAACAATTGACCAAGAAAACAGATCAAGAAAAGGTAATTTAGGAATTATTGGACTACCTGAAATTATAGCTACCCCCTCAAAAATGACAAAAAAATACCTATAAATAATAAAAATAAATAGAATTTTTAAAAAACCCTCAGCTTATAATCCTTTAGAGAAGGCAAAGTGAAAACAGGAAAATTCCACCTGTCACCCCCCCAAAAATGCCAAAATGCAAATTATCAGGAATTCAATATACAAATTTTAGAGTTTCCAGATCAGAGAAAATATCTACAAACATCCAGAAAGAAAAGTTAAAGTACTAAGATGCCAGATTCATGAGCATACAAGATTTATCAGCTAAGACTGTGAAGAAATGGAGAACATGAAATATCATATGTCAAAAGACAAAAGATTTATAAAGGTAAGAAGTCTTACAGAAATCCTTCTTCAAATTTATCCAGCAAAAACAATATAATTACAAAGATGTGAAAATGGATTTTAATAATTCAGTGATTTCCAATTATTTCTGATTAAAAGAATATAGATAGATAATAACTTTGAAATATAAATACAAAAATAACAAAAGAAACATAAAAAGGTAAATGTAAATAAGCAATCAGAACAGACTTTATATGAATGGAGTATTTGAATTCTAAAAGAGAGAGAGAGAGGAAATAATATAAATGTATAAGAGCAATGATGTCAATAGGAATCAGAGAAGTATTCAAATAAGATAGAAAGCCTGGAGGTAATTTTTATGTTTTCATGATAGTAAAAGAAAGGAAAGATAGAGGATTAAGTAAGAAAAAGAAAGAAATAGTGGGAGAATTTATCTCACATGAGGGGGTGGGCAGCACATGTTGAAAGCTATACAAATATAGTAAAATAAGTAGAACCTGAAAGATAATTTAAACTAAAATAGAAATATTACAAAAATGGAAAAAAACTGAAAGACTTAAATATGATAAATTCAATGACAAACAATAATTTTAGAGGGCTGATCCTTAGAATGTTGATCCTACTTTCTGACAGAAAGATGATAGACTAGATATACAGAGTGAGGCATGCATTTTTGGACATTGATATAAGAATATGTTTTGCTTGACAGAATTTTTTGCTAGGGGTTTTGTTTTTCATATTCTGGGAGTTTTTTATTGTTAGCTGCTATTGTTGTCTGAAGGTGGATGGAGAGGAGAGGCAGAAGGGACAAAGCACTGATGTTTGTTAATTAGAAAAAATAAAATTTTAAATTAAAATTATAAGAAAAAACATATAAAAGAAAACGATGGTGAAACAATATAAACAGATTTCTAGGATGCAACTAAAGTGGTCCTGAGGGAGGAAACTAATTTCCAAAATATACAACAGCAAAAATAGAAAATAAGAGTATTAATGAACTTAATATGCATTTTTTAAAATTAGAAACCCAACAAAGAAACACAAAAGAGGAGATATTAAAAATTAGAGGAGAAATAGATTAATTAGAAACAAAGAAACAAGAGAAATTAAAAGCTGACTGTTTGAAAAGATTACCATAACTGTTGAAACTAGACTACTAAAAAGAGGGCAGAGAATCCAATAAACAAAATAGAAAATAAACAAGGCAAAAATCACAATAAAACCAGAAGAAACAAAAATTATCAGAAATTACTACATAGAATTAGGCATGTACACTTACGTAATCCTAGGGAAAGAAACTGTAAAAATATTAATTGAGACAATTCAACAAAGTTGCAGGCAAAAGAACAAATACATAAAACAACAGTATTTCTATATAGTAATTTTTGAAATCCAATAGGCAACAGTAGAAGAAAAAATAACATTCAAAATAACTACAAATTACATCAAATATTTTAGAGTCAATGGTCTAAAACACATTCAATATTTATATAGATTTTGGAATGTTCCTTAAAAAATTAAGGAATGATAGCTAGAGCTAGAAGAATAGCTCCAGGAATAGCTAGAGGAATAATGTGTTCTTGGCTAAGACATTCCAGTATAACAAAAATGATAATAGTAGTGACATTAATTTATAATTTAAATGCCATACCAATCAAATTACTGATGCAGTATTTTACAAAACTCAATAAAACTGTAAAAATATTCATTTGGATGAAGAAAAGATCTGAAATATTAAGAAAAATAATGGGAAAAAAAGTTAGATGTAAAGAGGGAAATAGCACTTTCAGATATCAAACAATATTTTAAAAAGGGACATCAAATCAATTTGATATTAGATTTAAAATTGAGAAATAGATCAATGGAAAAGACCAGACAAGAAATAATCAGAAATAATAGAACTCTGTAACTTGATGTTCGATAAACCACAAAACATAAATTACTTAGGACAGAACTTCTTATTTGATAAGAATTTCTGGGAAAACTGGAATGCAGTCTGGCACAAATTAGACTTAGAACAGCTCATATCATATTTTACCACAAATTCAATCAAGATATGTGTCCTGAATATTAATGATCAAATCATAAAAATATTAGAAGAGATGCAAAGACCCATCAGTTTTACATTGGATATATGTTCTTCACTAAATAATAATAAGAATTTGAAGGCTTGCAAAGCATTTCACAGGTATTATTTCATTTTAGCCTAAAACAACCCTGAAAACTAGGTGCTGTTATGATTTCAATGTGCAAATGAGGAAACTGATGTCAAATGACTCCCAGAGTCACACAGTTGGTATATGAGGCTGGATAGGACATGGATCTTTTGGACTCCAAGTCCAGTACTCTATCCAGTTTCATCATCTAGTTTCCTCTAATATACCAGAGTAAGAGGTAATTGCAAATGATAAAATGAGTAATTTCAAACACAAGAAATTGAATTTTTTGCAAAAGCAAATCTAAGATAATAAGGGAAGTTTTCAAGTGTGGGGGGGGAGAAATCTTTATCAAATTTCTCAGAGAAGACTTTAATATCCAAGATATGTAGACAAGAAACATTATATTAGACCAAAATTAATTCTTCAATAGATAAGTAGTTTATTGAAAGAATTGCAAACTATTGAAATCATGTGTAAAGGACTCAAAATTACCAACAATAAAAGAAATATACATTAAAGCATCACTATAATTCCACCTCATACCTGGCAAATTGGAGAAGAGACAAGGAAGAAGAACTAGTATGAAAGGGGTTGTTTTTTAAGCTAATAGGCACATGTTGTGGACACTAATAGGCATTTTTGTGGACACTTAAAATTAGTGCAATCATTTGGAAAGTGAGTTGGAATTTATGTAAATAAAGTGACTAAAGCATCCATACCTTCTGACCTAGAGATTGCACTACTAGGCATATACACAAAGGAGATTGATAAAAAAAAAAATCCCCATATTTGTAGCAGACCTTTTTTGTAGCAGAGAGCTGGAAGAAAATGGGATGTTCATCAATTAGGGAATATCTAAGCAAATTGTGATATATGAATATAAAGGAATATTATCATGCTTCAAAAAAAAATAAAATATGATGAGTACAGAAAAAGCAGATAAACATATGAACTAATACAGAGTTAAATGATTAGATCCAAGAAAATGAAATAAACAATATAAATAAAAAGGACTACTGCAAAACAATCCAGCATAAATACTGCAACGTTACAAGGAAAAGTCATAGATCCAAAAAATAAACATGAAAATCACCTTCCCTGACTCTTTACCGAGGTGCAAATACACAGGGATAGAATGTTGTTTGTATTTCTTATTTTTGCAATTTACTTATCAGTTCTGCTTATTTTTTTCCCTTCTTCTTTTCACTTTTTTGCTTTTAGAAAAATCTTTGAAAATAAAATGTGAGCTGGCTCTAGGGATCTGGGGAAAGGCAGTGGATAGAGCACTTGGCCTGGAATCAGAGAGATCTGAGTGAAAATTCAGGCTCAGATACATTTAGCCATGAGACTGACCAGGTCATAAATTCTGTCTCTGTTTCCTCAACTATAAATATGGATGATAACAGCACCTACTTTCTTGGATGGTATGAATGAAGTGAAATAATTCAATGAAACTGAATTCAAATCAAATAATATTTGTAAAGGTTCTGGCACACAATAAATACTTATTCCCTTCCTTCCACTAACATTCTATCCTGATGCTTCCTTATGGTATAGGGGTGAAGCAGATTATTTAAAGACCAGGCCAGTGGATTATAAGCTTTAGTAGAATCCTAGCAAGGAGGAAAAAATATAGTTCAGCCTTGGGAATGTCTGTTTTCCAAAGACTAATCTAGCTAACTCTCAGCCTGAGAGACTTTCAAAGACTACCTGCTAAGATAGAGAGAGGTCACAGCCTGTGCCAGGGGATGAAGTACTCTGACCAAACCATTACAATTCACTTTTTTTTTTCTTTCAGGCTGTAAATGGACAGCAGGATTTTCTAATGTGTTTTCTTTTCAGGTCAGACCAGCTACTATAAATAACTAGTACATGATCATTGGTAAAATGTATTCAAGTGTTTTATTTATTAACACTGTTGAATTGCTGGGGTAGAGTACGACTGCAAATTAAACTTAGAAGCTACCTTGGCTATTCAGGTGTTCAAAGTTTGGTTTTCTTTTAGGGGAATTGATCCTCTTAGGGATTTATGTGAATTGTCTGAAAGAGTGATATATTCTAGCATTCCCAAAAAGGCAACTGCTAATGGTACCATTTGGGAATTATTTAGAAAATCCCTTAACAATGAGGATGACCAGGAATTAATGAAGTTTTCCTATGGAAAGGATTGATGGAAGACAAAGGGAAAAGTGTGCTAGAAGGCAAATTCATGTATAAAGCAACTCACATAACATTTTAATAGATCATGTACAGTGATTCCAACAATTTCAGATGTATACAGGACAGAGAACAGAATATAAATTTTTATCCTAACTTTCAATTTTCCATCAGCAACTGTTTGGTTTCTATTCCAAAGAATACCATTATTTTGTTCAAACTGATAAATTGATCTCATCATCATCATGATTGACAAAATTTTTTTTTTATTCTAAACACCTTCTCAATTTTCCTCTCTGATTGGAGGGGGAGGGTAGAAAAATAAATTCCTCCCCAAACTTTCCATCATTAGAGGGCTGTGATCTTAACTTTCCAGGTAATTCTATTTTTCAACAAGCTCTCTGCTTCTACTTCATGGAACATCATGTTCCCATCAAGTAACTTTCCTCCCTCTCCCATCACCTTTTCAGCTTCCTTTTGTATGTTGTCTTCCCTCATTAGATTTTCAAGTTCCTTGAAGGCAGGGACTTTTTTTTTTCTCATTTGCATCCCTAGCACTTAGTACAGTATCTGTCACATTGTGGATACTTAACTAATGTTTACTGAATCAATTGAATTGAATCATATTAAACTATGATAATTATTATTGTTAATTCCAATAATAGCAACTAATATTGATAGAGCATTTTTAAATTTGCAAAATGATAATATAGTATTTCTATATATACATATGTAGATATATAATATGTACACACATATGTAATATAAATGTGTATGAACTAAATGTAGTAATATGTGTACGTATATGCATATATACATGTGTATGTATATATACATATATACATGTGTATATATACATATATGTATATATATATATATATGAATACATACACACAAATGTGATACAGGAGGCTGACATAGAGAAATGTAGATCATTATTACACATTACAATGTACAATCATTTAAAATGCAAAGATCCTCTCTGACTATGCAATATTGAATGCCTGACTTTGATATGTCAAGTTTCACCAGTACAGAGGGTGTTAATGATAATTATATGAACCTTCTAAGTGCCTTCCAGCAGGGATCATGACTAATCATTATTTCTACCTGATATGCACAAGCAAATCCAATCAGTAACTATATAGATACTATAGCTGATAAGGTATAATGGGAGCAACTTTTCTTTGTGTATGACTTCCATTCTTGGATCCATTCTGGCCATAAAAGAAAGTTGTAAAGTGAAAGGATAAGGGATTGATTAAATTAATCAATCAAGTTACCCCACTCCATTAAAAATAAGTGATAAAATATTATGTCCTGGTACATTAACCAGCTGGGAACCAAAAGCATTCCAACTAATTGCGAAAAGGCCTTGATCAATTAGATATTTGATGAGTTAGATAAACTGGAAATGATGTCAGAAAGGAAGGGGGTTCATATTGATTGGGAAAACTTTGGTAATGCCTTGGGAGACTTATAAACAAAAAAGTGGGGAGAAGGAGAACTGAGCTAGTTCCAAATACAAGAAAGCTGGATTCCGGTGAGCAGCAAATGAGGAGAAAGAATACCACTTAAATCCCTTGGGAAAGCAGGATTTCTCCTCCTCCAGCTCATAACCTTTGGCTGTAGGATGTTTTATGAGTTTTAAAGAGCCCTAGATTTTTCACCTTCCCATCAGCATCCTAGAACCCTTCCTGCCTTTCTACTCCCTCTATCAGGCCAGTAAAACTTACTAGGTGCCAGGAATAGGGGACACAAGTACAAAGAATGAAATAATTCTTATTCACAAAGTATTCACATTTTAACTGGAGTGACAAGCACTTATATAAATATACATGGAGCAAATATAAATATGGATACATCTAAAATAGGAAAAGACAAGTTAATTTGTTAGGGACGGTCCTTGTAGGTGGGAGCATCAGCAAAGGTTTCAAATTGGTGGTGGTTGAACAGTGTCTTGAAGGAATCTATGAGGTAGAAATGAGTAGGGAATGAATAAAGATGGTGGATGGCCCACATAAAGGCATAGAGATAGTATATGTATATTGTATATGAGAAACAAAGAGAAGGTCAATTTGGTTAAATCAAAGAGAATGGGAAAGGCAATAATGTCCCATGATTTTTAAATGAATAGTCTGTGTTGTAGACAAAATGCATACTATCTGTGCCTTCATTCAAGTTATCAACAAAATTTTAAACACCAAAACAAAACAAAGAAGGATTCTTTGGTCAGAAGACTATGAGAAAAATCAGAAGAGCCTATTGTCACAAAAACACTAAAAAGATAATATCTAAGATACTTTTCCTTCTGGTAGATATTGTCTTCCCCATTAGCTTTTAAATTCTTTGAGAGCAGGGACTGATTTTGTCTTTATTTCCTCTTAGGCCAGTGACTGGTGCATAGTAGGTACTTAATAAATTGTTGTTCATTTGACTTTCTTTCTTCAGGGTTACTCTCAAAGTTTCCTCCAACTCAAACAGCAGGAAAAAGTAAACCCAAAAAGGTATAATCTATTTGCCATTCAGAACAAAATCTATAAAAATGAAATCAAAGAACAGAAGTGGAAAGTTCGTTCCAATCATGAGAAGATACTGAGATTGAAAGGGAAAGACAGCTATCTGTCATTGGAAAGCAGAATAATTAACTGAAAAGATTTTAAAATTAGTCCTAATTTCAAACTCATACAAGTGCAACTATCCTTCATGCTTATTAGTGATCGTTGGAAAAGAATTCCAAGAAAAAAAATGTTGTCCCAGCATATCTCATCCAATTTTATCAATCTTATGTAAAATCATAAGCTACAGCAAGGAAGAAACAACCAGATAAAACAACCATATAAAATATAAAAATTCCAAAAGTTAGTAATATTGAAAACACACCTGCCTAAATGCACTCATCATGTTAAATGCTCTCAAATAGTTCAAACAACCAATCAATATGCACAACACCTATGAGGACAAACTGCCTTTCTGTCACAACCTCAGAACTGTGTCAATGAATCTCATCCAAGAAATTACAGATTTACAATCTTAGATGGAAGGTTTCCCAGGATTAAGGATCTAATACTCAAAGGAAACAACACTAAGAAACAGAAATTCATGGCTTTTTCAAGGAAAGAGAAAATTACTATGTGGATAAATTTAGTCAAGAATATAATGTCAATAGGTATAGAATCCTAAACTCAACTGTCCTCTGGGCTTTAAAATAAGCCTTTATTCTTTAATGACCCAAATGGCCAAGTAAATGAGTCAAATGGGGTAACAGGTCCATGGCCACAGATAAATCCTTAATCTTTGGCTCAAAATGTTAGAGGTTGCAGGGCATGAATTATGGTAAAATATGAAGAGCCTAAGTGGTATGCACTTTACCCCCTACTCCAAATGGGCTCCTGCTTTTCAATGTTACCAAGAACAACACAAAACATCATTTAAGATATATGCTCAGGGCACACTGCAGGGCAATCGTTACCTAGTTTATTCTGGAAATTTTGCTTTTGTTAATGAAACTTAAAATCAGAGAGAAAGAACAGGGATTTGTTTGTTCATTAAAAAATAAAATGCTTAAATTAAAAGTTATTACTTATTTTAAAAAGGAAAATTGTCCCACTGTTCCTCTTTAGAATCACATTGTGGTTATATTTTCACATTACTATTAGGCTCACTTCTCTTGTGGGATTTTAGATCATGGAATCCTAATTATTCTTTCTTTGACTTTTTTCTAATATACTCTTCAAAAAATTTTAAAAAATCTAAACTGTGTATCTGACTATAATCATTTTTCCCTTCTTTAGAAGTGTCAATCTCTAAGATGAAATGGTCAGTTTCTCCCAAAGTTCTCAGAATTTCTATGTATATAATCAGTCCCTCTTTACTGATCAGAATTGCTTCCAGAAAGGCAATTTCCCCCGTCACTTGCTCCACATTTGGAGAATGAAATTATCTTAAAGGCAAGTCAAGAGTTTATTAGCAGTTCTGCTTTTGGCAGAAATAGGATTCCAGAAAACATTCAAGTAATTAGTTTTCCCCATCACTACTCTATCAGCCCTCAGTGCCAAGTTTCTGATCTGTTTTCCAAATTCATAATCTATTTTCTCCTTTCCAAATGGTGTGTAGCATACAACAATATTGCTTCTGTCTTGCTCCCCAGAGTTCTTCACCCAAATGTCCTCCACCAGCCTTCCCCTATTCAGTTTTTGGAATTGTTGTAGTTTATCTTCTGACTATCCCTCTGCCCTTTTTAATCCCATGTTTGCTTATTATGCTCTTTCATTTAAATAACAAGTGACAACCCTATTCGTTCATATTTAACTTCAGCAAGGATTTGAGCAGTTTTATGGGCAAAGTCATGGGAATCAAAAATAAAAATTGAAGTAATCTCTGTCCTCAAGAAGCTTACATTCCATTAGAGGATACAGCATGCACATAGACAATATCATTGAGCATCAAGTGTGATGGGATTAAAGGAGAGATTCAGATTTTTAAAAATAATAATAAACCAGAAAATGTGAGAACAGAGAGAACTGGATGAATCAAGAAGGCCTTACAGAAGAAGTGCTACCAGAACTGAGCCTTTAAGGAAGGAGATTCATAAAAGGGAGAGAGAAATAAGAACTACAGTATAATCTAGTAATGGAATGATGCTACATATAAATCCACTGGGGCAAAAAATGACATTTCAAGTGAGAATAACAGTTGGCAGTATAGTTTGGTTAGAATTTTTAAAATATCATAAAAGGCTGAAAAATAGGGGTTCACCTGGACTGTGGGGAGCTACATAAGGCATTTTTTTATTTTAGGAAATAGTCACTGATGGTTTTTGATCAAGGGAATGTCATGGCCAGACCTGTGCATTATAGAGATAATTTTGGTTATTGTGTGAAAAATGGATCGAAAGAGAAAATACTGGAGTCAGGGAGATCACTATAGGATCCCTACAATCTCACAGATGATACATTTAGCCTATTCTCTAATCCTAAATCACCCTGTTGCTGCTTTCTCTTTATCTCTTCCTCTGGAGAGTTTTCAAATTGATACTGTCATCACTGATGGAAAGAATGAACTATTTAACATATGGTTCCTCCCAGTATGTCTGAAACTTTCCATTCCAAAACATCAGTGTCCAGCTATCTCACCCCTATACGTGTCTTGTCTCTCATAGGAATATGTGTGTTTTTATGGGCAGGAGCTGTCTCTTGGTGCCCTCAGAGCTCAGCACAGTGCCTGAAACAAAGTGAGTGAAGTTTTGAGAAATATTTCACATTTCATATTACATTCATCTAGGCAGAGATGATGAAAGCCTGATCTAAGGAGATGGTTGTGTAATCAAAGAGAAGTGGCAAAAAATTGAAAAAAATAAGCAGATGCCCATCTATTGGGGAATGACTGAACAAGTTATGGTACATGAATATAATGGAATATTATTGTTCTAAAAAAACTATGAACAAGTTAATTACAGAAAGGCCTGGAAAGATTTACATGAACTGATACTGAGCAAAACAAGCAGAACCAGAATTATATTATACACAATAACAGCAAGAATGTGAAAGACTTGGTTCTTCTTAGTGGTTCAATGATCCAAAGCAATCCCAATAGACTCTGGACAGCAAATGCCATCTGCATCCAGCAAAAGAACTAAGGAGACTGGATATAAATTAACACCTGCTATGTTCATTTTTTTTTCCGTTTTTTTTTTAAGTCTCTCCCATGCTTTTTCCCTTTTGCTCTGATTATTCTCTCCCAACATGATTCATAAAGCAATTTGTGTTAAAAATAAAATTAAAAAAAATTAAAAAAAGAAATAATGTTTGGCTCCCATAAGGAGGGAAAGATTCAGGAGAAATAGTGATAGAATCAATAGGACTTGAGATGTTGTTGACTTTAGAAGGATAAGGGTAGGAAAAGGATCATAGCCTGAGTATAAGGTTTTGAGCCTCAGTAACTCTCAGACAGGTAGTGTCATCAATAGAAATAGAGGGAGCAATTATGGAGAAAACAGTGAATTCCGTTTTGGACAAAATGGCTTTGAAGTACCTGAGTGACATTCTGGTAGAAATGATTAGCAGACACTTGGATGTGTGACATGGGCCTACAGGAACTCCAGTGAAGAGATTATGGCTGATTTAATACAAATACTGGAGAATAATGTCTATAGAGGTGATAATTGAACCCAGCAAGCAAAAAAGATTACCAAGGAAGAGGAAGTAGAGAAGAGGTCTTACGTAGATCCTTGGGGATATCTATTAGAAGAAAAAAATTAGTCAGCAAAGGAGAACGAAAAGTCAGAGGTACAGATCCAAGAGAAACAAGTGTCAAAGAAGTTGAGGAAAGAATCTTCAAGTGAAGATACATAAATATCTATGTATATGTATATACATTTATTATATATAATGTGTTCACATTATATATAATATAATATACATATATAGTATATATATATATGTGTTTGTGTATATAATATACACATATATAGTATATACATTTACATACATCTACACATATATACACATACAAACGACATTCTCTTTTATATATTTACAGACACAATATACAGGTATATAAGAGTATGTATATACACTATCCATATATATATGTATGTATATACCTTATCATGTATATCTATATATATAGATACAAATGTATTCACTATATACATATGTGTGTTGCATTTGATGTATGTGTGGCACATGTATAGCATATATGTGATATACATTGTATATGCAGGTGTTTTTTCTTCAATTCCATTTCTATTTCCAAGAAAAGTCCCTCTTGACCAGATTTTAAGTCTTCTTCATTAGGTACACTCCCATTGGTCCCAATGGGCCAAAAGCCCATATTTTAAGCTTTGCTCATTCCCAGATCCCTACCAGGAATTCTTAACCAGGAATTCGGTCACTTCTCAAATCTAATTTTTTCTTCTATATTGCTTACCAATCTTTAATTGAGAACAGTAATAAAGTATGGAACTCTATATATTTTCTGACTTCAGTTTCTTGTTCTGGCTTTCATAATCCCTAGTAATGCTTTCTAGATCCTCTCTGGCTATGTCATCGGGTCTGATAGTTCTTGAGAAACCCATCATCACATTCTGGATAAATGCCATCATTTCTTGAAATATGAGAAGGTATTACTTCCTCAAGAGTTTTCATTTCCCTTTCTATAGCTAATACCTATCATTTATATAGTACTTTAAGATCTGCAAGAACTATCAAACCTGATGACCACTATCCATTTCCTATATTTCAAGAAATGATGAAGAGCTACAGTTTCCACCAAAAGAGAGGTCATTTTATTACTGTCAGAGGAAATTGCTAACAGTGGTTGGAGACTCCCTGAGGAGAGGTACTTAGCCATATGTCAACTTATACTGAGAATAAAAATATCTGCTTCTTGTAGTATTTATCTCTGATGATCAGCTTCCTGAGAACTACCACCAATTAACAAGGTGTCTATGGGGGAAGAAAGGGAGAGAAGGCAGAAACAGCATTGGACAGAGCATTGGGCCTGGAGTCAGGAAGACCCTTCTTCCTGAGTTTGATCTGTTCTCACATACTTACTAGCTATGTGACCCTGAACAAGTCATTTAATCCTATTTGCCTCAGTTTCCTTATCAGAACAATGATTTGGAAAAGGAAAGGTCAAATCACTGAAGTATCTTTGCCAAGAAAACTCCAAATGAGATCATAGAATTGAAAATAATTAAAAAGAACTAAAAAACAAAATAATAACTATATATATATATATACATATATATGTATATATATATATATGTAGTTACAGACACATGTGTATATGTTTATGTATTTTAATAAAATAATATAAATGGAAATGAAAGTTAATTTAAACATAAATATATGATATAAATTGTATATGCATGTGTATTTTCTTTCATTCCATTTCTATTTCTTAGAAAACTCCCCTTGACCAGATTTTAAGTCTTCTTCATTAGGTACACTCCCATTGATCCCAATGGGCCAAAAAGCCCATATTTTAAGCCTTAATCATTCCCAGATCCCTATCAGAATTCCTAAGCAGGAATTCAGTCACTTCTCAAATCTATTTTTCTACATCTCTTATTTATCTTTAGCCTTTCTTAAAGTGTTTGTTTATATTTATGAGTGTTCAGCTCAGGGCAGTTGGAAAGATCAGGAAACCCTAAAGCTTCAAGTTGGCAGTGCGCTGGAGTCCAAAGGGCATAGTACAAAGGCGCATAGTAGTCCCTGGAAAGTTTCCATCTTATCAATAAATTTGAAGTTGGTGAATCTCAGCTCATCTATTTCATATGAACAATATGTCTACTCTAAAGAATAAGGAATAGGGAAAGGTGATTAAAAGGATCCTGCCCATAAACACCGGGAGGGAAGGAGTGAGCCAAAGGATTAGAGTGGAAAGGAGATTATGAGTGTATTTCTGCAAGAGTGGGCAATATGAGAGTCCAGTGTCCGTCAAGAAAAAGGAAAGGGGAATTGGATATTGGTCAGAAAGTTATAAAATGGCACTATTTGCTCCACAAGATTTTTCATTACCTAAATGGTAAGTGTGCCGCCTGAAGAAGAGGAGCACAGAATAAACAGCTCACTGCTTCTGGTAGATAGTAAGAGAATCTGTTCTACCATATTCCTGACAAGTATGCATCCAGTCTCCCATTCAAAGACCTCAAGTTATAGCTAATTTAGAGTCTCTTGAGATGGACAATTTTAATTTTCAACAGTTCTAAATATTAAGAAATACTAACTTCTATCAGATCATCATGACTTCCCATCTTTTCACCATTCTATCTGACTTCCTCTGGAAATGTTCCACCATACCAAGGATCTGCCTTTGTCTGCCTTTTGTTAAATGTCCAATAGTCAATGAATATCTCAATTCATCACTTCTCATCATTCTAAATCAAGTATCAAGAATTTTATTCTATGTCAGGCTTGATCTATAATAGTTCTGAACTTGAGTGAGTCTTGCTTTTATATAAATCTTCCATAAAGCATCTACCCAAAAATAGGATAGAGAACTTGTTTTAATACTTTGTGGATGCAAATACCTTGGGCTTTCACTGCATGAAGGCTAGGGTTTTTAGCATCCTTAATAAAGTTTGGGGTATCGAGACTTTCTGAATTCACTTCAGCTCCTGCAAAAGCATATACCAGACCTTAAGGCTTAGAAAGGGAGAGAGAAGTTCTTCCCCTTTACCAGTTCAGTACACTGTACCCAAGCTTTGGGTAAACATGATCTTCAAACTCTTCAGGATACCGCTTCAGGAAAGAGATTCAGTGCCCCTATTTCATAGTTTTTTAGAGATGCAATTGGTTCCAGCTTTACAGCAAATGAAAAATAGGGGGTGCTGTCATCCAAGATGTCTTCTTCCAGAATCATGGTGCCTCCATGTAAGGTGATTTGGGCTTGGTCCACAAATCTCCCATTACATATCTCATTACATGACTGGTCCATTTTATTTTCTAATCATTTTTTGGCTTTTTCAAAAGTAACACTTAATCTCTTAAGCTTTCTTTACCAATATTCTTAATTGTTATCCTTAGGTTCTCCACAATTTTGATTGTTCCCTCATTACAATAGGAGAAGGACCTGTAAAGCTGCATTTTATTTTTCTAAGGCAAATATTTGCTTTTTAAAAATATCATCCACAAACTATAAAAACAATGGGAACTTGTATTCTCTGTCCTAGAGATGATAAAAATGCAATCCACAAAACCCACAAAACATTAAAATGTAATTGGGAAATATTTGACAAAATAAAGAAAAATAGAATAGAATATAGACAATGTTAATATGTGGTTTTCTAAGTCAATATATGGCTCACAGAAATCCTTATATATAGTTTAGTGACCTTCATTTTATTTTGAGTTTGATACCACTGCTTTAGACCATTCAATCAACTATTCAACTGCAAAAAAACATAAATCAATAAAATCCACAGATATCCATGGGGAAGAACCATACAATAGTTACATTTAACAATCCCAACTATGTATAACTTTATAAGCAGTCAGGAGAAAAATGTTCAGATAAAAAAAAAGAAATATAACTTGAATAATGCAAGATCGTATCATAGCCATGAAGAAATAGAATAGTATGCTTCAAAAAATAAATATGCTCCAAAATGACAGAGCCTAGAAATCTTAGCCTTATTATCAACAACTGAAAGAAAAGAGAAGGGACATACAATGACAGGCATTTTGAGTTATTTCAGTGTGGAAAAGAAGAAAACAGATTATTTGATATTTTCACTATCATCATTATGATAAACATGTATATATTATCTATATGTCTCAGGCACTATTCTAAGTACTTTATAAATATTATGTTGCTTGACCCTCACAACCAACCTCAAATGTGACTACTATTATTATCTGCCTTTTACAGTTGAAGAAACTGAACAAAAAGAGATTGACCAAGATCATATGGCTGGTGAGGATTTGGGGGCAGATTTTAACTCATGTTGTCCTGGCTCCAGACCCAGCACTGCACAGCCTACCTACCTCATAAATAACTAAAACAATTTGCAAACAATCCAAAGAACAAAATCACAAAAATAAATAGTATTACCAAGAAGAGATTACATAATGGGATTATTTCATGTTTGTATATCATTGTTTTTAAAGGATTTAAAGATTGATATGGAAAGTTTTAAGAGCAAAGAGGTAAAAGAAATATATGGAACTAACTAAAGGAAAATCTAAAGAATCAGAATAAATAGAGATTAAAGAGAGGATGGAGAATAAAATCACAATTTATGTCTTCTGTTTGAGTAAACAGCAGTCTTGGAAGGTTCATACATGAGGGAAAAGATTGGGGGGAAAGCACAAAGGGGAAAAACCCCTCCGAAGTTCATGGATAAACAATGTAGAATGGTTAATCTTATATGGAATGCAACAGGGGTAGCATTAGTAAGGAACTGATATTGGACAAGGAGCTCATGGAGAGCATTCCCATGGAAACAGAGGAATGAATCTGCAGGGTTTTATGACAGGTTTTAGCTGGGATCAGTTTGTGCATTTGGAGGTTACTTCCTCTGAGACAATACTATACCTCTGTGGGCAGCATGTTATTCCAGGGAAAGGAATGCATGAGTTATTAAAAGCAGCTAGCATCAAATGTAGTTGAGAAAGGGGTAGGTGAGGACAGACTCAGTGATCAATGACATGGACTTTGAAATGGAAACTGATCATGGTGAGATTAGGAGGACAGAATAATACATCATGTTTGGTCACAGAGATAATTCCTAACATGTGGAATAGCTTCTATATGAAATTATTCCCTCAGAAACAGATAATTCTAAAAAAAATTAGGCATAGCAGGGGGAAGTTGAGTAAAATCTTCAATAGCAATACTGTAGAAACTGGAGACTGGGTTCATGAAGAACACAGAAAGAATAAAGAAAGCGGGAAAAACAAGGGGAAAATGAGTCAGAGACAAAGGTAAAAGGTAAAACTATAATTACAATTAGAACGTTATGTTCAGAATAGACTGGAAGGGAAGAGAAAAAATGAAAAAAAAAACAAAGAAGAAAAAATCTCCTTGGAAAAGTAATTTAGTTACCCCCCCCAAAAAAAAGAGGGGAAAAGGAAGGAAAGATGTTTCACTCCACAAAGTGACAGAAGAGGACTAAAATGCATAAATAAAAGAAAAATTCGAAATTTACATAAATTGAAAGAATTAAATAGCAGCAGGAGACTGGGGAAGGCAAATGACCACAGACCAGCATTATTAATGACTAACTCTATGGACAATGTACTGACTTGAAGGAGAAAGAGATTAGAAAGTTCTATTTTTAAAAATAGAAGAAAACATTATAAATTTAAGTGAGAAGAGATTAAAAAATTGATCATGTAACATAGTAACAAGATGGATAAGAAAATAAAATCTAACAATTTGTTGTACACAAGAAAGACCTCTAAAAAGTAGAGATATACAGAAGGAAAACAAAATGCTAGAACCAAATTTACTATACATCAAGTAAATACAAAAAATCAAAAGTTGCAATCATCTATACATAAAGAAAAAATAAATGTTTACAAAATTAAGAAATATGAAGAGGAAAAATATATTATGGTTAGAGGAACCATGCAAAATAAAAACCAACATCAAATTAAACATACAAAATATACAACACATCTCATAGCACCTAAATTCAAAGGAAAAGTTAAATCAATTGCAAAAGACAGATAGTAACCCAATAATTATAGAAGACTTTGATGTTCCTTTCAGATCTAGACAAATCTTACCAAAAATGTAAACAAAAAAGAAATAAGGCAGAGAGAAAATGTTTTAATGATTACTTTCTTTAAAAATGATTACTTTCTCTAAAAAAAAACGAATAAAAATTATATTTTAACCTGATCAATAAGAGTAAGAAAAATCAAATTACCCAAATAAAAAAAAATTGAGCATAGTGAGATCACAACAAAAAGAAGAAATAAAATAATCAGAATAGATTGTGAGAATTATAGGTAAGCAAGACTAGAAATTAAAAGAAATGGGGGCTTATTTAAGAATTATACACTACAGTGCTTAAATTAGAAGAATATAAAATGTCACAAAAAGTTTTTTAACTAAATTAAAGAAACTACCAATTTTTTAAAGCCCTGGACTACAGGAATTTATAATTAAACCTAATGTAATCTTACCAAAAAAAAAATACCTGCAATCTTAAGTAGTTTTTACATTAAACAGGAAATATTATGATAAACTTCTTTTATGAGACAAATATGGCCAATATTGAGATATATTTATTAAATAATAGCAAATACAAAAATTTTAACAATATAATAATATATGCAAATAATCATTTAAAATTATAAAGAATATAACAACACATACAAATATGTATTCTTTATACTAAAGTTGCTTTTATACTAGGCATATAAATAAAGTTCAACATTTGAAAAACAACTGAAAAAATTAATTATATTAAAAACATGTCTCAAATGATTAACAAAGTACAATGCATCTTGATAATTTAAAAACTATAAAATACAGGCCCAGGAGGAACATTTTAATATGCTATAAATATAAATATGTGTCTATATGTGGGTATCCATGTATAGATGTCCATATATGCATATATATACAAATCCATAAACTAACATTATATGTCATGAGAAAACAGTAGATGCTTTCTCAATAAATATAAGAAAAAAGTAATGAATGATGATCTTTCTACACTGATTTTTGACATAATTATTGAAATGCTAGAGATAGCAATAATTTACAAAAAAGGAAATTGAAGTCATAAACATGGCCAGAAAGAAAACAAAGCTCTCTCTATTTGCTTATAATATAATGATTTCTTTAGAAAACTCTGGAAAATCAGAAAAGAAGGCAATTAACACAATAGTTTCAGTGAAGTAATAGGACACAAAATAAATTTACAATAAAACAATAACATAGCAAAAATCAAGAGGAAATGATAAAAAGTTCCCTTTTAAAATAGCTATAAAATGTATAAAATATCCAGGAGCCAATTTAATTATGTTTACTAAAAATATTACCAGCTCCACCTCTGGGGTTACTTTCCCAACTCTCACTGGAGTTAGAGGGCTAGATTCCCAGAAGGCATCTACCTGGGATTTTGGACATAACTCTAAAAGGATGTGTATCTAGTACTGTTATTCATGACCACTGTGCTCCCTCACTGATTATCTGCCAGAGTTAATTAGCTGAATATTAAATGATACAGTAGAAAACATTAAAAGGGGAAAAGATCAGATAACTTACTCAGTTGTATTTAGAGGGGAAATATTATTAATAAAAAAAGCAGTCACCAAAGATAAAATAGATAATTGATCAAGAAATTAAAAACCTTTTTGCTGAACAAAACTCAACGCAACTCAAATGAGAGGCAAGTTTTTCACTGGGAACAAACCTTTGCATCAGATATCTCTAATAAGGGTCTCATCTCCAATATATATATATATATATACAAGAGAGAGAGAGAGAGAGAGAGAGAGAGAGAGGAAATAATATAAACATGTAAGGCCAATATCTAGTGACTCAGTGGTAAAATATGAACAAATAGTTGTCAAAAGAATTGTGACCTACTAACAACCATACTTTAAGCTTGTTCTAAGTCATCAAAAATAAAATAAATGAAAACCAAAACAACTGCTAAGTTTTTATCTCACACCAAGAAAATTGGTAAAAATCACAGAAGATGAAAATGGACAATAGTGGAGGGGGTCATGAAAAGAAGGGCATACAAAATTACCAAAACAAAATAAAATGACAAAGGGGAAAACTCATAATGAAACCAGAGAAAATAAGGAAATTTTTCAGATACTATAATACCCAATTGTACACCAATCACATTAAAAACACAAATGAATTGTGATATAAAAATATAAATAAACCAGAATACAGAACAGGAAGAAGACCAGATAAACAGCTTGACCATGGAAAGATAAATTGAACATATCATAAATGAATGCCAAAAGGAAAAAAAGCCTAAGTCGATTTGGACGATTTAAATGACAATCTGTGGTAAAGAATCTGTTTGCAAAAACAAAGGAATGTTTCTTGTGAACTCTGTTTGAAATAAATATGATGGTCTTGATATATAAAAAACAGAGAGATAAAGGGGAGAAAAAAGAACATAGATTAAAAAAATAGCAAAAAAGATCAGTAGAATAATGTAGATGAGCAAGATCCAGATGCAAAAGAGTTAATCAATTAATCAAAAACTACTTATTAAGTCCCAGTTAATATGTACCTGACACTTAACCTAGTATTAGAAAAACCCAAGATGGAAATTATTTAGGAATAATTCGCTATTCAGTAAGAAGTGGTCAAAAAAACTGGAAAGCAGTTGAGCAAAAATTTGATTTGGATCAATACAACATAATATAATTAGCTTAATACACATGCATTAATTAAATATAAATTGATATATAATTCAAAGGAACTAGCAGAGAATGGAAGAAAGTACAGAGATCTATAGTTATGGGGAGACAAAAGTCATAAATGACGAGGAACAGAGAAGAATCATAAAAGACAAAGTTATTATATAAAATCAGAAATATTTCACACAAAATTGAAATTACAAGTCATTGGGAAAACTTTATATCAAAAAATTTTAATATATATTTGATGTCCAATCTACTTAGAAAATTGATATAAGTATATGACAAAAATGATTCTCAAAAAGGTATGTGATTGAAATAAAAGTAGTTTTCAGGACCAGAAATGCAAATCATTAACCATATGTAAAGAAAATCAAGATTTGGTGGGAGGGGAAGAGAAAGTAAAGATACAACAAATGAAGATAGGGGATTTTGCTGTTATCAGCTGGTTGACCAAAGGTTAGAGCACTGGCTCTGGAATAAGGAATATTTGAGACCATATTCTGAAATTCATTAGCTATGTGATTTTGAACAAGTCAACTAAGCACTGTTTGCCTAATTTCTTCAACTGTAAAATGAGGATAATGATAGCACCTACCTCTGTGTTGTTATGAGGATCAAATGAGATAATATATTTATAAAAAGTTCCTAGCATTGTATCTGGTAAGGATGGATGTCAAGGTCTCAGAGTTCTTAGGTTATATCTGTAGATTATAGGAGAGTGCCAGGTTGTGCTAGAGACAGCTTTAAATAGCTTTAAATTAATTAACTGTTAAATTTTCAGTATAAACTCTTGCAACCTCAGAAAACTAGCAAATACTAGAAACCAGGGCTTGATTTATTGTTGTGTGGATTTCTAGACTCCAGGAAGTAGAGAAAATGTTAATAACAAATTATTAAAAGTGTTTTGTGAATTTTTTTTCTTGGAGATCTGGTTGTTAAACATTTATTTGCATACCAGAAGTATCAGGAGAATAGAAGGTATGGAGGTAGAGGAGACAGTTTTCTATCTAATAAGAAGGAATGCCTGAACAAATTGTGGTATATGATTATGATGCAATGTTACTATAAGAAAAAAATGAGCTCAATGATTTTAGGAAAACATGGAAAGACTTGCATGAAATAATGAAGAGTAAAATGAGCAGAACCGGGGCATCGAGGTGGCACAGTAGATGGAGCACCAGCCTTTTATTCAGGAGGACCAGAGTTCAAATCTGGTCTCAGACACTTAACACTTCCTAGCTGTGTGACCCTGGGCAAGTCACTTAACCCAGCCTCAGGGGAGGGGGAAAAAATGAGCAGAACCAAGAGAACACTGTATACAGTTAATAGCAATGTGGCTTTAAGAATAACTTTTCAGTAAATAAGCCATTTTGACTATAATAAATATGCAAAATAACTATAAGGCTATATGAAGAAAAAACTATCTATATCCAGAGAAAGAAATTATAAATAGATGCATGAATAGAATATTACATACAGACATGTGTATATATGTACACACACATGCATGTATATCTATATACGTATATATGCATACATACATTTATGCTTATGTATCTAATGGCAGCTATTTTAGGTCAGGGGAGAAGAAAAACAATTTACATGATAACTTTGTTGTATATTTAGAGGGAATAACAAGTTGTGCATGATAGATCTGAAGTTTCAAAAGCAATCATCTTTTTTATCATACTATGTTATGGAAATGCTTATTTTATTCCCTAAAATAAAAAGATCTTTAAAATATTTAGATAAATATTTTTAAAATAAAATTTTAAAAACAAAATTTTAAATGAAATCGATTTATTCCATAAATTTAAGATAAAATCAAATATATCAATTAAAGATTAAGTACAATTTTATTTTCAAATAAAATAAAAATAACAAAAAAGGAGGAATAGAATTAATGGCTTCTATTTCAGTCAACTCATGTGAGCAATAAATTAATTCAAATGCATTCTGAAAAGTACCTGCTAGGCTTGAAGGAGGGCAACAAAAGAGGATACTCTAAGTAATGGAATGTTTTTTCAACTACTTGACCACATTGAATGCATTCTGGGACAACTAGGGACTAAAGTAGACAAGGGAAGAATAAAGGATAAGGATGTCCTTTTTGGTGGGATCTATTTGTTATGTCATAAATTGTATAGGATTTTGTGAATCTCTAATCCTAAATCACAAAATTGTCTGGAAAAAAAAAAGATTAGGGAAAGAATAGAGTATCAGGAATAGAGCACACAGGAATATTAGAACAAGGAATAAAGATTAAAAAGAAATGATTTCATTCTGCTCTGAAGGCATTCTACCTGGACAAAGGCCCTTCTTCTTAGTTTTATGTACGACTTGTCATTTTGATAAAAAGACTGTTTATTCCTGTTTTATTTTTTTACCTTTTCAACAGAAATGGATATTTTATTTTGTCAAAGAATTTCTTCTGAATATATTAATATAATGATGATTTTCATTAATTTTGTCATTAATGTGTTAAGATTATAGTTTTCCTAATATTAAATCAATCCTGAACTTTTGGTATATAGATGGGCAAAATATTTTGCTCATTTTTATGAACTTTACATTTTCTCTTTTCAGTTTCAATAATTTAGCTTTTTTCTTTTTAATCAAAATAGCTGACAGTTATTTATTTACTAGATTTTAAAAAACAATTGTTAGCTTTATTTTTTTCAAATTTTAAAATATTTTCTTTGACTTCCAGGATTTCTAATTTGGTATATACATATATATATATATATATAATTTTTAAAGTTCTTATTGTTTAGTTGTCTTCCCAATTCATTGATATCTTTTCTTTTTGAAAGTGATTAGATACTTTGGATACATCCAAAAAAATTTTGTATGTTGTCTTATTGTTATTTTTTTTATGAAATTATCTATTGTTTCTATGATTTTTTCTTTGTTCCATCAATTCTTTAGAGTCAAGTTATTTCATGTTCAGTTGATTTTAAATATTTTTTCAGTAGTAATTTATTTTTATATTATGTATGTATATAAATAATTTAAAAACATTAGTTTTTTAAAATTGTAATTACTAAAGAATGTGCATAATGTTCCTACTTTTAGTATTTGTTTGTAAATTACATATGTGCTAGAAATTTTAATAAAGGTTCTAGACAAAGTTGAAATATGCATATATTATTTTTATTTCCATTTAATAATTACCCAGAGGTGCATCTAAATTTTCAAAAATTCTTTTCATATCCTAACTTCTTTCTTCCTTATTTTTTTCTGTTTAGTTTATCTAAAGTTAACAATAAATTAAGATCCTCAATTACTTTGGTTTTTTTATTTATTTTTTCCTATAATTCATCTGGTTTTTCCTTAAAATATTTTGAAACTATGCCATTCAATGCATATATATTTAGTACCAAAATAAATTAATTCTGTTACATTTCAGTAAAATATAGTTTCATTTTTAAAAGCTCTTTTAAAGGTGTACTATTTTCTTATCTAAAATCATAATTGCTATTCTTAACCTTTTGTGTATAATGGAGATATATTGGATTTTGCTCTACCCTCTTATTTTAAATTTTATGTGAAATTTTCTGTTCAAATGAATTTCTTACAAACAACACACTGTTGAATTTTCTTCTAGTAACTTCTTTTATTTCATGGATAAATTAATCCCATTCACATTCCCAATTATGATAATTAATTGTTTATTTTGTTCCATCCTATTCTGTTATACTTGTTCCTCCCTATACTCTTTCATCTCTGTTTATTTCAAGTTGTCATCCTTGCCTTTTTTTTGTCCTTTTAACTTTCTCTTCACTATCATCTTTCTAAACTTAAGGGTTTTTTTACTTATGAGTGATCTTCCAGAGTTTACCCTTCCTCTTTCCAAATGAAATCTCATAATTATTATAATATGCATTTCCCTTGTTACTAATTAAAACAGTTATAAAGGTATTGACTTTGCAGAAGTCCTCTCCCCATCCTGTTTTATGCATAGAATACAAAAAAAAATCAAAATTTCTCTCTGGGTCTGCATATACTCCTAATTACAGTTTATGAACCACCTACCAATCTGTTTACTTCAGTTGGAGACACAAAGAAAAAGTTTTTAATTGTAATCAGTAAAGGCTGTACATAATGTTCCTGCTTTTTAGTATTTGTTTGTGTGGTACATTCCTTCTAAGACAGGATGAATTTTAATAAAGGCTTGAGGAAAAGTTGCAATACATGTATATTATTTTCTATTTCCTGTTGAGTTAAAGGTCTTCCAAAACAAACTCTATGTTGTGTCTTGCCCTCTTTTGATCAGTTTAGAAAAATATGAAGTTCAAACAATTTCTGTTGTCACCATTCTTTTGTGTTAATGTATATTTATATTTTCTATTGAATATAAACAAGTTTCCCATTTTTACTCTCATTTTCCTCTAATGTATCCTTTTCCCCATACTTCTTCCCTCTTATAAGATTTATACATAGCAAAGCTGTCTCAAATGACTATTTTTATGATTTCTAGTGATACTAAGATTTGGAAAAAAAAAAAAAAAAACCTTAACAATCAATCTCCTTCATTAGAATGTAAATAGTTCATCCTTCTAAAGTTTCTTCTGATTGTTCCTTCATGCTCACCTTCTTATTTTTTTCTTGATTTCTGATTCATATTTCAAAGTTCCTTTTTAGCTTAAGGTTTTTTCCAATAAGAATGTTCAACAGATCTCTATTTCATTGAGGATCCATTTCTTCCCTTTAGAGGATTATACTCAACTTTTATAAGTTATCCTTGGTCATTTATCTTTATCTTTTTCCTTTTGGAATATCTCATTCCACCTCTACTTCTTTGAAGTGTTAGCTGCTAAGTCATATATAGTCATTATTGTAGTTCCTCTATGATTGAATATTTTTATTTCTGGCTAGTTGTACTATTTTTTTTCTTAGTCTGGAAATTTTAGATTTTGTCAATAGCATTCCTAAGAATTTTTATTTTAGGGTTTCTTTTGGTGCATTGATGGTAGATTCTTTTCATTTTCAAAGTTCCCTGTTTTAAAATGTTTGGAAAATTTTCTTAAGTGATTTCTTGACATATGATATCCAGGTTTTTGTTTCTAGGAAGGCTTGGGCTGTGAATTTCAGATAATTCAATGATTTTAAGTAACTTCTCCTTAATTTTGTTTTTCAGGTCCAGTGGAGTTTTTGTTTTTGTTTTTGTTTTTTTAATATGAGCTATCTTATATTTTCCTCTATTTCTCTCTCTCTCTTTTTTTTTTAAGAATTCTTCTTGTCAATTCGGTTCTACACACATATATTGTATCTAGAATATACTGTAATATATTTAACATGTACAAGACTGCCTGCCATCTGGAGGAGGGGGTTGGGGGAGGAAGGGAAAAAAATCTGAATAGAAGTAAGTGCAAGGGATAATGTTGTAAAAAATTACCCATGCATATTTACTGTCAAAAAAAAAGTTATAATTATAAAATAAAAGAAAAAAAAAGAATTCTTATTGTCTCCAGAAGAAACTGATTTCTATTTGATCCATTTTGATCTTCTTCTGTTAGACTATTACTCCTTTTTTCCCCAAACCTTTTCTTTGTTTCTTCCAACTGACTACTAAAAGTAGACCATAGATAGGGGATTCATAAACCATCATTATACTCTTTGGGTATCTTGAACTTGAACTTTTTTTTTGCATCTTATGCACAAAACAGGGTAGGGAGAGGATTAACTACTCCAAATTAGTAACAAGAGAAGTTCATATAACAATTATGAGATTTCACTTCATCTCATCAAATTGCCAAAGAGAACACCACCCAAAAAGTCAGTGTTGGAGAGGTTATGGGAAGATCCCCATTCTAATCATGCCTTGTGGTTTATATAGTGTATGTTTGTTGACTGATTTATTGATTAATATGACATTGATGTAGCTGTGAATTTATCCAAATATTCTGAGAAATGACTTGGGAAACTGCTAGAAAAATGAGCAAACTATTCATACCTTTGACATTCTACTATTGGGCATTCTATCACAATGAAGTCAGAGAGCTAAGAAAGATCATGTATATTCTGAAACCTTTGAAGCAAATTATTTCATAGCAGCAAGGAAATTGAAACAAATTGGATCTACGAAAATGTAATATAATATTATTGTCCTGTTAGAGATAGCAACCTATGAAGAATTCAGAGAAATTCTGAATTACATGAACAAGAGCAAATAAACCAAAGATAACAGCATACAGAAACAACAATGACATAAAAGTAAATAATGCTAAAAGGCATCAGAAAGGCAATCCATTGTACTAATTAACTTGATTCAAGAAAATTGATGAGGAAAAAATAGAGGATAGAGAGGTGGTTAAACTAAAGGTACTGGAAAAGCATACACTGCTAGACATGGTCAAGTTATTTGTTTTGTTTAACTACTTCCTCTTTACCAGAAAAAGTTCTATTGGGAAGGATGGGTAGAAAAGAGAATTTATAAAAACACAATAAAAAACTTTAAACTAAAAGTGTCAAGAACACATTTGAATTAAATTTTATCTTTTTCAATGAACAAAAATCCATCTTTTTTTCTTTCTCATGTCCAGCCTCCAAAGAATAAAGAAAAATAAAACTTTTGAAATAAATAGAATGATCAAATTTGTTTGATCATTCTATTTATTTCAAAAATTTTATTTTGATAATTTGTCACTGACCATATCAAAAAAAATCTTAATTTGTATTCTGAGTCCATCATTTCTCTGTCAGGAGAATGATAGAATATTTCATTTTCATTCCTCTGGAATTATTATTGGTCACTGTAAAGAAACCATTTTCCTAAAAAAGAAAATTATCTCCATGATTTTATCTGTTATGAAATCTAATAAATTCATAGGAGACATTCTTATTGGAGATAAACCCTTAAGACATCATTAATCCAATCCACTGGCTCAATTCTTGTCTTTTCTTTATATTATATATATATATATACATATATATATATATAATACTATATGTGACATATATCATATAATATATATAATATAGTAAATAAATAGTAAACATAGAAAGATAGTGAATTTACTATACCCCTCAGTCAGTTTTATGATTAAAAAAAATGACATACAATTCCCTTCTCAGATTTACTTTAAAGATGCATTCAATGTATACATAGGTCATTCTCAAAGATTTTGTAGAAATGAGAAAATAGACATAAGGGATGGCATTTTTCTGTCAATTTCTTGGAGTTAATATCATCATATATAACTTTTTCTAACATTTTATATTCTTCTCTTCTTTGACATATCTTGAAGATAAATCATTGAACATCTTTTAATGTACTGACTTTAATATATATTTCTTCTATTTTAGCCACTCTTTCAAGACTTCATCTTATTGAATACCACTTCCTAACAAAGATCAAATACTAAGAGCAGAGAATTCAAATTTTGTAGCTCCATGGACACCACTAATAAAATGTTCTTATAAAAATACATTTATATCCTGCTACATATTTGCTATTTTAATTGAACTTAATTAATAAACTTTTATTGAATATCTATGACTAAGGATTCTGAGTACACAAAAGATTAAGAAAATATATATTTCACCATCTCATGCTTATCCTTCAGTGGATTTATGTTATCATTAGTGTGAAAACCCTGCTCATGGGTGTTATGGGAGGCTTGATGAAAGAAAAGAAGCTAAAGAATGCCTAATGTTGTAAGAGAGATGGAGGATTGATTAGGGAGGAATAAAATTAATTGTCTCACTGAAGTGAGGGCTGAGTTAGGATGATATAACAGAAAGTTGCAGTGGATCCAATCAGTAGCTTTGAAGTACATGCTCCAGCTCTGTTTAGCTGAATTTGAATAAAGATAGAAGAAACAGAAAGTGGGAACAATAAAAGGGTGGGATTAGCAAATTATGAGTGACGTAAAATAAGACCAAATAATTCAAAGTAAAGAGTTGAACTTGTTCACTAAGATTTGAACTGGTTCAATAAGAAGTCAAGATTGGGAATGGAGAACTGATAATTAATATAGTGATGGTCTGGGAAAGTAATAGAATTTGAGCTATAATATTCCTGAGATTTTTCATTTGGAGATTTCTTTCAGGTTTGATTACTGGTTTCTTTCAATTTCTACTTTGCCCACAGATTCTAAAATCTGATTAGTTTTGTTTATAATTTCTTGAAATATGATGTTTAGCCTCTTTTTTGTTTATGATTTTTAGGGAGTTCAATAACTATTAAAATTAATCTCTCCGTGATCTATTTTCTAGGTCAGCAACATTTTTTTTATATTTCACCTTTTATTTTTTTCTCACTTTTGACTTTGTTTTGTTGTTTTTTGATGTCTTGAAAGAGATTTAACTTCCATTTAGCCAATTTTAGTTTTTAAGAAGTTTATTTTATTCTCTGAAATTGTAAATCTCTATTACCACTTGGCCAACTCTGATTTTAAAAAGTTATTTATCTTCAGTATTTTTATGCCTCTTTTACCAACCTATCATTTTCCTAATATTTTCTTGCATAGTTGTGAATTTTTCCTCTACTGCTCTTAGTTGTTTTTGTTTTGTTTTAGTCATTTTTTGCTATTTTGTTTTTACAAAATCTTTTATTAACTCTTCTGGGAATTCTTGTTGGGCTTGTGTCATATATATATATATATATATATATATACATATATATATATATATATATATATATTTTCCTTTGAGGTTTTGCTTGTAGCTATTGTCAAGGCATTATCTTCTTCTGTGTTTTGTGTTTTGAGTTTCCCTATTAGTATATTTGCTTTTTTTTTTCTTTTTAGGTCAAGTTATTTTTTGTTGTTGTTTGCTAATTTTTTCAGCCTATTTTTTTTTTTTTTACTTTGTGCTTCATTTTAGTGTTGGACTTTGCTTGTTTCTGGGAAGGATGTCTGGCCTGATTTTTCTTTTTCCTTTCCTTTACTTTCCTTTTTCCTTTTCTTTTAACTTTCCTTTTTCCTTTTTCCTTTCCCCTTTTCCCTTTCCCTTTTTTCCTTTCCTTTCCTTTCCTTTCCTTTCCTTTCCTTTCCTTTCCTTTCCTTTCCTTTCCTTTCCTTTCCTTTCCTTTCCTTTCCTTTCCTTTCCTTTCCTTTCCTTTCCTTTCCTTTCCTTTCCTTTCCTTTCCTTTCCTTTCCTTTCCTTTCCTTTCTTTTCCTTTCCGTTCCTTTCCTTTCTTTTTTTTTTTCCTGAGGCAATTGGGATTAAGTAACTTGCCCAGGGTCACACAACTAGAAAGTGTTAAATGGCTGAGTCAAGATTTGAACTCAGGTCCTCCTGATTTCAGGGCTGGTGCTCTATCCACTGTGTCACCTTGGCTGTCCCTCTTTCTTTTTTTTTAATTAAAGATTTTTTATTTCAAAACACATGCAAAGATAAATTTTTAACATTGACCCTTGAAAAACCTTGTGTTTCACACTTTTCCCCTCACCCTCTCCCCTAGATGGTATGTAATCCAATATATGTTAAATATGGTAAAAATAAATGTTAAATCCAATCTAGACATGCATATTTATATGTTATCTTGCTGCATAAGGAAAATCAGATCAAAAAGGAAAAAAATGAGAAAGGAAATAAAAATTCAAGCAAACCACAATAAAAACAGTGAAAATGTTATGTTGTAATTCACCCTCAGTTCCCACAGTCTGCTCTTTGGATGTAGAGATGCTGGCCGGTTTTTTTAATGTCCTTCTGTTTTCACATCTCTGTCTGCGGAGGCAGCCTTTAAGTTTCTGACTCTTCCCAAGTGGTATGATCCAGAAAACGAATAGTTCCCCACCCTCCTGGTTTGAAGTTTTGCAAATGTCAAAGCTTGCTGAGTCTGTTGGCTTGAATGTTGTTGAGTTTCAGTACATTATTGTTAGCCCTGTGGAAGGCTGCACAGATTCAGAGTGACTGAACTTTTGGATCCTCCTTGGTTTTGGTCTCCATTACTGGTATATTCCATTGCTGATTAAAGAGTAGAACTCAATCCCCATTCTGCTCTTGGGCTTAGAGCCACAAAGCTATGGTTCTGGGACTTAGACAGATAGAGCTCCTTATTCCTCGGGATCATTACTGCAACCTTGACTATTCCTCTTTACTGGGATAGTAACCTAGAATTTGAAAATGTTCAAAAGACCTACCCAATGGCACTCATTTCTGCTCCCAGTGCTAGCACAAGGGTCTTTGGAGATCTCTTATTTTGATGGTTCATAGCCAAAAATATATATACAGGACAGACTTCATCAAAGCAATGAAGGCAACAACTATTGTGGAAGAGTTTATGAAATCACAGGCAAAATTGAAACTCAGATCAAACCCTTCTCTCTCATGTTCTAAAAGAGGAACAATGGTAATGAAGTTCCCAAAGAACTTCCTTTATTTATTATCTTCCTCATTCATTTCCTTTGTGAGGGATGTTCTAGACACCCTTGGATCTGATAGAAGAAAGTATTCTATTTCCACCCCAGATCCTCAGTCATCTTGCCCATTCTCCACTCCAAATTTCACTGCTATCATGAAAGACCTCAGGTCACATCTTGAAGTGAAGAGTGTGAAAATTAGTTTCCATTTATCATGACAACCAAGTTGGTCCTTAAGGTTTCCTCTCTAAATGTTCTCAAAATGACTTAGTTTAGCCAGTTTTCACAGCAAACATTCTACTGGTTTTTTCTCTTTTTATGAGTCCAAGTCCCTTGTAATCTTGTCCTTGTAGGAAAAACATTAAATTAATGAATATGTGATGACTTGGAATATCATATCTGAAAGGCTTTTGATACTTGGCATTGGTGACTGACTGGCATCACCACCGTTTATAAAGACTGGGATCTTGATTCTTTTGCTCCATTTTGGCTTTAGGGAACACAGAAACATGCTTGGTGACATTTTCTCCACATGCCACATTATACTAATGTGAGTCTTTAATCTTTCCAAAGCCAAGTGAAAATTAGTCACTCTTATTTGCTCCTAAAAATTCAAATAGCTAAATGTCCCTTAGATTTTATCTAATCTTCTTCCATTATGTTTGGATGAGTCACTGAATAGCAGAGACACTAATTCTAAGTAAAGAAATTATTCAGTAAGCACTTAACAACATTTTAAACCAATGATGCACAATAACCTGTCTTGCTTTGAAAGCATGGGCTATATACATTGACAGTTTTTTAAATTTTATTTATTTATCATTTTTTGACAGTATAAATGCATGAGTAATTTTTTTAAACATTATCCCTTGTATTCATTTTTCCAAATTATCCCCTCCCTCCCTCTACTCCCTCCCCTTGATGACAGGCAATCCCATACATTTTACATATGTTACAGTATAACCTAGATACAATATATGAGTGTAAATACTATTTTCTTGTTGCACATTAAGTATTAGATTCCGAAGGTATAAGTAACCTGGGTAGATAGACAGTAGTGCTAAGTTTACATTCACTTCCCAGTGTTCCTTCTCTGGGTGTAGTTGTTTCTGTCCATCATTGATCAACTGGAAGTGAGTTGGATCTTCTTTATGTTGAAGATATGTTGGATTTATGTGGATTTATGTTGTATTCTGCAGCTTTGCTAAAATTCTGAATTATTTCTGATAGCTTTTTAGCAGAGTCTTTGGGGTTCTCTAAGTATACCATCATGTCATCTGCAAAGAGTGATGGTTTGATTTCCTCATTTCCTACTCTAATTCCTTGAATCTCTTTCTCGGATCTTATTGCCGAGGCTAGTGCTTCTAGTACTATATTGAATAGTAATGGTGATAGTGGGCAACCTTGTTTCACTTCTGATCTTACAGGGAAAGGTTGCAGTTTATTTCTATTGCATATTATGCTTACTGACGGTCTTAAATATATGCTCCTGACTATTTTAAGGAATAGTCCATTTATTCCTATACTCTCAAGCGTTTTTAGTAGGAATGGATGTTGGATTTTATCAAATGCTTTTTCTGCATCTATTGAGATGATCATATGTTTTTTATTAATTTGATTATTAATATGGTCAATTATATTAATAGTTTTCCTAATATTAAACCAGCCCTGCATTCCTGGTATGACTCCTACTTGATCATAGTGTATTATCCTGGGGATGATTTTCTGAAGTCTTTTTGCTAATATCTTATTTAAGATTTTAGCATCAATATTCATTAAGGAGATTGGTCTATAATTTTCTTTCTCAGTTTTCGATCAACCTGGTTTAGGTATCAGTACCATGTCTGTATCATAAAAGGAGTTTGGTAGGACTCCTTCATCCCCTATTTTTTCAAATAGTTTATATAGCATTGGGGCTAATTGTTCTTTAAATGTTTGGTAGAACTCACATGTAAATCCATCTGGTCCAGGGGATTTTTTCCTGGGGAGTTGATTAATAGCTTGTTCTATTTCTTTTTCTGAAATGGGACTAGTTAAGCAATTTGTCTCCTCCTCTGTTAATCTAGGAAGCCTATATTTTTGGAGAAAGTCATCCATTTCACTTAAGTTATCAAATTTATTGGCATAAAGTTGGGCAAAGTAACTCATTATTATTTCTCTAATTTCCTCTTCATTGGTGGAAAGATCCCCCTTTTCATTTGTAAGACTAACAATTTGATTTTCCTCTTTCCTTTTTCTGATCAGATTTACCAAAGATTTATCTATTTTATTGGCTTTTTCATAAAACCAACTCTTGGTTTTATTTATTAATTCAATAGTTTTTTTTTACTTTCAATATTATTGATTTCTCCTTTTAATTTTTGTATTTCAAGTTTGATTTTTGGTTGGGGGGTTTTAATTTGGTCTTTTTCTAGCTTTTTAAGTTGCAGGCCCAATTCGTTAATCTTCTCTTTCTCTATTTTGTTCAAATAAGCCTCTAAAGATATAAAATTTCCCCTTACTACCACTTTAGCTGCATCCCACAGATTTTGGTATGATGTCTCATCATTGTCATTATCTTGGGTGAAATTATTAATTGTTTCTATAATTTGCTATTTCACCCAGTCATTCTTTAAGATGAGATTGTTCATTTTCCAATTACTTTTTGGTCTATTTACCCCTAACTTCTTACTGAATGTAGCTTTTATTGCATTGTGATCTGAGAAGAAGGCATTTATTATTTCTGCCTTCCTACATTTAATTTTGAGATCTTTATGTCCTAATATATGGTCAATTTTTTGTATAGGATCCATGAGAAGAAAGTATATTCCTTTCTATCGCCATTCAGTTTTTGCATTGACAGTTTTGTTGGAATGAAAGAGGAATACTGACAAACTGAAGAATTTATAGAGCAGGATAACGAGGATGATGAGGATCTTAGAATTCATATGATATGACTGACAGCTGAAAGAACAGAAATATTTAGCTCAGATGAGAGGAATCACAATGGAGACCTAAACTAATAATTGTGTCTAGCATTTATATAGCACTTTAAGATCCACAAAGAGTTTCACAGATGGTAAATCATTTCTTCCTCATGATGACCCTATGAAGTAAATGCTATAATTACCCCCATTTTACAGATGAGCAAACTGAAGTAAACAGAAATTAAATGACTAGTCCAATATCACACAGCTAATAACTGTCTAAGGTTAGTTTTGAATTCAGGTTTTTCTGAGCTTAGGTATATTGTATTACCTAGATGTCTATATGATATGATCACTTTCTTCCAAAATTTGAAAGACCATTATGTGAAAGAAACACTGTTTTGCCTGACCCCCATAAAACTGCAGAATCCATGAGAACAGGTCAGAGAAAAGCACATGTCAGATCTTTATGAAGTACAACTTCCTTACTATTAGTCTAAGCTGTCACTTTTGATACTTAGATATTTAAGAGAAGGCCAGATGGCCATTTGCCAGTAATACTATAAAGGTATGTTTGAAATGGCATTGTTCTAGTTCTATTTTGTAACTTTCCATGTGATCTTAAGTAAATCTTATGTTTAAAATAATTGTACATGTATAATCTGTATCAGGTTGTTTTCTGTCTTGGGAAGAGGGAAGGGAAGTCAGGAAGAGAAAAAATTTGGAATGTGAAACCTTATGGAAATGAATACTGAAAAAATATCTTTACATGTAATTAGAAAAAAATAAAATACTATTAAGTAGACCTTAAGTAAATTGAGGTCTAGAGCTATTTTTTCATCTAAACAATTAAATATCTCTGTTTCCTTTCTGCTGAAACATCCTATGATTTTGGGAATTACATTTTTAAAATCCTCCAAATGCTTTTGTTTATTTTTAACCATTTTTTGTGTCATAAACTTCTTTGGAAGCCTAGTCAAGAACTCTTTTTTAGAATAATGGCTTTAAGTAAAAAATGAAATGCAGAGGACTATGACAAACCATTTATATTTAAATACAATTGAAATCATGGATCCCAGGCGAAAAATCCCTGCTGGAGACCTATTTTGATACGTAAAAATTTCTCTCATTGGTTCAAAGTTGGAAGGGACAGGGAAAAGAAGTTATGTAAAGGCTGAATGTCAGCCATATGATTCTGTGTTCTATAAATATGAAGTATGTGGTTGTTAGAATAACAACCAAAGAAAAAAATTGATGATTGTTTTATATTTATTATTCAAGTGGCCATCACATCTTAATCTTCAAAGACATTAAAACTGATGGTGACTACCATGTATTCCTGAAACTGTGACTGAAAAAGCAGGAACCTTCTCAGAGAAATGTATTCTTGAAATAGTATCTTCTCCAAGGGATAAAATCCTAATCAGTCAATCAATAAACATTTGTTATGTACCTATGTGCCAGATATTATGCTAAGCACTGAAGATATAAAAAGAGGTATCTTCTGCTCACTAATAGCAAATAGCTCACAATCTACTAGGGAGGTACTTGAAAGGTGATGGCACTTTCTAATAGGGTACATTCATGAAAAGATATTTTTTGGAATGAAATAACTGCTACCAAACTTCAAATCTTGGCTTCAAAAAAACAAAACAAAACAAAAAAAAAAAAACATGATTTTCTGATACTCAGGCAGATCTAGGGGGTGAGGGAAGATCTTAGTGGATCCTGAAAGTACTTGCTCTGCTCTCACCAGTAGTCAACTGCTAGCTCACTCCAACTCACTATATTAACAGCTACTTCTTAACATACACATAACCCATTTAAATAATATTAAAGTGAGAACTGCTTCAAGGCTGGTAGAACTATTGTTAAGTGGAGCTCATGCAGGAAGAATAATAGGCTTTTCATATAAACCCAAATTGTACTAGGCTGTCCATGCTAAAAATTAAAGATGAGGCTAAAAAGTTTTAAAATAAAAACTTGGAGGAAAGCTGATATGAACATAAAATTCAGGCCAAGAACCTGCTGCTATGGTTCAGGACTAAAGAAGAAAGTCGGTGGTAACAACCATTGATTTGATTTCTTGACAGCAAGGGAGACTAGCATTCAATTCAATTCAATTACCACCTACTGTAAAAGCCAAAAAGACTCACATAGGCAAAAGGAAATGTAGTAAGCACATTCCATGAGGAAGTCATGGAGGATATAAAGATACATACAGTGTCGACCTGGTCTCAAAAAGCTTACAATCCAGCCACCACCAAAGGAGCCCTTATCCCCTAATGCTCTCCCCTTAGCTTTCCCTGCTCCAGGTAGTCTCAGGGCTTCTCTGACCTCCCTAAGAGATCACACAGATTGGATAAGCCAAACTGTATTATTTCTGTGAGAAGGAAAATCATTAGATTTTCATTTGTACTACTATATTCTGTCACTCGACTTAATTATGTAGTCTGAGGACCCTAGGCCTTGCCATTTTCCTTAGGACTTCTAAGCCTTCCTAATCACCCTGAAGCTGAATTTTCTTTTATTTATTTTCTTTTATATATAATATCTAATTTTCTTTTTTATTTGTAATTTCCAAATTAGAATGTGGGTTTCTTGAATTGAAGTGCCTTACTTTTTTTAAATTTTATTCATAGTCCATACTCACCAGAGTAAATAAATTTTTTCATTCATTTCATTCCATTCCTTCATTTCATAAGATGAAATATGTATGCAAAATTAAAACATAAAGATAAATAAAATTCATCCTAAAAAGCCAGACAAAAGACTATGAGAAATTTGAGGAGGAAAGGATTATTATAAATTAAAGATTTGGAAAAGGGTTAGGAGGTGTCTTCAAGGCCCTGGGTCTGAAAGGGTACTTCACTGGCAGATATTTCACAGGCAGGGCTGGAAAGAAAGAATGTGTATTCCAGGAGTGGGAAAATGGGTGAACAAAGACACAAAGACAACAAAAATAAGTCAAAAATGAAGGATATATGGGTAGCTAGAAGCATGGGCAAGCACAGAGCATCACTTTGGAGTGCCCAGGTAGGCTGGAACGCCTTGGAATAAGCATTGCTATTGCTTCTTTTTCTTAACCTCAAGGGAAATGTCTCAGGTAATGCTCCCCTGCAGAATGTACCCCCAAACCAGGCTCAATTTATATACACTCACTTTTTCTTGAGCCTACCACTGGAGAATTTAGAGTAGATCCAGAGACTTTGTATAAGGAGGATGACCAAAATGGAATATGGCTATGAGGCTATCTCAATTCTACGTGAGAGGTAGCATTTTGAGGGAATCGCAAACATAAAACACTGACAGTATAACAATCTTACTAGAGAACCTGAGTGTAATTTTACACAATAAAAATGCAGTAACATGGGCCCACTCTATTCTAGCTGACTGAGATAATGAAGCTGAGTTGGAAATGTTAAGTGAGATTAGGGAAACTACAAAATTAGGCCAGGGAGTAATAATAGTGAACTTCAATTAACCAAATATAGATAGGAAGACTGCCCCATTGGGACAAAATGTGGTAATAAAGATTTTTGTATGGGATATTCATTGATGCACACAACAAACTAAGGAATATAGTGACAGAGAGTAGAGTGGAAAGAGCATTGAGTTTACAGGCAACTAATCTGGTTCTGAGCAGAGAGGTGGGCCTGGAATCAGGAAAATTCATCCTCCTGAGCTCAAATCTGGCCCCAAACATTTACTAGCTGTGTGGCTCTGTTTATCTCAGTTTCCTTATCTGTTTAATGAGCTAGAGAAGGAAATGGCACACCACTCTAGTATCTTTGACAAGAAAACCCTAAGTGAAATAAAAAGAATCAGATCCAACTGAAAAATGACTAGAAAAAAAGAAAAAACTGGATTCAATCCTCAGCTTCATCACGTATTAGACACTGCCTGGACAAGTTGTTTAAGCTTGAAATTACTCATCTGTAAAATGGGGATAATGGCACCTGTGATACCTACTACGAAGGGTTATTGTAAGAATCTGTGGAAGGAATTGGTGTTGTTTAACGTAGAGACAAGGAAATTTGAAGCTTCAAGCTAGCTCTCTTTTGAGTATTTAAATACAGTCATGTGCAAGAGGTTTTGGGAACTGTTCCTACTTCTTGTCCTGGATTGAAGAGCTGGAATAAATGGGTAAAAATGGTGAAGAAGCAAACTGAGGCTTCCAAAGACCAATGTAATGTCATACCACTGGGAAAATTTAATTATACCATCATTGAAATTCTCACAACAGATAAAGTCAGAACATAGAATGTCAATTAGAAGTCACCTCAGATTATAATAATCTACTCTTCAATATATCCAACACATGAGGATAACTAGCAGAAAAAAAAAGACCACACTGTCAGAGGTAATTAGGCACAGTGGATAGATCCACTGCTGGGATTGGAATTAGGAAGACGAGTCCAAATTCAGCTTCAGACACTTACCAACTGTATAATCCTAGGAGTCAATGGGGATATTAATAGCACTTATCTCTTAAAGTTGTTGGGAGGAACAAATGAGATATATATAGTAGGTGTTATATAAATGTTTATTCCCATTAACTTTTGCACCACTCTAAATATGAATGTTCCCTTTCTAACCAAAGGCACAATAAAATTGCAACTAAACAGAAAGATGAATCTCAAATTCTCCTCAAAGAAGTAAACAATAGAGTCAAAGAAGTTGATTTGATCATGCAAAATCAAACATCATATCACAAGCCATGTGGTATCTGCTTTGCAGGACTCACAACAAGCATAAACAAATAGAACTTATAACTTGTGCACCATTTCTCTTGCAGGGAATAAAGTACAGAAATTCTAGGAAGAACTTGACAAGATCCTCCTAAGTCAATATGTTTATTGAACATATTGAAACATATTGAAAACATCTGACTTCATAAATATTTTACATACATTATTTTTTGGGCCTCACACCAATACTATAAAATAAGCACTGTAGGTATTGTATCCCCAATTTACAGATGATAAAACTGAGGCTTAGAAATGTTAAGTGTCTTGTTTATAGTCCCACAGATAGCAAGAGTTGTTTTCAGAACTATATTCATTATACATACCCATTACTTTCATAATACTTGGTAAAATCAGAAATGGGCACAAGGGATAATGGTGAAAAAATGTGCTAGGATTTAGAAGAATCTTAACATGCTCTTTTCAGACACAGATAAATGACTTGTTAGATAAATCAAACTAAAAAATAAACAATGAAAAAAATCAATGACCTAAAAACCCAACTTAGAAAATGTGTATACATATATATATATATATATATTTATATATGTATGTATGTATATATATAGGAGTCAATGATTACTGAATAAGAATTGAAAAAATATACATAATTTTCATATGTTCATGGAAGCTTTACAAAAATTGACTAGGTGTTAAAGCATACAAACCCTTTAAACAAATACAGAAAAGCATAAATACTAAACATAAACTTTATTGACCCTCACATAAGAAAAACCATAGTCAAAAAATATCTGAAAAAAGAATTCTAGCTTAAATGTAAGCAAACTAATTCCAAAGGCTATGTGAGTGACATATAAGAGATAATTGTATCAAAAGGAAAATATAACAATAAGATAACATACCCAAAATTTGGGAATACACCCAAAGTTTTCATTAGGGGAAAATTTGTATACCGAAACTCTTTCATAAAGAGAGAAAGAACAGAACAATAAGCTGAGTATGCAACTAAGAAAATGGAATAACAGCAATTAAGAAAAAAAAAAAAAAACTAAACACAAAGTGGAATGTCTAAAAAAATCAAAGAAGAGATACACAAAACAGAAAAATCACAGAAGTGACTTAAAAAGTAGAATCTGTCAAAAAAATAAAACAAACCATCAAATTATTTTCTTTTTTGTTGTTTTACAAAATGGGGATCCCAGCGAACAGATGTCTCATCCCTCACTGCAGAGAGAGAGACTACTGGGATAGAATGTTGTCTAGACTGTCAGATGCAATTGGATGTTTTTTGCATAGCTGTGTTTCTTTGTCACAGATAAAGGTTCAGTCTGGAGAAGTGTGCTGAAATAGTTGTGCATAAAGAAAATAGGTATCAATAAAATATATATTTAATACAATGAATATGGGGTCACTTCTATGTCATAATGATCATTGTTAACATATGAACAAATCAAATGTGTACAAATGGCAATGTATATTTTTTAAAAGAGATATTGTATGGATTTTTACAAAGTAAATATGTTTATGAATTATTTAGAAGCCTTTAAGAAAAAAGGTCAGAAAGTGCTAAATATAATGAGATAATATAATGAACAGCAAGTCTCCCTACTCCAGTGCATCCTCAATTCATTCATTAAGCTGATTTTCCTAAAGCACAGATTTGACCATATCATCCTCCTATTCTAGTGGATCCCTATAATCTCCAGGGTCAAATACAGAATGCTCTACTTGGCATTCAAAACCCTGTATAATCTAGATCCCCCCCTACCTTTTCAGTGTCCTTATATCTCACCCAGTGACATGTACTCTGATCCAGTGACAATGGCCTCTTGGCTATTCCACAAACAAGACTCTCCATTTTTCAGCTCTGAGCATTTTCTCTGGCTATCCCCTATGCCTGAAATGTTTTTCCCCCTTTTCCTCTTCTACTGACCTCCCTTCAATTTTCCTTTAAATTTTCTTTAAAACCTAATCAACATTCCTTCTTTTACTGACTTTTCCAATCTCTGTTAATTCTAATGTTTTCTATTTATCCTGTACATAACTTGATTTACATATATTTGTTTGCATGCATTTCCCCCATTAAATGATAAGTTCTTTAGAAGAAAGACCATCTTTTATCTCTTAGTACTGCTTAGTACAGCATAGATTGAGTACTGAATGTATGTTTATTGATTGATCACAAAATAAAAAATAAAGCTATTTCCTAAGAAGTAAAAAACAAATGGTTTCCAATGTAGGAGTCATTTCTGAATTTTCTTTCTGTAAGTAGTGATATTATGAATTAGCTAATCCACAAGTATTTCTGAATTAGTTATATATAAGATATTGTTCTAGGTATTGGAAATATTTTTTAAAATTGAAAGAGTCCATGCCCTCAATGAGTCTATATCCTACCAACTGCTTAGAGGAAAAATCAATATCTACTAGTTAGATGAAAAGATAATTGTGTGATATTCAATATAATTCCTTGACTTTTAAAAGTTTCTCAACTTTTTAAAACATACTTTACACTCCAAAAAATGAGAAGTAAGCAAATGTAAAATCATTACTTTTATCATTTCTCAGAGTCATTCAACTGATATAAAATAGTGGGCAATATCAGAATATACAAGAAAACAACTCGTGTGCAAATGCTTAATCACACTATATATGGCATAAGTTCTACTGCAAACCATTGTGAAATATAGCAGCAGATTTTGTTCAGTATTAACATCGCAAAGCAGAATATCAGGCTGAAGAAAAAAATAAGCCAGATCACTTAAGCACATGGTAAATGGAATTGCTAATATATACAAGAGATGTGCTGGCATTTCTCTGGTAATCTATTAACATTATTCATCGATGACACTGGAACTGTCATATTTAGGCTTTTACTCTATAAAATCTTATGGTCTGTATATGAAAATAGTAGTGATAACCAAATAAGTAAAGAAGAAAATTTGGCTGCAATTTTTGTAGTTTTAAAGGAATTTGGAGATTTCTCCTTCCCCTGCCCCAATACTTCAAAAAGGGAAGGATTCCAAAAAGTTGAGATTATTAATTATTATGAACTACTACCAAAAATTGTGGCCAAGGCATTAGAATCTAACAAACAGTATATCTGTTTTCTTGGCTCCATAAAACCTTCATGATAATAGTCTTTACATACATAGAGAGAATCTTTGATGAAATTATAAGAAAGGAATGGGAAAATCTTCACAGATGATTTTTTTCCTACAATTAATTATCTTTATCTTTTCAGTCAAAAAAAATTCAGAAGCATGAAAAATAGAAGATTCCATATTACTTCTTATTTATTCATGACAAAATGAATGATTAGTTAAACAAGATGCAGACTTAAAGGCTTCCTTAAAAAAGAAAAACAAAGTCCCTTATAACATCTATTAAGATCATGCAAAATTCCATGATTGTTGTAATCAGAGATAATTTCATTCAGTGATCTACTAATTATCCACATCATATGCTGCATCTAATAGAAGGATATGGTACTGATAAGTGTCATGGAAGATGTCCTATGTATTTTTAAAAGAATTTAATTGAACAAATATTTATAAACTGCCTACTATATATCAAGTGACATGCTAGGCAGTGGATACACATATATAAGTGAAGCAAAATGTAACTTCAAAGGGCCTATATTTATTACAATACTATCCTAAATTTGGAAGTCAGAAAAAACCTGGGTTCCTCAGTCTGAGTAGCTACATAACTATTATTTATTCATCCTGGATCCTAGTTCTCATGTTAAATGAAGAAGAGAATACCTGTACATGTAATTTTCTACCCAACATTGTTGAGAAGTTTAAAAGTATATATACACATATACTTTATATGTCATAATATATACTATATATTTTCTACCTTATATTAAATATAGACTGCATACTAGATATCATTATATATTATACATATAAATATACAATATATAAGATTCATTATTAATTTTATATTAGATAATTATAATAAAAAAGAGTGAAATCACAGATAAAAATCCTATCAACTACAGGAAATCCTTTCTCAAATGCTCTTAATTCTTAATTTTCTCTATTGATTCCTTCTTATGTATCCTGTATTAAACTTGTTTCTACATAGTTATTTGCATTACTGCATAATGAATATATGCATTTTATATAATGCAATATATGCTTAACACATAATGCATATTACAAAATAAATGCATATATAATCCAATTAATTATGAGATTCTCAAAAGTAGGGGCTGTCTTTTCCATTCTTTGTATTCTTAGCATTTATCATGTTATTGCTGCTGCTATTATTATTATTTAGCGGTATCTGACTCTTTGTGATATGACAAAACTTTCCACTGGGTTTTCCTGGTAAAGATACTGGAATGGTTTGTCATTTCCTTCTCCAGTAGACCAAGGCAGAGTTTGTTAAGTGACTTGCCCAAAGTCATATACTAGTAAATAAAGCTGAATTTGAACTCATGAAGATGAGCGTTCCCAAACCCAGAGCTCGATCCACTTTACCCCTAGCTGGCCCATTTAGAACTAGCTGTAGTTAGTTAATGCTTTTTGACTTAGTGTGTAATAAAGGGAACCAAGGGGAAAAAGAGAGGGAGCTTTCACAGAGGAGAGCACCTGTGCTGAGCCTTGAGGGATTCTGAAAGGTAAAGCTGAGAACTCCATCCAGGCTTGGCAAAGTCTTCACAAAGGCCTGGAAGCAAGAGTTTAGGGAACAGGAAACAGTTCTGTTTAACTGATAGAAAAAAAAAAAAAATGAGGCAGATGTTAGCCAAACTATGGAAAGCTTAACATTTCAAGATAAAGCATGGGTACTTTAATCCTCTGTGCAATCACAAGTCTCTGAAGGAAGATTAACAGAAGAGAGAGATGGTCAGGATCTCAGGATGGGTAGGATGTCTCAGAAAGAGACTGGGGCAGGTACGTATCATATCAAGGTATTACAAGAGTCCAAGGGAGACATATCTGGAAGCCCAAACTCAGATGGCAGTTGTGTGAGTGAAGAGGAAGGAGGGATTCTGTGGAAATAGAATCATCAGGACTTGACAACTGTTAAACAATAAATGTTAAATAAAATTTTGAATAAATAAATTAAAAAATAAAAAATAATAGAATAAATGTTAAATAAAAAAACTTGATAATTGTCCATTAAAAAGCATTAACTTAGCACCTACTATGTGCCAGGCACTGTGCCAAGTGCTTGGTATTCAAAGGCAAAAGATCTGATTAGTTATGTTGTGGCTGAAGAACCAGGAAAAGTCAAGGATGATTTGGAGGTAGCAAATCTGGATGACTAGGAAGGTGGTTGTCCTTTATCAGAAACAGGAGTATGGAGGAAGAGAAGTTTTGTGGGGAAGATGCCTTTGGTTTAGGACTTGGTGACCTTGAGTTGCTAATGAGACCTTCTGGGTAGAGTAGTTCTGTAAGCAGTTATACATACAGAACAGTGTCAAAAACTGGAGAGAGGTCTAGGAGACTGAAGGAAAAAAAAATAATTTGTTTTAGAAATTGAGAAATTATTTGGCAACTTTTGAGAAAGCAGTTCCATTACAGTAGGAGGATAATAAAAATAATAAAAGCAGCTAATATTTACATAGTACCACCTATGTGCCAACACTGTACTATGCATTTTACAACTGTTATCTCATTTTATAAGAAGCCATTACAAGAATATGAAAGACAAGTACAGGATTAAACAGAAACAACTCATGTAGAAGATTCTAAGGTGCTTAGTAATGAAAAGTAGGAGAGATATAGGATGATAGCTTGAGGGGATGGCCATATCAAGTGAAGGGTTTTGTTTTGTTTTGTGTTTTTTGTTTGTTTGTTTGTTTGTTTGTTTGTTTGTTTTTAAGAAGCTGAATGTCATCAAAGGCATAAGTTACAAGATCCCAAGGCTAACAATTGTAACCTCATTTTCTGGGATTGTCACAGAGCCAAAGAAAACTGGCAGTAGTGCACAGAAGTTTTAAGGCATTATTTTTAAAAAGGAAAGCAAAGGCACTCAAAACAGATAACCTCAATTTTCTCAGGAAAGAAGTTATGTGCTAAGAAAAAAGGAATGAAAACAATATCAGGGACTTAAGGAAAGTGTTTTCAAAATCTGTTGCAAGGATTGTGATAAAATAAACATGGAAGAATAAAAGGATTGACATAAAGGTCCAATTAAGACTCGTTGGTACTAATTTGCAATGGACTAATCAGGCATAGGGGCATACATCTGTCATCTTACTACTTGGAAGAATACCTGTGTTGGGGAGTTTTGAAATAATTTAATATCCATGGTAATTTTTAATACAAGAAAGGAAAAAAAGGAAGAGAAAAGAAAGAAGGAAGGGAGGGGAGAGAGAGGGAGAGGGGAGGAAGGAAGGAGGGAAGATAGGAAAGAAGGAAGGAAGAGAGAAAAGAGAGAAAGAGAGAGAAAGGAAGAGAGAGAAGGGAAGGAGAGGAAGGAAGGAAGGAAGGAAGGAAGGAAGGAAGGAAGGAAGGAAGGAAGGAAGGAAGGAAGGAAGGAAGGAAGGAAGGAAGGAAGGAAGGAAGGAAGGAAGGAAGGAAGGAAGGAAGGAAGGAAGGAAGGAAGGAAGGAAGGAAGGAAGGAAGGAAGGAAGGAAGGAAGGAAGGAAGGAAGGAAGGAAGGAAGGAAAGAAGGAAGGAAGGAAGGAAGGAAGGAAGGAAGGAAGGAAGGAAGGAAGGAAGGAAAACAGAAATGTACCCAATCAGCATTGTTTGAAGATTTTTTCCAAAAGCATTCAGCATCTAGAAACCAAAAGCAGGGGGATAAGAGTGATCCACTTTGGGGAAATAGAAAAATGTGAAGAGTAATAACACAAAAAAACAAGGACTGATAACTGTATTAATTAGTCAATTTATTAGTCAATAATTATTAGTCAATAAATTATTCAATGAGAGATTCAGGACTATGAAGGGGAAAATGAAGCCAGAAAAGATGTGATGGACAAAAAGAAAAGAGAAATGCAAAGGAACTAGATTCTGAGGTAAAAACACAGAATATGTTTTTTGGAAGGATAGTGAAAGAAATTAAAGGATAGCAAACTATATAGTGTGCAAAGGGAATTTCTGCTTTCAAAATCATGGAGATGGCATAATCTGGGTGACAGTGAAGAGATGCAATTACTTTTGTGCAGAGTGGTAATATAAGTAATGAGAGCTGATGAATAGGCAAGTTATCTGAAAGGACATCATTGTGCAGACTGAAGTCCATAATGATTAGGGCAGGATTTAGGATTGAGAGAACTAGTACACTCAGGCCTTACCATGAGAAACAAGTTAGAATGCATTGAAAGCCAATTGAACTCAATCAGGAGAAAGATACAGATAAAGTGAATTCTCAACTGAAGAAATAGCAGAGTAATGAAGAGATGCATTCCTCCATTTAACCATGCACATGTCTTTCATGTCTTTGTAATAGCTTCTTATAAAATGAGGTAATAATTGTAAATAGCTTAGCACAATGTTTGGCAGTTAGTAGGCCCTCTATGAATGTTAGCTGCTTTATTATTATTGTTGTTGGTGGTGTTGGTGTTGTAAATGAGATAATAATTGAAAATAGCTTAGCACAATGCTTGGCAGATAGTAGGCCCTATATGAATGTTAGCTACTTTTATTATCATTATTATAAAATGAGATAATGATTTTAAGTAGCTTAGCACAGTGCTTGGCAGATAGTAGGCCCTACATGAATGTTAGCTGCTTTTGTTGTTGTTATGGTTGATATTGTTATCCCACCACTATAATGAAAATTTTGCTTTCTCAAAGATTGCCTTATCCTTTGGATTCAAGGAGTATTTCTTCTGGCTCAATGTGTCAAGGTGCATGAGTGACACAGCAATCAGAAACGAAAAGAATGGCAAAGGATATAATTTTTCATAGTATGAAGCAAATTTTTGTGAGAATGAGAAGATGGACAGAAAGTCACAGGAAATAATCTAGAGTAAAAGGCATCTTCCATTTGGGAAGATGGAAAAATAGGTCAGAAAATTTACAGCTCTCCAAATGTTATAAAAAAAAAAGAAAGAAAGAAAGAGAGAAAGAGAAAGAGAAAGAGAGAGAGAGAGAGAGAGAGAGAGAGAGAGAGAGAGAGAGAGAGAGAGAGAGAGAGAGAGAGAGAGAGAGAGAGAGAGAGAGAAGAGAGGGAGAGGGAGGAAGGGAAAAAGGGAGGGAAGAAGGGAGGAAAGGAGGGAGGGAGGGAGGAAGGGAAAAAGAAAGGCAGAACATTACCTCAGAGGGAAGGTATAGTGGCGGAAATAACCAAAAGTCAGTTTTCCTCCAAAAAGCACTTCAGAAGACTCCAAGAAAGACCCTATTTTCAGGGGCAGAGGTTCAGCCTGAGTTAAGCATAAATGTCCCAATCTGGGACCACTGGAGTGCAAAGCAGCCCCAGCTTCAGAAATTTTCACTTCACACTGTGTAGTGGTCAGATGGCTAAACAGGAGATGGAAGGTCTTCCAGCGGCAAGGGACACCAGGCCCAGCTGGGCTGACAAGTCCCAGGCTGCAGGGAGGAGGAGTTTGTATTTTGTAGCCACTGGAAGGGCCATAAGATGTGTTGGGAGATCTTAGCTATGCCTTAGGAGTGGAAAAGTGAGCTCATGCTTGAACCCTGGGACAGACCTTAGAAAATAATAAGGACCAGAAGCCCAACACCTGGGGTTTAGAACTTAATTATATTAGTAGAAAAAATAAAACAAAATAAAAATGAGTAGGGGAAGAAGAAATAAATGAACTACTATGGAAATAGAGAAAATCCTGGTTCATGTTTGGAGAAAGAAATTGGATCTATAAAACTGACACTTTTTTTTTTAGTAAGAAATGTTGAATGATCCCAAGCATGAAAGGAATTTTTGGAGGAATTTAAAAATAAGTTGAAAAATCAAGTAAGAGAGATTGAGGGAAAATAGGAGGGAAAAGAATAAGAGCAATCCAAGAAAATTATGAACAGAAAGGCAACCAACTTGAAATAAAGAATCATAAAGTTAAGGATGAAAATGATTCCGTGAGCCTGGAGAGACTTAAATGAACTGATGCTGAGTGAAATGAGTAAGGACCAAGAGATCATTGTATACTTCAACAACAATACTATATGGTGATCAATTTTGATGGACATGGCCTTCTTCAACAATGAGATGAACCAAATCAGTTCCAGTAAATCAGTAATGAACTGAACAGCTACACCCAGCGGGAGAACTCTGGGAGATGACTATAACCACTGCATGGGATTCCCAATCCTTCTAATTGTGTCCGCCTGCATTTTGAATTTCCTTCACAGGCTAATTGTACACTATTTCAAAATCCGAAATTTTTTGCACAGCAAAACAACTGTTTGGACATGTGTGTGTGTGTGTATATATATATATGTTGTATTTAATTTATACTTTAATATATTGAACATGTATTGGTCAACCTGCCATCTGGGGGGGGGGGGGGAAGGAGAGGAAAAATTAGAACAAAAGGTTTGGCAATTGTCAATGTTGTGAAATTACCTATGCATATATCTGGTAAATAAAAACTATGTTAAAAAAAAGCAAATGATTCCTTGAGAATTAAAATTGAGCAAGAGGAAGCTATGGACATTATAAGACACCAAGAAATCATAAAACTAAATCAAATGAATGAAAAAATAGAGAATGTGAAACATGTCATCAGGAAAAAAAAAAAAACAAACTAATCCAAAGCAGACCTTCTTAAATGTTTTCCCCTCACAACCCCTTATGAAACAAAAATCATGGCTGCAGTGAAATCACATAATGTACCATGAGCAAGCTCTTCCAGAAACAGGTTAAATCTATTACTTGTTTGATATTGAATTATTTTTTTTGTCATTGAGTTCAGAAATCTTTTACTGTTACCAATTTTTCTCTAATCTCCATATTCAGTAAGGCAACTCCATATGGGATCAGAACCCACAGTTTAAAAAAAGTTTAATCTAGAGAACAGATTGAGGAGAAATAATTTTAAAATAGTAAGACTACCTGAATATTACAATTTAAAAAAAAGAATATTGATGTAATATTACAAGAAATTATCAAGGAAAATTGCTTTAAATTTCTAAAATAAAAAGGCAAAGAAGAAATAGGAAAAAAAAATAATCCACCAATCAGTAATTGAAAGAGATCCAAGAAGGAAATATAGGAATATCACAGCCAAGTTTCAAAGCTACCAAATTAAGGGGAAATATTGTAGGAAACAAGAAAAAAATAACAATATTACAGAGATACAATAAGAATTACACAAGTCCCAGAAACTAATACATTGAAGGACCATTCGTCTTGGAATACTATATTTCACAGACCAAAAGACATAGGGGGAAATGGTTATTTAATGTATTAAAAGACTTTCAGGTATTTGTGACAAAAACAGCAGAACTTAATGAAAAATTGACCATATAAGATCTAGGACAAATGTCAAGACCAACTATAAGGGATTCATTAAGGTAAAATTGTTTACTTCTTATATGTTAAAATGCATTCTTATGATCATCATCATTATTTGGATACTTTAAAAGAAAGACTTGGGCTAAGCTGTACATGAAGGAGTGATTATATATAAAAAAGATATACTGAATAGGGAGAGATACAAAGGAGGAATTATCTCATACAAATGAAGCATGAAATGAAGAATTAATTCAGAAGAAGCAAGTTATTAGAGGGAGCTGATAATGCTGGAAGTCGACTCTCTTTAGGAATGAGTCAAAGAAGAATAACATATACATATAAATTAAGAAAGAAATAAGAGGGCAGGAGGATGGATTGGGGGGGTGAGGATAAATGAAGGACTTTTAGAGGGCTGGGTAGGTTAAGGAATAAGAGAATAAGGCAGAGGGTAGAAGTAGATGAGTGAGGAGAAATGGTAAATAGAGTGAGAATTATAGTGAGGAGAATAGGAAGGAGGGAAAATACAAGTAAGAATAGCTTAGAATGTGAAGGGATGAATTTACTCATAAAATGAAACTGGATAACAGATTAAAATTTTTAATTTGATAATTTGTTGCTTTCAAGAAACAAAAATTACAAAGACACATAAAGATAAAACAAAGGGCTGGAGTAGAATTTATCATGTAAAAAAGAGGATGGTAATTATAATCTCAGAAAAAAAATTAAAGCTAAAATCAAAAGAAAAAATAAGAAAACTAAACTATGTCAACATTATTTAATATTGTTTTAGACCATTTAAAATAGCAAAGCAGTATAAAATACCAGAAAGTACAGCTGCCAAAGCAAACACAAAAAAATATATGAACATAAAAATAAAACACTTTTTATACAAATAAAGTCAGATTTAAATAATGAGTAATATTTATTGTTCATGGGCAAGTAAAGCCAATATAATAAAGCCATAAAATGAAAATGGAAATTTTTGCCTAAATAATCTATTTATTTGATGCCATTCCAATTACTAAGTTGGCAAAAATTATAAGTTCATTTGGAAGAAAAAAAGTTCAGGAATTTCAAAGAAACCAGGGCAAAAGACAAAAAGGAAAAAGATTCAGCAGTATAAGATCTTAAACTATTTTATAAGGGAGAGCATGTTGAAACATAAAATGGGTAATTTTCAATTATTTTAAATTAAAATTTCTTGCATAAATAAAACCAATGCAGTTAAGAACAGATGGAATGCAGAAAATTATGGGAAAACTTTCATGGACAATATCTCAGATAGGATGTAATTGTGTTGGAATACTGCTGTGATGTAGAAAATGATGAGTTGGTTGATTTAGAAAAACATATAAATACTTGGAAAGAAAAGGCTATTTACCTCCAGAGAAAGAGACAAGTAGAAATATGCATAGTTATGATTTTACATATAACTGTATGTGTATGTTTATCATGTTTATTTGTAGTCTTTTGGTAGGGGAAGTAGGAGGGAAGGAAAGAAATAAACTAAAAAGTACCCAGGATACTGTGAACAAAGGTAAACATATAAGGAAGCAAAGAAAAGTTTGGTAGCTCTGCAAACAATATATAATGTTTATTATTAGATTTTCTTGATATGGAAATCTTTTGTTTTATATTGTTTTATATATTTGTTTATATATCTCTTATGTTCTCCTATATACATGAAAATGTTCTTTTTCTTTTTTATCTCTCATGTGGTATTTAAATTTAAAATGAATAAAAAAATTACTAAATAAACAACAACAACCACCAGAAATGTTTGGGTAACAACTCTGAATTACAAGCATTGGGGAAAGCAGAAATAGAAGCCTACTAGCCATAGGGTAAAGAAAATACCTTCTAATCAAAGTACTCAATAAAAATAAAGAATGGCAAGAAAAAAATAGCAGCATTGCTGACTGTAAAAGTTATATACTGAAGACCACTAATTCCCAAGCAGTACCCAAGATGAATCATTTGATTCTTCCATCCCTTCCATCCATCAATGAAAAATAGATATTCTCTATCAACAATGAAAATTTTCCAGATGCTCCAGATGCTTTTTAAGCTAACATTATGCTGATTGCATCAAATCCTGATATATGAGAGGGTGATCTCAAAAAAAAAAAATGTCAAGAACAAATTGAAAGTGATTTGAAGTGACACACAAAAATCCAAATGCAGAAAGTATGCATTTTCCAGATTACCACAAGGATTTAGACAGTTCTAAAGCACATGTATCTTGGATATGCATAACAAATGGAAAATGATCTGGGCCCAGAGGGAGGAAAAAAGAAGGACAACATTAGGGAAATTGCAGAGTATTTTCAATGACTCTGAGCTGCTTTCTGCCTCAAAGGCTGTTCTAAAACTATTTTTTTCAAAAGATGATCCATGGCTACATATTATATAAAGGTACAATCTCAGAAACATAACTGCATGTCAACACAATGAATAAAGGGAAAATGCATGGTAGGGGGCAACTAGGATATAAGTAGACTTTATATGTATAAACCCTAAGACATTTTTCTTCTTAACTGCCCACCTCTGGGCATCTCAGCTTAGCAATTCCTTCCTAAAATGTGGCATTCAAATCTGCACATGATACTGTTGGTCTTGCTAGGGCAGGCAGAAGGTGGGAGGAAGATCACCTCCCTAGGTCTGAATGCTACATTTCTTTTCACATCAGTCTTTGACTTCCATGACATCCCCCTTCTAATTATGGCCTGAGAGGTGGTGAGACAGCATAAGGTCAAATGCTGTACACTTAGAACTGGAAAGACCTGAATTCAAGAAGGCAGAGAGCAGACACATCTCTGTCTGAGCTCCTTTGAGCTTCCCTCAAACCAACAGCAGATTAAGTCTCTGAACTGGTTTTGGAGTGACAGAACCCACAAATACTGGGAGTACATCAAATTTCCAGAAAAAGATACTGTGGAAGAACTTCAGAAAAGGTCTGTTTCAATCAGGCAGGGGGAGAGGCTCCTAAGCCTGGATCACAGAATTGGAAGCCTGGGGCAAGAAGGCAGATGAGAATCTACTGCAAAGCTCTTGTTTGCAAGGTGGTGGTTCAGCAGATTTGCTGTAAGACACCCAAAAGCAAATACAAAAGGCAAATCGTGAGCCTCTGAGCCCCAGAAGAATGAGGGACCTGGCCATGTTTACCTAGCCCTGGAAGTCAGTCAACAAAAACTGCTTCAGCGTAAACTAAAGTGGTTATTGCCTCTTTACCTTAAGAGCAGACATGTACATTTTTAAAAAGGAGCAAAAAAGCAAAAAAAAAAAAAAAAAAAAAAAAACCCTCTGACCATAGACAGCTTTTATGGAGAAAGAGAAGAACTGGCCTCAAACTCTGAGTATCCTAAAGGCAAATTAACTTCAAATGAAGTCCCAAAGGGTGACATGAGTTGGTATCCATTTCACAAGGCTCTTCTGGAAGAATTCAAAAAGATCTTTAAAAAGAGTTAGAAGAAAAATGGAGAAACAAAATGAAATCTTTGCAAAAAGGTATGGAAAAGGAAAAACAGAAATTATCTGAAGAAAACACTTTTAAAAATACACTTGATAAAATGGAAAAGGCATATAAGTCCTTACAAAATAGATGTGAAAAAGAAACCAATTCATTGAAAACTCTATGAAAAGGAAAAAAATTGCAATGAACAAAACAAACACTTCATATAAAAGTTTAATTGGCCAAATGTAAAAGGAGATGGGCAGCCAGATGGCTCAGTGGATAGAGCACCAGCCCAGAAGTCAGGAGGACCTGAGTTCAAATCTGGCCTCAGATACTGAACACTTCCTAGCTGTATAACCCTGGGCAAGTCACTTAACCCCAATTGTCTCAGCAAATGAAAAAGGAGATTTAAAAAAAAAAAAACTAAGTGAAGAAAATAATTCACTAAAAATTAGAATTGAACAAATGGAAGTGATTGACTCAACAAGACTTCAAGAATCAGTCAAACAAAACCAAAAAACTGAAAAAAAAATAGAAGAAAATGTAAAATACTTCATTGTAAAATAAACTAGCCTGGAAAACAGATCTAGGAGAGACAATCTAAAAATTACTGGACTTTGTGAAAACCATGATGAAAAAAGGAGTTTAGATATCATCTTTCAGGAAATCAAGGAAAACAGTTCAGATATCCTAGAAGCAGAAGATAAAGTAACCATTGAAAGAATTCACCAAACACCTCTTGAAAGAGACTCCAAAATGAAAACTCCAAGGAACATCGTAGATAAATTTCAGAATTATCAAATCAAGGAGAAAATATTGCAAGCTGCCAGAAGGAAACAATTCAAATATTGAGGACCCACAATAAGGATTACCCAAGACCTGACAGCTTCCACTTTAAAAGATGAAAGGTTATGACACATGATATTTGCAAAAGGCAAAGAAACCTGGATTACAGCCAAGAATCAATTATCCAGCAAAAGTGAACATCATCTTTCAGGGGAAAAGACAGACATTCAATGAAACAGGTGAATTTCATCTATGTCTGATGAAAAGACCTGAGCCAAATAGAAAATATAATCTTCAAATGCAGAACTCAAGAGAAGCATAAAAAGTTAAAAAGGAAATAAAAAATAATTTTCTTGAGATCTATATCTCTGTTATGGGTATACTTAGAAGATGCAGGTATAATTTGATTTTATTATGATGATTTCTAAAAGAAACTAGAGGACGAAAGGTGATTCTATGGGAAGAAGAGGAGAATGGAATTAAAATGGGATAAATTACATCTCATGAAGAGAAAAAAATGACCTATTACAATTAAGGGGAAAAACATAGGAGTATGAACACTGTGTGATTCTTACTCTCATCAGATTTGGCTCAAAGAGAAAATTTCCAGCATATTTAACTTCATAGAGAAACTTGTGTCACCCTATAGGGAAGTACGAGAGGAAAGGAAAAGGAAAGGAGAGGCTAATAGAATGGAGAACAGAAGTTGAAAGGTAAAGGTGTAAAAAAGGAGTAGGGTTGTAAAAGTGGAGAGATATTTGAGGGAGAAGGTGGTCAGAAGCAAAATCTCCTTCTTTTGGGAGGTGAGAAAAGGGAAAGGAAAAATAAAAGTATAACCTGGGGAAAACAACATGGTGGAAAATACATAGTGAGTAATTTTAACTGTGAATATGAATGGGATGAACTCTCCCATAAAATAGAAGCAGATAGCACATTGGATTAAAACCCAGATTCCTGGAGGCAATTAGGTGGCACAGTGGATAGAGCCCTAGCCCTGAAGTCAGGAAGACCTGAGTTCAAATCTTGTCTCAGATACTTAAAACTTCCTAGCTGTGTGACAATAGGCAAGTCACTTAATCCCAACTGCCTCAGTGAAAAAAAAAAAGCCAGAATCCTACAATTTATTGTTTACAAGACACAAATTTAAAGCAGAGTGACACATAAAGAGTAAAGGTAAAAAGCTGGAGCAGAATTTATTATGCTTCAGGTCAGGTAAAAAACAAAAAGGCAGAGGTAGCCATCCTGATCTCAGATCAAGCAAAAGCAAAAATAGATCTAATTAAATGAGATAAGCAAAGAAACTACATCCTACTTAAAGGTACCATAGATAATGAAGCAATTCCAATACTAAATATTTATGCATCAAGTGATATAGCATCCAAATTTCTAGAGGAGAAGTTAGGAGAAATGCAAGAAGAAATAGACAGCAAAACTATAATACTGGGAGAACTCAATCTTGCTCTCTCAAAATGACAAAATAAATAATAAATAAGGAGGTAAATAGAATCCTAAAAAAGTTAGCATGTCAGATCTTTGGAGAAAACTGAATGGAGACAGAAAGGAATATCCTTTTTTTTTCTCATCAATACATGGAACCTATACAAAAATTGACCATGTATTAGGGAATAAAAACTTCAAAATCAAATACAGAAAGGCAGAAATAGTAAATGCATCTTTCTCAGATCATGATGCAATAAGAATTATATGTAATAAAGGGCCAGGAAAAATAGACCAAAGATTAATTGGAAACTAAATAATCTAATCCTAAAGAAATAATTATAGATGCAATCAATAATTTTATCCAAGAGAATGACAAAAATGAGACAAAATATCATAATTTGTGGGATGCAGCCAAAACATTTATTAGGGGAAATTTTATATCTCTAAATACTTACTTGAATAAAATAAAGAGAACATCAGTGAATTTTGTTTGCAATTTAAAAAGCTAGAAAAAGAACAAATTTAAAAACCCTAATTAAATACCAAATTTGAAATTCTGAAAACAAAAGGGAAGATTAATAAAACTGAAAGGAAGAAAATTATTGAATTAATAAGTAAAACTAAGAGTTGATTTATGAAAAAAATAACAAAATAGAAAAACCTTTAATTAATTTGATTAGAAAAAGGAAAGAATAAAATCAAATTATTAGTCTCAAAAACAAAAAGAGAGAACTCTCCACCAATGAAGAGGAAATTAAAGCAATTATTAGGAATTATTTTGCCCAATTATATGTCAATAAATCTGATCACATAAATGATATAGAGAAAAACTACAAAAATATACATTACCCAGATTAACAGAAGAGAAAATAAATTACTTAAACAGTCCCATTTTAGAAAAAAGAAATAGAACAAGCTATTAATCAACTCCCTAAGATAAAATCTGCAGAGCCAGATGGTTTACATATGAATTCTATCAAACATTTAAAGAATAATTAATTCCAATACTATGCAAACTATTTGAAAAAAATAAGGAAAGAACTACTCCTATCAAATTTCTTTTATGACACAGATATGGTACTGATACCGAAACCAAGTAGGATCAAAACAGAGAAAGAAAATTATAGACCAATTTCCCTAATGAATACTGATGCAAAAATCTTAAATAAAATATTAGCAAAAAGATTATAGCAAGTCATCCCTAGGATAATACACTATGACCAGTAGGATTTATGTCAGAAATACAGAGCTGGTTCAACATTAGGAAAATTATTAGCATAATTGACTATCAATAACCAAACTAACAAAAATCATATGATTATCTCAATAAATGCAGAAAAAGCATTTGATAAAATCTAACACCCATTCCTTTTAACACCCATCTATACAGCATTAGACTATATAGGAATAAATGTAGAGTTTTCCTTAAAATGATCAGTAGCATCTTATTTAAAACAATCAGCAAGCATCTTACATAATGAGGACAAATTAGAACCATTCTGGATAAGATCAGGAGTGAAACAAGCTTGCCCACTATCATCATTACTATTCAATATTGTATTAGGAATGGAAATAAGAGAATAATAATATTTTATTATATATTAATATAATAATATATAATATATACATACTATATTAATATAATATATATTATATATAACCATATATTGATATAACATATGATACATATAACATATTGGAATAATATATACTTTGGCAATAATAATATTGCCAATAATTTGGCAATAAGAGAAGAAAAAGATTATAGGAATTAGAATAGATACTGATGAAACCAAATTACCATTCCCTTACAGATATGATGATATACTTAAAGAACCCTAGAGAATCAACTAAATGAGTATTACAAAAAATTCACATCTTTAGCAAATTTGCAGGATACAAAATAAATCCACATAAATCATAAGCATTTTTATGCATCACTAACAAAATCCAAGAGCAAAAGATACAAAGAGAAATTCCATTTAAAATAGCTGTTGATAATATAAACTATCTGGGAGTCCGTCAGCTAAGGCAAAATCAGAAACTATATGAACACAACTACAAAAAATTTTCCACACAAATAAAGTCAGATCTAATCAACTGGAAATATATCAAGTGCTCATGCATGGGCCAAGTGAATATAATAAAAATGACAATACAACCTAAATTAATCTACTTATTCAGTGCCATACCAATCAAACTCCTAAAAAATTAGTTTACAGATTTAGAAAAAAATAACAAAGTTCATCAGGAAGAACAAATAGTCAAGAACTTCAAGGGAATTAATAAAAAATTGCAAATGAAGGTGACTTAGCTGTGCCAGACCTAAAAATATATTACAAAACAGTGGTAATCAAAACCATTTGATACTGGCTTAGAAATAGACTAGTCAATGATCTTGTAGTGAAGATTGCCAAATACACCCAGAGAAAGTACTGTGGGAACTGAGTGTGGAGCACAAGATAATATTTTCATTCTTTTTGTTGTTGCTTCCTTGCATTTTATTTTTTCTCATTTTTCCTTTTTGATTAGATTATTTTGTATGTAGCAAGATAATTGTACAAATATGTATGCACATGTTGGATTTAACATATATTTTACCATGTTTAACATATATTGGATTGCTTGCCATCTAAGGGAGGAAGTGGGAGGGGGAAGAGAAGAAAAATTGGAACACAAGATTTTGCAAGGGTTAATATTGAAAAACTATCCATGCATATGTTCTGAAAATTAAAAAAGCTTTAATAATAAAAAGGAAAAAAAGGAAAGACCTGAATTCAAATTCTGTCTTAGATACTTACTAGCTGGATCACTTTGTGTTGGAATACATGGGAGAGTTGTTGGAATACACGGGAGCCACCTAACAGAGGCTGCTGGAGATCCAACCCATAATGGATCTCCTCTTGTGAGAGGATGATACAAGAAGACTGAGAGGCAGTTGCTGTTCTCTGACCTCTCTGACTGAGAGGCTGTTGCATTGTCTGACCTCTTCCCTCTGTCTCCAATTTATTTCATTTCCAGTCCACAACACCTGTATCAGCAAAGGCTGCCCTGCAACTCCTTCAGATGTTATGATCCACAGTTGTGGAGGCTCTCAGAGAATTGACCTGTCCCTTAACAATTTTGGACAAGTCATTTTATCTATTTGCCTCAGTTTCTTCATCTGTAAAACTAAGAATAGGATTTAATGATCTTTAAGATCCTGTAAAAACTCTCTAAATCCATGGTCCTATGAACTGTGGTAAAATAGAAAGGGTACTAACTTGGGACTTAGAAGATATGAGTTCATATCTTATCTCTAAATAACAAACTCATTCATGTCACCTAGATGTTTTCCTACAATCTTCCTATTTATCTTGGTTATCAACTCTTTATTTGACATTTTTTGTTCTATCCTTTTCATTTCAAAGATAATTTTCTGTGGCAAAGAAAAAAGATAAGAAAAAAAAGAGATAAGATTCTCTATCTTTTCTCCTTCTTGCCATACTGATATTTGTTCCATTCATCCCAAGCAACAATTTTATCCCTTCTCTGATTTTTTCTCTGATAAAGCTTTAAAAAGGACTTTTTCTGTATTTTCAGCTGTTTTTATGAGTCTAACTTCATCCTAAACTTTAATGCTCCATATTATTCTTATAGAATTATATTATTTTTTATTCATTCCATTACCCACCTTTTTTCTTAATTGAAGTTGGTATGATAAGCAAGACCCCCCCCAAAAAAACTGGCAAATCCACAAATATTTATTAAGCATGTACTAGGTAATAGGCACTGGGCTAGGTGGAAGATAATGGGTACATATGGAAATATAAAGAAAAAATAGAAGTTAGTTAAATACACAATTGTTTGGAATGAATACAATCAGTTAATTAAATTAGGGGAAAAAACTTTACGTATAAGTGTTCCTTGAAGGAAACTTCTTATATGAATTGTTTTCCCTTTAAGAATATAAGCTTCTTTTTGGTAGGGATTGTTTCATTGTTTGTACTTGTACTCCCAGTGCCTAGAACACTGCCTGACAGACAGTAAAACAATTTGATAAAATGATAAATAAAAATTATTTGGAAATACAGTTTAGGGCCAGATTTTAGAGGGTTTTTAAAACTAATTGTTAAAATTTAAGATATAATTTACTATTATTATAATAAAAATTATTTAAGAAATAATTGACAGCCATACAAGTTTACTGAATAGAAAACAGACATGATCAGATGTATATTTAAGGAAAGAAGAATTGCACTTGGGATAGACTTGAGACAGAAGATCAATTAAGGAGACCCTGCAATACAGTCCAGGTGAGAGGAGATAAATCTGATAGAGTCAGATTCAAGAAATGTTTTTGAGGTAAAAGAAGCAGGATTTGGCAATTCACTGGATCTGTAGGGAGAGGAATAGTGATAGATAGAGAACAATGTTAAGATTACAAACCTAAAAAAGAAGACACATAGTGGTGCCCTTGAAAGATACAGAAAATATCAGGAAAGGAATGGTTTTTGAGGGATAAATATTGAGTTATTTTTAATACGTTTCATTTGAGATCTCTCCAGCCATCCATTTTGAAATGTCCAGTAGACAAAAAGTGATAGAAGAGAAGAAACAAATTCTTAAAGGTAAAAATAGTCAATGTTGAGATTATTTTGGGAAGACAGGATACTTGGTGAAGGTACAAAGTTGTCCAATAATTCATGAAAACAAGAAAAGTCCCCAGACTTTTCATTACCACTGAGCATATACCCTAAAGAAATCAAAGATAGAAAAAATAGCCCCAGTTGTCAAAACCTTCCTAGCAATATTTTTTTTGTAGTAACAAAAAGCTGGGGGACAAAAAAAGTAATGTCAATCAAATGGCAAATTACTAAGCCAATTCTATGAAATTTATCCCTTTGGCAATCTGGTGAAATCTACAAACACTTTTACAGAATGTTAATGCATGAATAAAATAGAATAATACAGGAAAGCAGTTATACTGAAATACAGTTACCAAGATTAAAAAAAAAAAAAAGTTCATAGATCCCCAGTAAGAATCTCACATGTAGATGAACATAATGGAGAATTACTGAGCTATAAGAAATGACAAGTTTGAGGAATTCAAAGGATCATGAGATCTGCAAGCAGTAAGGAGAACAATATACATAATAACTACAGAAAAAGAAAAAACTATGAAAGGCAATCAGATCCATTCAACCATAGTGGAAGACAATTTGGAATTCTATAAAGTAACGAAGATGACCATATCCTTTGACCTTTGAATGCACTAGTAAGCATATCCTCTATCAAAGTCAAGATAGAAAGTTCTCATACAACACAATTTACAATATCAAATAACTAGAAACAAAGCAGATAACCACCAACTGGGAAAGGGCAAAACAAGCTGTGATGCATGAATAGAATGGATAATTATCATGCTAGAAGGATGAATATAAAGATTACAGAAAACCACAGGAAGAATATTATGAATTGATGTAAACACAATCAGGAAAACATTACTATGACAATATAAAATTGAAAGAATAAAAAAAAATTACCACCTTTGGCTCCAAAGAAGATACCAGAAAATGTACTATCTTCCCTTTTATACAGATATAAAAGAGGATGTTGGGTGTAGAGCTAAAATGTTAATTTTACTGAACTGCTTTGTTTTTGTACTCTTTTTATTATCCTTTGGTTTGGGGACAAAAAGTGGGGATTCCAAAGTGAAGATAACATAACAAAACATATCAATAAGAAAATTTTAAATGTTAAAAAAGGCAGCTGAACTCTGCTTCGCTAATGACTAATTCTGTCTTCAGAAAAGAGAAAATAAAATATATTTAACTAAGTAGAGAATGGGAGACTACAGAGGTAGAATGTTGCACAAGCAGAAAAATGTGTTTTACTTTTTTTTGTTTGTTTGTTTTACTAATTTTATTTGTTTGACTGGTCTTTTATGTGCATAACAGAAAATTTGATATGGAGAGGGCGGTAATATTAGGAAATGACAAATATAAAAAATTACTAATAAAAATTATATAAAAATGTAAAGTATCAATAAGATTTAAAATATAAAATAAAGTCCAAGTTGAATGATGGTTTCTGGATAGCTACTTTGGATTTCTAAAACAACTCTTTCTCTTCTTATTTATAAGAACTGATTTCTATTTGGGTCTTCATCATTTCCTTCCTGAGAGCTTCCTATTCCACTGGGGCTGTCTTCTCTAGAATTTTAGTTCAGGGAATCATAACCAAACATTCTTTTAACTCTTTTATCTTTGATATGGACAAAATATGACAAGATTACTGTTGTCTCCCATAAACAATGTGTTATGTCTCTCTGCTGGACTTGTAAATAATTTTCTGAAATCTTCATCTATTTCCTCTTTCTGTCCAAGTAGTCTGTGGCATATTCTGATCACAATACAGCTTCTATTTTTGGCCTCTTTTGATCTTCATCCAAATGCTCTACACCAGTAGCTCCCACTTAGTGGTTTATGAATTTAAAATTCCCCTAAGGAGATTCACAATAATTGGGCAAGGGGTTTGTGCTAAAAATTTTCAATAGCATTATAAATCATTTAAACACTATAGACTTATTTCTGCAGCAATTCAAAACCATCATGATCATAAGCACAGTAACCTTAAGTGTTCATGCAGTAATTACATCAAATTGTTTACAAACTGCTCCTGGGATTCAATATTAACCCCCTAGGAGGGACCACGCTGCATAATACTACCCTAGTACAAACTGATCCTGAGTATATGGATTAGGTTGTTCAAGTGTGTTGCCCAGGGATAGACCACCCTCACACAGATTGTATCTGCCAAGACTAGCTGAGATAAGCAGCCCAAGGTAAAGTACTTTGTAAACAGGCCAGCTGCTCTTGAAATCCTTGAAGAACACAGTGCTCATTATGCAGAAAGCATAGACCATTTGCAGAAAACATAGAGTAGTACTAAAGAAGGTCTCACAATTCCTTCTAGAACTATTCATAGCCTGACCTCACACAAAGTCTCATTTCAGGAAATAAGACCACAGAAATTATCAAACAAGAGAAAATATCAATAATAAAGTCATATTATGGATCTAGGGATGCCAAAAATGCAAATTCAAAAGAAGAAAAACTTGAAATTTACTATAAGAAAGGGCAAGCTGGTTGACACAATAGATTGAGCACTGGAATTGGAATGAGAAAGACTCATCTTCATGAGTTCAAATTCATCTTCAGACACTATCTGTGTGACTCTGGGTAAGTCACTTAACCCTGTTTGCCTCAGTTCCTTATCTGTAAAACGAGTTAGAAAAGTAAATGGTAAACAAATCTAGTATCCTTGCCAAAAAAAATCTCCAAAATGGAAATATAGTTAGTTACAACTAAAATGACTGAATAAACAAAATATTAAAAAAAAAAGAAAACAACCTAAAAGAAAGTCACAGATTTGCAGTCAGATCTATTAGAAGCTCAGAAAGAAACAAAGTTAGATTTTTTAAAAATATATATAGTTTAATTAGATAAAATTCTAGAGGAAAGAATTAGTAGAGAAATAAATATCTTAGTCCTGTCACTCCAATAACAAACTCCTTGAAAATTAGATGAGATGAGACAGAGTTCAGTGATGCCATGAGACAACAAAAAATATTATAAAAAAATCAAAGATTGAAAAGAAAATCAGAAAATGTAAGGCATCTCTTATTTTAAAAAAATTACTTGGAAAACAAGTGAAAGAAGGAAAATATAACACAATCATTAGACTAGCTGAAACCTTCAATCATATATATCCTACAAATTCTATTTCAAGAAATTATAAATAGAAACTGCCCGGACCCTTTAGGAGAGCAAAATGAATCAAATGAAGAACCACTGGCCACCTCCAGAAAGCAAGTTCAAGATGAAAATTCAAAACAAATTGAGAGCTTCCAGGTAAAGAAATAAAAATTTACCATCAGTCCTCCCCCAAAGTATCAAGGAATCACAATCTGAATAATACTTTTTGAGCAAGATGGCAACACTCCCTTGGATTTTTAAAAATTTCTTCATTATATCAAATTTAATGTCTTTGCCAAGATAACTCCAAAATGAAGATAGATATAAAGAGTCAGATACAATTAAAATGACTAAATAACAAAATATTTTTAAAAACTAAAAGAAATTCACAGATTTCCAATCAGATCTATTAGAATTTGAGAAATCTCATCATCTTACAAGACTGAATTAGCCTTGATACTCATATCTCAAAAATACCTGGGGTGAAGCCAAATGGTGGAAAGGACCATGTTTCTTTCTGACCTTCTCTCACAACCCTCGCACTAACAGACAATCCAGCCTCTGCATTAATTCTGGACAGGCAGAATCTACAAATATCAGGAAAGCAACAATTACCAGCAGAAGATAATTTCAAAGATTGCCAGAAAATATCTGTTTCAATCTGGCATAGAGGGAGGCAGGCCAAGCACAAGCCGGCTGAGCACAGACACTGAGTTCTCAAGTTCAGAACAGTCTCCAGATGGTGCAAACTCCAGAATCTCCAAGGACCTTGCCACACCCACCAGCACTAGGAGTGAATCAACACTGAGCCAGGACAGCCCCAGCGTCTTGTAGAGGAAGCTTGGAAAACCTCTCCTGTCCTAAAAATAGATCTCAACCTTTTTTTAAAAATGAGTGAAAAAAGGAAAAAGAACTCTGACCATAGACAGTTTTTATAGTGAAGGAGAAGAACAGATTTCAAACCCTGAGGAGAGTAAAAGCAGAGCGTCTCCAGACAAAGCCCCAAAGGGGCATATAACCTAGTCCCCATAACACAAGGCTCTCTTAGAAGAAATTAAAAAGGATCTTAAAATAGAGCTAGAAGAAAAAATAGGGAAAGGAGATGCAAGTTTTGCAATAGGGCTTGGAAAAGGCATAAACTCACCAAAAGAAAGATTTGATAAAATGAAAAAAGAAAACTCCAAGAAAAACAGAATTTGTGAAATGGAAAAAGAAAATAACTCCTTAAAAAATGGAATTTGTGAAATAGAAAATAATTCCATAGAACCAAACAATTCATTTAAAAATTCAATTAGAAAAATACAAAAAGAAGTTTTTAAAAAGTAAAGGAATAAGATAATTCATTAAAATTCAGAACTGAACAAATAGAAATGAATGACTCAATGAGACAACAAGAATCAGTCAAACAAAAGCAAAAAAAAAAAAAAAAAAAGAAAGAAAAAGAAAAAATAGAAAATACCTAATTGGGAAAACAACTAACCTAGAAAACAAATCTAGGAGAAACAACATAAGGACTCCTTGAAAACCAGGATAAAAAAGAACTTAGACACTATTTTTCAGGAAATCATCAATGAGAACTGCCCAAATGTCATAAAATCAGAAAGCAAAATAGCAATTGAAAGAATTCAAATCTCTTGAAAGAGACCCCAAAATTAAACCTCCAAGGAATATTGTGGCTAAATTTCAGAATTATCAAACCAAGGAAACAATATTACAAGGAGCCAGAAAGAAGAATTCAAATAACAAGGAGCCACAATAAGGATTACCCAGGACCTAGCAGCTTCCACTTTAAAGGATCACAGGGCCAGGAATCTGATATTCTGAAAGGTGAAGGAACTTTGAATGCAGCCAACAATAAATTACCCAGCAAAACTGAGCATTTACTTTTAAGGGGAAAAATGGGCATTCAATGAAATAAGTGAATTCCATTTATTTTTGATGAAAAGATCAGAGCTAAGCAAAAAAATTAACCTCCAAATACAGGACTCAAGAGAAGCATAAAAAGGTAAAAGAAAAAAACCATACTTTAGAACTGTATTCCTGTTATGGGCATACATAGAGAGTGCATGTATAATTTGATTTTACTGTTATAATAAAAAAAAAAAGAAACTAGAGGTGGAAAGGGGATTGTACAAAGGGAAAAGTGAAGGTTAAAAGAGGGAAATTACATGTTATGAAGAGGCAAAGGAAACCTATTACATCTGAGGGAAAGAACGGAAAAGGATGATCAGATTTGGCTCAACGAGAAAATATTAGATATATTTGGTTTACACAGAAATTTCTCTCACCTTACTTAAAAGTGGGAGAGAAAAGGCAAAAAGGGAAGGGATAGTCTAAATAGATGGGAAAACAGAAATAGAAGAGGAAATAGTAGAAGAAATAGTAGAGGAAATTCTGACTCCAATGAACAAAATCCAGGAATATATTGGACAGCAGCTGTGACAGCTGACTGACCTATGCTTACTATTTATATAAATGGAATACCATTTGAAGGATTGGTAGACACGGGTGCAGATCGTACAGTTATTAGAGGTGCCAAGTGGCCCAGTCACTGGCCAAAGATTAAGGCAGACACCTACATATCTGGGGGGTAGGAGGATCAATAGCAGCAGAAGTTAGTGCTAGGCCTTTGAGATGGATATTTGAAGGTGAAACAGGAGTTTTTACTCCTTTTGTGGTTGAAAAAATCCCCATCAATCTGTAGGGAAGAGACATTTTACAGCAGATAGGATTACAAATAAGCACTTCGGCTTTTTAGGCAGGGCTGCTGTTGAAGGCCTACCTGCACTTTCACCGGTTCCTATTCAGTAGAAGACTGATTCATCAGTGTGGGGAGAGCAGTGGCCCTTAAGAAGTGATAAAATTCAGGCCTTATTAGACATAGTGAACGAATAACTTGACCAAGGACACTTTCAGCCTTCTCTAAGTCCTTGGAATTCCCCAGTATTTGTGGTGAAAAAGAAATCTGGAAAATGGAGGATGTTAACTGATCTAAGAAGAGTAAATGAACAGATGGAAATTATGGGAACTCTTCAACCTGGACTTCCATCTCCTACTCAGTTGCCAAGAGAATGGCCTCTGTGGGTTATAGACATTAAGGATTGTTTCTATCCCTCTAGATAAGGAGGATATGAAAAGATTTGCTTCTTCAGTGCCTAGTGTTAATTTGGCTAAGCCTTATAAAAGATATGAATGGACAGTTTTGCCACAGGGAATGAAAAACAGCCCTACTATGTGTCAAATGTATGTTGTTGCTGCTCTTGCTCCAGTAAGAAAAGCATTTCCAAAAGTAATATTGTTACATTATATGGATGATATTTTGGGATGTGCACCTGAGGAACAAATGTTAGAAGCATGTCTACAAAAGACCATGGAAACACTACATGGAAAGTACTACAAATTTCATATAGCTTCAGAAAAAATTCAAAGACATGCTCCTTTTCAATATTTAGGATATGAAGTATATCCTAAGTCACTCATAGTATAAAAGCTTTCTTTAAGAACAGAGGAGTTGAACACATTAAATGATTTCCAAAATTTAATAGGAGATATCCAATGGATACATCCAGTGTTAGGCTTAACTACCAATCAGCTGCAATCTCTACATGACATTTTAAGGGGAGATAGTGCTTTAAATTCACCACGCCAGCTTACAAAAGAAACACAAGAGGCTTTGAGAGAAGTTGAACTGGCTTTATCCAATGTGGTTGAAAGAGTCAATCAAAAACCCTTGGAAATATCAGTTTTTGCTACAAAAGAGGCACTCACAGCAGTCCTTCATCAAGGAGACAGTGTGATTGAGTAGATGAACCTCCCAGAACAACCAGAACAAAGCCTTACTCCTTACCCAGTGCTTGTGGCTAGAATTTTATTAAAGGATATTAAGAGACTAATACAATTATCTGGGATAAGTCCTGAAAAAATATACACATTCTATACTAACGCACAAATTAATGTATGCTGTGAGACCATCCCAGAATGGCAAATTTTATTGGCCCCAGCTCCAAATTTTGCACATGGGTCTCCATTCAAGATAACCTGCCTACTACATAATTGGCGATGGATTTTTGAAGAAAATAGTTTTTAAGGTTCCTCTTAAAGGACCAACAATCTTTACAGACCCCCCAAAGAAAATATTTGTGCTGTATACTCTCATGATTTAACCATAAAGAGAGTAGTCAGGACTCCTTTTCAGTCCACTCAACAGAATGAATTATTTGCTATCATGCTAGCTCTTACTTATTACCCAGGTGACATAAATATATAATTACTGATTCAGCCCATTCAGTAGGTGTAGTACAAAGAATTTTCACAGCCCAAATAAAATTTGCAGCCTGTAATATTTATCAGCTCTTTAAGGAACTTCAAGAGCAAGTGAGAAAGCATCCAGGCAAGATTTATATCTTGCATGTCCACTCACATAGTGGACTTCCAGGTCCTATTTTTGATGAAAATTCAAAGGAACTTCAAGAGCAAGTGAGAAAGCATCCAGGCAAGATTTATATCTTGCATGTCCACTCACATAGTGGACTTCCAGGTCCTATTTTTGATGAAAATTCAAAGGCAGATAGCCATTTAACTATGTTAGCCAGGACTCCTTTATTTCAGGAAGCACAAGAATCTCATTCTAAATATCATCAGGCTGCTCGAGCTTTATGTTTACAAGTTGGAATAACAAGAGAGGAAACTAAGAGCATAGTAAAAAGCTGTACAGTTTGCCTTCCTTTTCACGCTCCTACACTCCCTCCAGGGAAGAATCCTTGTGGTTTGAGACCCAATGAAATCTGGCAAATGGATATGACCCATTATAATTCTTTTGGTCATCTGTCTTTTATCCATGTTGTTGCAGATACCTTTTCAGGATTCACTTTTGCAGTGCCAACGTCAAAAGAGACAGCCGGAGTGGTCACTAAATTCCTTATCCAAACATTTGCAATTATGGGTGTGCCACAAGAAATAAAAACAGATAATGGACCTGCATATTCTTATAAACATTTTGCACACTTTTGTGCGCAGTATAAGATTTTACACACCACAGAAATATCTTTTAATCTGCAAGGTCAGGCAATAATAGAGAGAAGAAACAGAGACATTAAGACATTCCTCCAAAAACAAAAGAAAGGGGGAGCCACAGGTAACCCTATAGAACTTCTAAATTTAGTTCTCTATACCATTAATTTTCTAATTTTTGACAAAGATGCATTGGCTCCAGCAGACAGGTTTTATAAACCACCAGAATGGCAGTGTCCAGTGCGAGCAGCTACACTGTCCTTAGATAATCCCTAGGTGATGTGGAGAGACCCAGAAAGTGGTAAATGGAAGGGACCAGATAGGTTAATTGCTTGGGGGAGAGGGTTTGTTTGTATTTCTTCAGAAGGAGAAGGAATCAGATGGGTGCCAACGAGTGGAACTCGCCTTGTTCATTGGAGAGACACAGAAAAAGAGAAAGACCTCAAAACAAAGGAGAAAAATCTAAGAACATCTGACACTGAAAGAGCATGGCTAATAAGAAGACTGTTAAAGAACTTTAAAACCAGCAGGAATCATTGGATTTTCTAACACAACATGAAACTAATGGACAATGGACTTATGGACATTTATAAATTCTCAATTTATGATTATTTGATCATATTATTTGTTACATACTTCTAGCATGTGTTATGTTATTATGTTACTATGTTATTATGTGTTTAATCTATGTAATTATGTGTAATACCTCCCATATTGATGGATTTATGTTTCAAGGTCATGACCATCCTATGTTCTAAATCAAAAGAAAGGGGGAGATGTTAGGATTACAAGGTGAGAACTCAGGTTGTCTAGACAGTTCTCTGATGTTAGGTGAGAACTCAGGTTGTCTAGACAGTTCTCTGGCTCAGAATTCACACCTTTGGTTTGGGCCTTTAAAGAGAGTTTACACCTTTGGAAATCTAAGAGGAGCAAGTTCATTGGATAAAGTATTTTTTCCCAGAAGCCCCTGAGTTATTTCATGCCCATTCTCTGGGAGGATAAAAGAAGGAACATTGAGCAAGGGAGAAGAATCTACTCTAGGTCAGAGTCTGGCTGGGAGATTGAGTTGAGACAGCAGATCTCCTCCCAGAGAGCAATCGGCAGTTTCTGAAGACAACAGAACATTACAAGGTATAAAAAGAGGGAGGGAGGGATTCTAAAGGGGGGGGGGCTGCTTGAGGCAAGTGATGCTCTTAAATAAAGTACTGGAGAGAAGGGAAGGGGGAAAAGGAAAGAGAAAATTATAATCTGGGATTAATAAAATGGCAAGAAATATAGAATTAGTAGTTTTAACTGTAAATGTGAATGGGGTGAACTCTGCCATTAAATGTAAGTGGATAGCAGATTGGATTAAAGCCAGAATCTTACAATACGCTGTTTATAGGAAACACATTTAAAGCAGAAAAATACATACAGAATAAAGGTAAAAGGCTGGAGCAGAATCTATTATGCTTCAAGTAAAGTAAAAAAAAAAAAAAAAAAAAAAAAAAAAAAAAAAAAAAAGCAGGGATAGCCATTTTGATCTCAGATCAAGCAAAAGCAAAAATTGACCTACTTAAAAGAGATAAGGAAGGAAACTATACCTTGCTAAAGGGTACCATAGATAATGAAGCAATATCAATATTGAACATATATGCATCAAGTGGTATAGCATCTAAATTCTTTTTTTAATAACTTTTTAATGACAGACTAATGGGTAATGGTTTTTTTTTTATTCAAGTAAGCTTCTAAAGATATACAATTTCCCCTTATTACTGCTTTGGCTACATCCCACAAATTTTGGTATGATGTCTCATCATTGTCATTATCTTAAGTGAAATTCTTAATTGTGTCTATAATTTGCTGCTTCACCCAATCATGCTTTAAGATGAGATTATTCAGTTTCCAATTACTTTTTGGTCTATTTACTCCTAACTTTTTGTTGAATGTATTTTTTATTGCATCATGATCTGAAAAGAAAACATTTACTATTTCTGCCTTCCTGCATTTAATTTTCAGGTCTTTATGTCTTAATATATGGTCAATTTTTGTATAGGTTCCATGAATTTCTGAGAAGAAAGTATACTCCTTTCTGTCACCATTCAGTTTTCTTTAAAGATCTATCATAACTAATTTTTCTAATATTCTATTTACCTCTTTAATTTCTTATTTGTTTTATGGTTTGATTTATCTAATTCTGAGAGTGCAAAGTTGAGATCTCCCACTATTATAGTTTTGCTGTCTATTTGTTCTTGCAACTCTCTTAATTTCTCCTTTAGGAAGTTAGATGCTATACCACTTGGTGGATATATGCTTAGTATTAATATTGCTTCATTGTCTATGCTACCCTTTAGCAAGATATAGTTTCCTTTCTTATTTCTTTTAATTAGATCAATTTTACTTTTGCTTGATCTGAGATAAGGATGACTACCCCTGCTTTTTTTACTTCACCTGAAGCATGATAGATTCTGCTCAAGACTTTTACCTTTACTCCATATCTCCCTGCTTTAAATGTGTTTCCTGTAAACAACATATTGTAGGGTTCTGATTTTTGATCCAGTCTACTATCTGCCTCCACTTAATGGGACAGTTCAACCCATTCACATTTACAGGTAAAATTACTAATTCTGTATTTCCTGCCATCATACTATCCCCAGATTATGCTTTTTTTTTTCCTCGCCCCCACCCTGAACCCCTTTCCCAGTATTAAACTTATGGGCACCACTTGCATCATGCAGCTCTCCCTGTTTAGAATCCCTTCCAGCCCCTTTGAATACCTTACCCTTTCTTATACCCTTCCCTTATTACTCTTTTCCTTTTTCCTTTTCCTCTCCCCCTTTTTAATAAGGTAAGAGAGAATTCTTTGTAAAACAAATATGTCAATTACTTTCTCTTAGAGTCAGCTCTGAGGAGAGTAAGATTCACACAATGTTTCTCCCCTCTATAAATTCCCTCAGATATGATAGGTTTCCTTTGCCTCTTTGTGGGATGTAGTTTCTCTCTTTTTATCTCCCCTTTTTCTGACACTATCTCCTTTCCATTTCTACTTTCCTTTTTATGTTATATCAGTAAAATCAAATTATACATGTAATCTTTATATATATATATATATATATATATATATATATATATATATATATATCCACAACAGAAATGCAGTTCTCAAGAGTACTTGTTACCTTTTTCTGCTTCTCTTGACTCCTATGGTTGGAGATCAAATTTTTTTTGTTTAGATCTGTTTGTTTGTTTGTTTGTTTGTTTTCCCTTAGAAACAGATGGAATTCATCTGTTTCATTAAATGTCCATCTTCTTCCACAGAAGAAAATGTTCAGCTTAGCAGGGTAGTTTATTTTTGGCTGAATTCCAAGTTCTTTTTTCCCTTTCAGAATATCAGATTCCAGCCCCTACAGTACTTTAATGTGGAAGTGGCCAGATCTTGAATAATCCTTATTGTGGCACCTTGGTATTTGAATTGTTGTTTTTTTTTTTCTGGCTCTTTTAATATTTTTTCTTTAGTCTGACAGTTCTGAAATTTAGCCACAATATTCCTAGGAGTTTTAATTTTAGGTTCTTTTCCTGAAGGTGTTCGATGAATTCTTTCTGTGTCTATTTTACCTTAGAATTCTATTACATCTGGACAGTTCTCTTTGATAATTTCCTGTAAATTAATGTGCAACAAGAAAATGGTATTTACACACATATATTGTATCTAGGTTATATTGTAACACATATAAAATGTATGGGATTGCCTGCCATTGGGGGGAGAGAGTGGAGGAAGGGAGGGGATAATTTGGAAAAATAAATAAAAAATAAATAAATAAATAGATAAATAATTTCCTGTAAAATAGTATCTAAGCTCTTTTTTTCATCATAACTTTTGAGAAGTCTAATAATCCTCAGATTATCTCTCCTAGATCTATTTTCCAGGTCTGTTGTTTTTCCAAGTAGATATTCAATGTTTTTTTTTTCTAATTTTTCATTATTTTGGTTTTGCTTGACTGATTCTTGATGTCTCAATGGATCATCAATTTCCATTTATCCAATTATGATTTTTAATGAGTTATTTTCTTCATTATCTTTTTAAAAATTTCTTTTTGTATATGTCCAATTGAGTTTTTAAATGAGTTGTTTTGCTCTATGGAATTTTTTTCTTTTTTTATTAAGCATTTTCTTTTATTAATTTTTATAATTATAACATTTTCTTTGGCAGTACATATGCATAGGTAATTTTTTTACAACATTATCCCTTGTACTCCCTTCTGTTCCGAGTTTTTTCCCTCCTTCCTTCCACCCCCTCCCCTGGATGGTGGGCATTCCCATACATATTAAATATCTTATAGTATATCTTAAGTACAATATAAATGTGCAGGACCGAATTTTGTTGTTGTTGTTGTTGTTGGAAAGGAAGGATTGTATTCACAAGGTAAAAATAATCTGGGGAGAGAAACAAAACAAAAAAATTAAAAAATAAAATAAAACAAACAATGCTCACAGTTTACACTCATTTCCCAGGGTTTCTTTTGTGGATGTAGCTGATTCTGTCCATCATTGATCAATTGGAATTGGATTAGCTCTTCTCTATGTTGAAGATATCCACTTCCATCAGAATACATCCTCATACAGTATCATTGTTGAAGTGTATAATGATCTTCTGGTTCTGCTCGTTTCACTTAGCATCAGTTGATGTAAGTCTCTCCAAGCCTCTCTGTATTCCTCCTGTTGGTCATTACTTTTTTTTTTTAATTTTTATCTTATTTTATAATTATAACTTTTTTTTTTGACAGTACATATGCATGGGTAAATTTTTACAACATTATCCCTTGCACTTACTTCTGTTCAGATTTTTTCCCTTCCTCTCCTAACCCCCTCCCCCAGATAGCAGGCAGTCTTATACATGTTATATATATTACAATATATTCTAGATACAATATATGTGTGTAGAACCGAATTGGATTCAGAAGGTAAAAATAACAGTTTACACTCATTTCCCAGTGTTCCTTTTCTGGATGTAGCTGATTCTGTCCATCATTAATCAATTGGAATTGGATTAGCTCTTCTCTATGTTGAAGATATCCACTTCCATCAGAATACATCCTCGTACAGTATCATTGTTGAAGTGTATAATGATCTTCTGGTTCTGCTCGTTTCACTGAGCATCAGTTGATGTAAGTCTCTCCAAGCCTCTCAGTATTTCTCCTGTTGGTCATTGCTTACAGAACAATAATATTCCATAACATTCATATACCATAATTTACCCAACCATTCTCCAATTGATGGACATCCATTCATCTTCCAGCTTCTAGCCACTATGAAAAGGGCTGCCACAAACATTTTGGCACATACACGTCCCTTTCCCTTCTTTAGTATTTCCTTGGGATATAAGCCCAGTAGTAATATGGCTGGGTCAAAGGGTATGCACATTTTGATAACTTTTTGGGCATAATTCCAGATTGCTCTCCAGAATGGTTGGATTCTTTCACATCTCCACCAACAATGCATCAGTGTCCCAGTTTTCCCACAGCCCCTCCAACATTCATCGTTATTTGTTCCGGTCATCTTAGCCTATCGGACAAGTGTGTAATGATATCTCAGAGTTGTCTTAATTTGCATTTCTCTGATCAATAGTGATTTGGAACACTTTCATATGAGCGGAAATAGTTTTAATTTCATCATCTGAAAATTGTCTGTTCATATCCTTTGACCATTTATCAATTGGAGAATGGCTTGATTTCTTATAAATTAAAGTCAATTCTCTGTATATTTTGGAGATGAGGCCTTTATCAGAACCTTTAACTGTAAAAATGTTTTCCCAATTTGTTACTTCCCTTCTAATCTTGTTTGCATTAGTTTTGTTTGTGTAGAAACTTTTTAATTTGGTGTAATCACAATTTTCTATTTTGTGATCAATTATGGTCTCTAGTTCTCCCTTGGACACAAACTCCTTCCTCCTCCACAAGTCTGAGAGGTAAACCATCCCATGTTCCTCCAATTTATTTATGATTTCATTCTTTAAGACTAAATCTTGGACCCATTTTGATCTAATCTTAGTATGTGGTGTTAAGTGTGGGTTCATGCCTAGTTTCTGCCATACTAATTTCCAGTTTTCCCAGCAGTTTTTGTCAAATAATGAATTCTTATCCCAAAATTTGGGATCTTTGGGTTTGTCAAACACTAGATTGCTATTTTTATTCACTATCTTGCCCTGTGAACCTAACCTATTCCACTGATCAACTAGTCTATTTCTTAGCCAATACCAAATGGTTTTGGTGACTGTTGCTTTATAATACAGTTCTAGATCATGTACAGCTAGACCACCTTCATTTAATTTTTTTTTCATTACTTCCCTTGAAATTCTCGACCTTTTGTTGTTCCATATGAATTCTGTTGTTATTTTTTCTAGATTATTAAAATAGTTTCTTGGAAGTCTGATTGGTATAGCACTAAATAAATAGATTAGTTTAGGGAGTATTGTCATCTTAATTATATTGGCCTATCCAAGAGCACTGAATGCCTTTCCAATTATTTAAATCTGACTTTATTTTTGTGGCAAGTGTTTTGTAATTTTGCTCATATAATTCCTGAATCTCCTTTGGTAGATATATTCCCAAATATTTTATACTATCAACCGTTATTTTGAATGGAATTTCTCTTTGTATCTCTTGCTGTTGGATTGTGTTGGTAATGTATAAAAATGCTGAGGATTTATGTGGATTTATTTTGTATCCTGCAACTTTGCTAAAATTCTGAATTATTTCTAATAGCTTTTTAGCAGAGTCTTTGGGGTTCTCTAAGTATATCATCATGTCATCTGCGAAAAGTGATAATTTGATTTCTTCATTTCCTACTCTAATTCCTTGAATCTCTTCTCGGCTCTTATTGCCGAGGCTAGAGTTTGAAGTACTATATTGAATAGAATGGTGATAGTGGGCAACCTTGTTTCACTTCTGATCTTACAGGGAAAGGTTCTAGTTTATCACCATTACATGTGATGTTTACTGACGGTTTTAAATATATGCTTGTTATTATTTTAAGGAATAGTCCATTTATTCCTATACTCTCAAGCGTTTTTAGTAGGAATGGATGTTGGATTTTATCAAAATGCTTTTACTGCATCTATTGAGATGATCATATGGTTTTTATTAATTTGATTATTAATATGGTCAATTAAACTAATAGTTTTCCTAATATTAAACCAGCCCTGCATTCCTGGTATAAATCCCACTTGGTCATAGTGTATTATCCTGGGGATAATTTTCTGAATTCTATTTGCTAATATCTTATTTAAGATTTTAGCATCAATATTCATTAAGGAAATTGGTCTATAGTTTTCTTTCTCAGTTTTCAATCTACCTGGTTTAGGTATCAGTACCATGTCTGTGTCATAAAAAGAATTGGTAGGACTCCTTCAATCCCTATTTTTTCAAATAGTTTACATAGCATTGGAGTTAGTTGTTCTTTAAATGTTTGGTAGAATTCACATGTAAATCCATCTGGTCCTGGGGACTTTTTCTTAGGAAGTTGGTTAATAGCTTGTTCTATTTCTTTTTCTGAGATGAGTTATCGAATTTATTGGCATAAAGTTGAGCAAAGTAGCTCCTAACTATTGTTCTAATTTCCTCTTCATTAGTGGTGAGTTCTCCCTTTTCATTTTCAAGACTAACAATTTGCTTTTTCTCTTTCCTTTTTTTAATCAGGTTTTACTAAGTGTTTCTCTATTTTGTTAGTTTTTTCATAGAACCAACTCTTATTTTTATTAATTAATTCAATATTTTTTTACTTTCAATTTTATTAATCTCACCTTTTATTTTTTGAATTTCAAGTTTTGTGTTTGGGAGTTTTTAATTTGTTCCTTTTCTAGCAATTTTAGTTATAAGCCCAATTCATTGGCTCTCTCTTTTTCTATTTTACGCAAGTAGGCCTGTAGAAATATAAAACTTCTCCTTATTACTGCTTTGGCTGTATCCCACACATTTTGGTATGATGTCTCATTATTGTCATTTTCTTGGGTGAAGTTATTAATTATGTCTATGATTTGCTGTTTTACCCAATCATTCTTTAGTATAAGATTATTTAGTTTCCAATTATTTTTTGGTCTATTTTCCCCTGGCTTTTTATTAAATGTAATTTTGATTGCATGGTGGTCTGAAAAGGATGCATTTACTATTTCTGTCTTACTGCATTTGATTTTGAGGTTTTTATGCCCTCGTATATGATCAAATTTTGTATAGGTTCCATGAACTGCTGAGAAGAAAGTATACTCCTTTCTTTCTCCATTTAGCTTTCGCCAAAGATCTATCATATCAAACTTTTCTAGTATTCTATTTACCTCTTTGTCTTCTTTCTTATTTATTTTGTGGTTTGATTTATCTAATTCTGAGAGTGCAAGGTTGAGATCTCCTACTATTATAGTTTTGCTACCTATTTCTTCTTACAGCTCTCTTAATTCCTCTTTTAAGAATTTAGATGCTGCACCACTTGGTGCATATATGTTTAATATTGATACTGCTTCCTTATTGATGCTACCCTTTAGCAGGATATAATGTCCTTCCTCATCTCTTTTAATTAGATCAATTTTTGTTTTTGCTTGATCTGAGATGAGGATGGCTACTCCTGCTTTTTTGGTTTTGCCTGAAGCATAATAGATTCTGCTCCACCCTTTTACTTTTAGTTTGAATGTATCACCCTGTTTCAGGTGTGTTTCCTGTAAACAACATATAGTAGGATTCTGACTTTTAATCCAGTCTGCTAACTGCTTCCTCTTTATGAGGCAGTTTGCCCCATTCATATTTACGGTTAGAAGGACTAATTCTATATTGCTTGCCATCCTATTAACCCCTGCTTATGCTTTTCCCCTTTCCTTCCCCTCTTACCCCCCTACCCAGTATTAAACTTGTGAACACCACTTGCTTTTCACAGCCCTCCCTTTTTAGGATCCCTCCCCCACCTTAAAGTTCCTCCCCTTATTTTACCCCTTTTCCTCACAATTTCTGTATTCCCTTCCCCTTAGCTTACTCCTTCCCTTTCACTTTTCAATGAAGTGGAAGAAGTTTCACTATAAATCGAATATGTCTACTGATACACACTATGTTCATCTCCCTCCTTTCTTTCTCTCATATATAATAGGTTACCTTTGCCTCTTCATGAGATGTAGTACCACCACTTTACACTTTCTTATGATATAATTTCCTTTCCACCTCTAGTTTCTAAGACAAATTGTACATATGTTCTTTACATATTTTTTGGCAGAAGTATAGTTCTCAAGATTTCTTTTTACCTTTTTAGAAATCTCTTGAGTTCTGTATTTGAAGATCAAACATTTTATGTAGGTCTGGTTTTTTCATCAAGAATAGATGGAATTCATTTATTTCGTTAAATGTCCATCTTCTTCCCTGGAAAACGATGCTCATTCTTGCTGGGTAAGTTATTCTTGGCTGCATACCAAGTTCCTTTGCCTTTCAGAATATCATATTCCAGGCCCTTCGTTCTTTTAATGAAGACGCTGCTAGATCCTGGGTTATCCTTATTGTGGCTCCTCCATATCTGAATTGATTTTTTCTAGCAGCTTCCAATATTTTTTTCCTTTGTCTGATAGTTCTTGAACTTGGCCACTATATTTCTTGGCGTTTTGATTTTAGGTACCCTTTCAGTAGGTGATCGATGAATTTTTTCAGTGTCTATTTTACCCTCTGTTTCCAAAACGTCTGGGCAGTTCTCTTTGATAATTTCCTCGAAAATAGTATCCAAGCTCTTTTTTTCCTCACATTTTTCAGGGAGTCCGATTATTCTCAAATTGTCTCTCCTGGATCTGTTTTCCAGGTCTGTTGTCTTTCTAATAAGATACTTAACATTCTTTCCAATTATTTCATTTCTCTGGTTTTGCTTGACTACCACTTGGTTTCTCCTTGAGTCATTCATTTCTACTTGTTCGAGTCTAATTTTCAATGATGTATTTTCTTCACTGACTTTTTTTACATCTTTTTGTAATTGTCCAATTGTGTTTTTTAAGTGAGTTTTTTTCTTCTATGGAATTTTTTTCCATTTTATTTTTTAGAGAGCTGATTTCTTTATCCAGCTCACTAATCCTGTTTTCCTTGGAGTTGTTTATCTTTTCCAATTCACTAATCCTGTTTTCCTTGGAGTTGTTTGCCTTTTCTAATTCACTAATTTTATTTCTCAATGATTTGATCTCTTTATCCACTCTGGATAACTTCTCCAGGCTCTCTTTCCAAGCTTCCCTTTCCTTTTCCAATTTCTCTTCTAGCTCTCTTGTGAGAGCCTTTTTGATTTCCTCTATGAGGTTCTTTTGTATTGAGGAGCAGCTCATATCCCCCTTAGGGGATTCCTCTGGGGACAGTCTGTTTTTAGTCTCCTCAGTATTTGAAGTCTGCTCTCTCTCCATACAGAAGCTGTCAATGGTTAGAACCCTTTTGAATTTTTTGTTCATTTTGTCAAGAGCTGAATCGAAGAAAATAAATTGACAAGAGAAACAATTGGTCTGTTTTTTAGGGGAATGGGGCTGGATGGTGTTAATGGGCTTCCTCTACAGACTGGGGGTAGGGCAGCAGAGAGCCACTAACAGGAAAGTGATAGCTGCACTGCGTCTGCACTCTGAGGCTCTGAGAACACGCTGAGTCAGTCCAGGTGGGGGTTAGGGGTGGCCGGTTCCGAGAGATGCTAGCTTTCCAGGGTTTTAATCTTCACCTCTGGTGTTTCCACCCTCTCTGCTGCTTCTGGCTTGCTGCCAAGATGGAACATCCACACTGGGGTAAAAGCCTTTTTACAGAAACGGCAGAGATCGTACCTCTCCCCCCTCTGGTCTGAGCTGTGTGAGCTGTCTGTCTCGCTCTGGCTTGCCTGCCCTCAGTCTGCGCCCAGTCTGTTCAACCCTCCCCCGAGCAAATAAAGACTTTCTCTGGCAAATTTCAAGGATGTCTTCTCTTGGTGATTATTTGTGGGTTTCTTTTCTGGTCAAGCATTAACTCTGAGGCTTGTCATGAAGTAAGTCCTGAGAGAAAGCGCGGAGCTCAAGCAGCTGTCTGCCTCCACACTGCCATTTTGGCCGTAAGTCTGAATTTTTTTCCATTTCACTAACTTTTTTTACTGAGTTATTTTCTTTTTCCAATTCACAAATCCTACTTTGTTGGGAGTTATCTTTTCCAATTCACAAGTCTTACTTTTCTGGGAATTCTTTACCTTTTCCAATTCACATTTCAGGAAGTTGTTACTCTCTTGCATAGCTTCTCTTTCCTTTCCTCATTTTTCTTCTAGTTCTCTTTTAAGATTTTTTATAGTTTCTTCTAGGAGAGCCTTGGGTAATGGGGATCAGGTTACATCCACCTTTGTGGTTTTGTCTGAAGACTGTCTGCTATTAGTCTCCTCAGGGTTGAAAAACCTGCTCTCTTTCTGTTTAGAAGCTATCGATGGTCCTTTTGATTTTTTTATGCATTTTTAAAACCTTTAGAGTGCCTTCAAGGCAAGGAGGTTACCCAGCTTTTTCTGCAGAGGAGGGATAGGTATATGTACAGTAGCTGTCCTGCAAATAGGCTGCAAAGAGCAGCAAGATGTGAGAGTGCACTGGGAAAAGTTCTGCACCAGAAGTGACTCAGGTCTGGGTATCACAGCCTAGCTGTGGAAGTGCCCTGAGAAGAACCCTGCTGTGCTGATTAGCAACTGCCCTGGGACTAGAGGCTGAGCAGTGAAAGTGTCATTATCCCAAGCCAAAGCCTGCTGTGGTGCTGTGGGTATTAGCAGTTGCCCAGGGAATAGTCCCACAAGGCACCAGAAGTGGCTCTGCCCAGGGAAGCATAGTCACACAGTGGAAATTCTATTGCCCCAGGTTGAGCCCCCCGTTGTGCAGATTACAGCTGCCTTGCAGATTTGTGACTGCCCCAAGCAAGCCACATGCTGTAAAATGTGGCTGCACAGCTGTGCTGTGGCCTGTGCTGGTTTACTCATTTCTGGTTTTGGGTGGTTATAGCCAGGTCCTGTTAGGTTCTGTCATTTTTTTAGAGTACACTCTACCTTTGTCCTTAATTTCTCTGCTATTCTACCACTTTGCAACCAAAGCAGAGCAGTCAGCCTATGGCAGAGTCCTCTCTGTAAATTTTCTAACCATGGAGGCCACTCCCACCTGGTCTGCTCAATATGCTAGCCTCTGGTTCTATCCCTGCTTGTACTGGTCTGTTCCCGCTGCTCAAGACAAACCTTTTCTGGCAATCTTCCAGATTATCTTCAGCTGATAAATTGTTGCACTTACAATCTTCCTGAAATTTACTAGTCAAGCACTATTTTTGAGGCTGAATTTAATGTGAGGGTAAGAGAGGCTCAAAAAGTCATCTGTGCCTTCTCCACCATCTTGGCTCTGCCCCCCCCCAATTTTTTTACATCATTATACCTTGCACTCACTTCTCCTCCAACTTTTCCCTTCACTCCTTCTACTCCCTCCCCTAGATAGTAGACAGTCTCATACATGTTAAATATGTTGTAGTATATCCTAGATACAATATATATGTGCAGAACCGAACAGTTCTCTCATTGTGCAGAAAGAATTTGATTCAGAAGCTAAAAATAACCTGGGAAGAAAAACAAAAATGCAAATAGTCCACATTCATTTCCCAGTGTTTCTTCTCTGGATATAGCTGATTCTGGCCATCATTGATCAATTGAAGTGAATTAGATTTTCTCTTAGTCAAAGACATCCACTTCTATCAAAATACATCTTCATACAGTATTGTTGTTGAAGTATATAATGATCTCCTGGTCCTGCTCATTTTACTCAGCATCAGTTAAGGTAAGTCTTTCCAAGCCTCTCTGTATTCATCCTGATGATCTTTTCTTACAGAACAATAATATTCCATAGCATTCATATATCATAATTTACCCAACTATTCTCCAATTGATGGACATCCATTCATTTTCTAGTTTCTAGCCACTACAAAAAGGGCTGCCACAAACATTTTGGCACGCACAGGTCCCTTTTCCTTCTTTAGTATCTCTTTGGGATATAAGCCCAGTAGTGACACTGCTGGATCAAAGGGTATGCACAGTTTAATAACTGTTGGGGCATAACTGCAGATTGTTCTCCAGAATAGTTGGATTCATTCACAACTCCAACCAACTGATTCATTCATCAGTATCCCAATTTTCCTGCATGCCCTCCAACATTCATCATTATTTTTTCCTGTCATCTTAGCCAATCTGGCAGGTGTGTAGTGGTAGCTCAGAGTTGTCTTAATTTGCATTCTCTGATCAATAGTGATTTGGAACACTCTTTCATATGAATAGAAATAGTTTCAATTTCATCATCTGAGAATTGTCTGTTCATATCCTTTGAGCATTTATCAATTGGAGAATAGCTTGATTTCTTATAAATTAGAGTCAATTCTCTATATATTTTGGAAATGAGGCCTTTTATCAGAACCTTTAACTGTAAAAATGTTTTCCCAGTTTGTTGTTTCCCTTCTAATCTTGTTTGCATTAATTTTGTTTGTACAAAGGCTTTTTAATTTGGCATGATCATTTTTTTTTTATTTTGTGATCAATAATGATCTCAAGTTCTTCTTTAGTCACAAATTTCTTCCTCCTCCAGAATCTGAGAAATAAACTATTCTATGTTCCTTTAATTTATTTATAATCTCATTCTTTATCCTAAATCATAGACCCATTTTGATCTTATCTTGGTGTACGGTGTTAAGTGTAAGTCCATAGCATTAAATTTTTAAAGAGAAGTTAAGAGAGCTATAAGAAGAAATAGACAGCAAAACTATAATGGTGGGAGATTCAACCTTGCTCTCTCAGAACTAGCTAAATCAAACCACAACATAAATAAGAAAGAAGTTAGAGATAAATAAAATATTAGAAAAGTGAGGTATGATAGATCTTTGGAGAAAATTGAATAAAGACAGAAAGGAGTACATGTCTCTGCAGTTCATGAATCTATATAAAATTTGACCATATATTAGGACATAAGGACCTTAAAATCAAAGGCAGAAAGTCAGAAATGGTAAATGTATTTTTTTCAGATCACAATGCAATAAAAAATTACATTCAATAAAAGGCCAAAAAGTAATTGGAAACTAAATAATCTCATCCTAAAGAGTGAATGGGTGAAAGAACAAATTATAGACACAATTAATAATTTCATACAAGAGAATGACAATAATGAGACAACATACCAAAATTTGTGGGATGTGATCAAAGTGGTAATAAGGAGAAAATTTATATTTCTAGGTACTTACTTGCATAAAACAGAGAAAGAGAATATCAATGAATTAGGTTTGCAACTAAAAAGGCTAGAAAAAGAACAAATTTTAAAACCCCAATCAAATACCAAACTTCAAATTCTAAAAGGAGAGATTAATAAAATTGAAAGTAAAAAAAATTAAGTAAAAAATAAAACTAAGAGTTGGTTTTATGAAAAACAAAATAGAGAAACCTTTTATTTAATTTGATTAGAAAAAGGAAAGAGGAAAATAAAATTTAGTGTCAAAAATGAAAAGGGAACACTTTCTACTAATAAGGAGTAAATTAGAGCAATAATTAGGAGTTATTTTGTCCAACTTTATGCCAATAAATTTGATAAGCTAAGTGAAATGGAGGAATACTTAGGAAAAAATATAGATTGCCCAGATTAACAGAAGAGGAAACAAATTACTTAAATAGTCCCATTCTAGAAAAAGAAATAGACAAGCTATTAATCTACTCCCTAAGAAAAAATCCCCAAGACCAGATGGATTTACATGTAAATTCTACCAAACATTTAAAGAACAATTAATCCAATTTCCAATGCTATATAAACTATTTGAAAAAATAAGGAATAAAAGACTGCTGCCAAATTCCTTTTATGACACAGACATGGTCATACCTAAACCAGGTAGGATGAAAACAAAGAAAGAAAAGTATAGACTAATTTCCCTAATGAATATTGATGCAAAAATCTTTAATAAAATTTTATCAAAGAGATGACAGAAAATCATCCCCAGGATAATACACCATGAACAAATAGGATTTATAGCAGGAATGCAGGACTGATTCAATATTAGGAAAACTATTAGCATAAATGACTATATCAATAACCAAATTAACAAAAAACCTATGATTATCTCAATAGATGCAGAAAAAACATCTGATAAAATTCAACACTCATTCCTATTAAAAAACACTAGAGAATATAGGAATAAATTGACTTTTCCTTAAAACAGTCAATAGCATCTGTTTAAAACCATCAGCAAGCATCTTATGTAATAGTGATGAACTAGAACTATTTCCAATGAGATCAGCGGTGAAACAAGGTTGCCCACTATCACCATTACTATTCAATATTGTATGAGAAATATTAGCTTTGGCAATAAGAGATAAAAAATAGATTGAAGGAATTATAATAAGTAATGAGGAAACCAAATTATCACTCTTTGCATATGATATGATGGTATACTTAGAAAACCCCAGAGAATCAACTAAAAAGCTATTAGAAATAATTTACAACTTTAGCAAAGTTGCAGGATGCAAAATAAATCCACATAAATCATCAGCATTTTTATATATCACTAACAAAATCCAACAGCAAGAGATACAAAGAGAAATTTTAAATGGAATTTCCATTTAAAATAACTGTCTATGATATAAAATATTTGGCAATCTATCTGCCAAGGGAAAGTCAGGAACTATATGAGGGAAAATACAAAACACTTTTCACACAAATATAGTCAGATATAAACAACTGGAAAAATATCAAGTGATCTTGGATAGTTCGAGCGAATATAATAAAGATGACAATACTACCTAAACTAATCTATTTATTTAGTGCTTTATCAATCAAACTCCCAAGAAACTATTTTACTGACTCGAAAAGTAACAACAAAATTCATCTGGAAGAAAAACAAGGTCAAGAATTTCAAGGAAATTAATGAAAAGAAAAACAAATGAAGATGGCCTAGTTGTACCAGATCTAAAACTATATTATAAAGCACCAGTCATAAAAGCATTTGGAACTAGCTTAAAAATAGACTAGATGATCAGTGGAATAAGTTAGGTTCACAGGACAAAATAGTCAATAACTATAGCAATCTAGTATTTGACAAACCTAAAGACCCCAGCTTTGGGGAAAAGAATTCACTATTTGACAAAAACTGTTGGGAAAATTGGGAACTAGTATGGCAGAAACTAGGCACTGACCCACGCCTAACACCATATACCAAGATAAGGTAAAAATGGGTTCATGATCTAGACATAAGGAATGATATTATAAACAAATTAAAAGAACATAGGACAGTTTACCTCTCATATCTGTGGAGGAGGAAGAAATTTGTGACCAAAGAAGAACTAGAGATCATTATTGATCACAAAATAGATAATTTTGATCATATTAAGTTAAGTTTTTGTACAAACAAAACTAATTTAGACAAGAATAAAAGGGAAGCAATAAGCTGGGAAAATATTTTTACATTTAAAGGTTCTGATAAAGGCCTCATTTCTAAAATATATAGAACTTAACTCAAATTTATAAAAATTCAAGACATTCCCCAATTGATAAATGGTCAAAGGATATGAACAAACACTTTTCAGATCAAGAAATTGAAACTATTTCTAGTCATAAATTACTATTGATCAGAGAAATGCAAATTAAGAGAACTCTGAGATTCTATTATACACCTCTCAGATTGGCTAAGATGACAGGAAAAGATAATGATGCATGTTGGGGGGGTGTGGGAAAACTGGGACCCTGATACATTGTTGGTAGAACTGTGAACAGATCCTGGAGAGCATTCTGGAAAGCAATTTGGAACTATGTTCAAAAAGTTAGCAAACTGTGCATACTCTTTGATCCAGTAGTTTTTTCTACTGGGCTTAAATCCCAAAGAAATCATAAAGAAGGGAAAGGGACCTACATGTGCAAAAATGTTTGTGGCAGCCCTTTTTGTAGCGGCTAGAAACTGGAAATTGAATGGATGTCCATCAATTGGAGAATGGCTGAATAAATTGTGGTATATGAATGTTATGAAATATTATTGTTCTGTAAGAAATGACCATGAGGATGATTTCAGAAAGGCCTGGAGAAACTTACATGAGCTTCAACACTGAGATGATTCAAATTAGTTCCACTTATTCAGTGATGAAAAGAGCCATCTACACCCAGAGAGAGGACTGTAGGAACAGAATGTGGAACACAGCATAGCATCCTCACTCTCTTTGTTGTTATTTGCTTGCATTTTGTTTTCTTTCTCATTTTTTTTCCTTCTTGATTCTATTTTTCTTTTTTCTTTTTTTATTAATTTTATAATTATAAAATTTTTGACAGTATATATTCATGAGTAATTTTTATAACATTATCCCTTTTATTCATTTTTCCAGATTTTTCCCTCCCTCCCTCTACTCCCTCCCCTAGATGACAGGCAATCCCATACATTTTACATGTGTTACAGTATAACCTAGATATAATATATGTGTGTAAATCTAATTTTCTTGTTTCAAGTTAAGTATTGGATTCCTAAAGTATAAGTAACCTGGGTAGATAGACAGTAGTGCTAATATTTTACATTCAATTCCCAGTGTTCCTTCTCTGGGTGTAGTTGTTTCTGTTCATCATTGAAAAGCTGGAAATGAGTTGGATCTTCTTTATGTTGAAGATATCCACTTCCATCAGAATACATCTTCATACAGTATTGTTGTTGAAGTGTATAGTGATCTTCTGGTTCTGCTCATTTCACTCAGCATCAGTTCATGCAAGTCTCTCCAAGCCTTTCTGAATTCATCCTGCTGGTCATTTCTTACCGAGCAATAATATTCCATAGCCTTCATATAACATAATTTACCCAACCATTGTCCAATTAATGGACATCCATTCATCTTCCAGTTTCTAGCCACTACGAAAAGAGCTGCTACAAACATTTTGGCACACACAGGTCCCTTTCCCCTCTTTAGTATTTCTTTGGGATATAATCCCAATAGTAGCACTGCTGGGTCAAAGGGTATGCACAGTTTGATAATTTTTTGGGCATAATTCCAGATTGCTCTCCAGAACAGTTGGATTCATTCACAACTCCACCAATAATGCATCAGTGTCCCAGTTTTCCCACATCCCTTCCAACATTCATCATTATTTGTTCCTGTCATCTTAGCCATTGATTCTATTTTTCTTGTGCAGCAAGGTAATTGTATAAATATGTGTATATATATATATATATATATATATATATATATATATATATATATATATATATATATATATATATGTATATATATATGTATATATATATGTATATATGTATGTATGTGTGTATATATATATACATATATATATATACATATATATATATATATATATATATATATATATAGTATTTAACATATATTTTAACATATTTAACATGTATTGGACTACCTGCTATCTAGGGGTGGGGAGGAGAGGATAATTTGGTACAGAATGCTTTGTGAGGGTCAATGTTGAAAAATTACCCATGCATATGTTTTGCAAATAAAAGATTTTAATAAAAATTAATTTTTTAAAAGTACCCTAGGTCTCTTTTAGAATTCCAAAATCTCAATTTAAAGAGTGGCTATCTCCTCTTTAGTATACCTGGTTTCATTCTTACATTTGTCTATTAGCTTCCTTTCTTTCCCCCAGGTCCTTCCTCCTCCACTTTTCAGATTTCTTTAGTGTTTTTATCTTTCTTCATTGGATTATTAGTCCCTTTAAGACAGACACACTCTTTCATTCTTGCATTTGTATTTATATCCCTATAGTAGGGGCTTAAAAATATTTATTGCTTGAGTGACCTGGCAGCTATCTCTGCCTTATAAGAGTTTAGAATATAATATTACAGAAGACAAATAATAAAGGTTTACAAACAAGAATAACTTCTCAAACAAGGCTGAATACACACACACACACACACACACACACACAAACACACACACACACACACATATATATACATATATATATTTATACACATATACATACATTTATAAGGGCAAAATTAATCTTTAATCAAATAGATGACTTTCCAAATAACCTTGATAAAGATACCAGAACTGAAAGAAAATTTAAAAATGAAAATACAAGTATCAAGAGAAACACAGGAAGAGAAATGCATTTAAGCAATTAGTGACTATATGATGATGAAGTAGGTTTACATGCTAATAAAGAGAAAAGAAATAAGTATTCCCCTCAGAACATTAATGTCTTCAACAATCATAAATAAGGAAGAAAATAGGGGAAAAATTTTTGATATTTTGATGAACTTAAGAGGAAAATTCAGAGGGATAGAAAAAGGAATATGCTAAGGAAGAAAAGAGGGAAGCTAAGAATAAGACTTACCATCTCACATAATCAGTGTACATGAAAAGATGACACTAAATCCTCATTTTTTAAAATCAGTAAAAGGAAGATTAAATACACACCACATATGTATACATTTGTACATATATACACAAACACAAAATGCCTAAGTAGTTTGATATGGAAATGCATTGAACTTAATAGTGAATAAGATGGAAATAGAAAGAGGAAATAGAGGAATTAAGAGGGAGTGATTTTATGGAATAATTAATTACAATAAGTTATGTCTTCAGAGAATGGAGCTCAAGGGCAGAGAGAATAAAAGTAAAGAAAGAAATGGTGACAACCTGCAATAAGCAACTGAGTGAGGAGTAGAGAAGAAAAGTAGTAGAATGGATCCAGGCTGCATCAAATATAGTATTGAGTATATTCCTTTCCAAACACTTTCTTCTTAGTAAAAAGATGATCTGGATTAAAAAAAAAAAAGGACAAAGTATAACAGGCATTAATGGGAAGAAGTACACAATTACAATCATAACCATAACTATGATGGAATTAACTCAGCCAAAGAAAAGGATAAGTACAAAAAGGTAGTACAATAAGAGCAAAAGGAAGAATAGAACAACAAATTACTTACAAGAAATATACTTGAAATAGAAGAAAATCAAATTAAAGGAAGAAATGAATGGTAAAACCATAATTTCTTTGAGATCTTAACATACTCCTATCAGAACTGAATAAATCTAATCAAAACACAATCAAGAAACAAAATAAAGAGAATTTTAGAAAAGTTCTAAGTAATACATGTCCAGTAATTATTGAACAGGAATAGAAGGGATTGTACATATTTCTCTCTTTTACATAGTGCATTTCCAAAAACTGGTGATATACAAGACCAATTTAAATTTCAACAAAGAAGGAAAGAAGAAACAAACCAAAGAAACAAGCATTTATCAGGCACATAGTATGTGCCTGCCATTATGCTAACTGCTTTACAAATTTTTCTCACAAAAACTCTGATAGGTACATGCCCTTATTATCTTCCTTTTAAGAGTTAAAGAATATTCAGACATCAGTTATCACACGGATAGTTATTCTCTGAAGCTGGATTTGAAATCAGGTCTTCCTGACTCCAGGCTCACCCCTATCAAATATGTTACCTAGGTACTTTAAAAATGAGACAAATGCCAGAATTTTTAAGATACAGCCACAAAGTCCTGAAAGGGGGAATTTATGACTCAAAATAATTCCATAAACAACAATCAAAAAATACAAGAAAAAGATCAACAAACTGGGCATAATTCTAGAAAATCAACAAACTTTGAATGCCAACTAAACACTTAAGTGAATAATGAAAATTAAATAATATTTTCAAATCAGAAAAGAAAAAATTAATAAGTAACACTAGGATCTGGGGTTTTCTAGGAAACTAAACAATACAACTATACAATAAACATATATCATATATATGTATGTATATATAATCAAAATAAATTAGAAGCTTTTCTAACAAAACCCATGATAAATGAAATTGATTATTATTTAGTATAATGCTAGAAGTGCTAGGTCTAGCATTAAGACAAGAAAAATAAGCTAAGTGAATAAGCATTCACCCTTCCCAACTTCCCATCTAACCCCTTCTCTCCACTTCCTTAGTTTAGATCCTCATCATCTCTCTCATAATTAATTAAGAATTGTTTCCCTGTTTATATATTACTTTGTGTGTGTGTGTGTGTGTGTGTGTGTGTGTGTGTGTGTGTGTGTGAGAGAGAGAGAGATCCCCAATCTGACTTTCTCCTCCAGAGCCATGTGGGTCCAATGACAAGATATCAGGATAGAGATGATGCAGTGGGAGACTTCATACTTTTTAAGCTAAGGCCTTTCCCAGGTCTCAGTTTGACTGAGGCAACTCCCATTCAGTGATTAAGGCTAGGTAAAAAATAGAGCAGAGAATAGTCTCTATTACCTAATCATGAAGCAATGGAAAGTACAGTGGAAAGATCAGGGAGTCAGAGGTTTGGGCTAGATAGACAGAGGTCCCTTTTGGCTCAGTTTCCATGGTTTCACAGTGCTGAAGTTTGCTCAACATTATGATCAAAAAAAGAAAAGAAAAAGTTTGAGAACCACGGGCCCACATTGATGAAATCACCAATCCCTGAAGACATAATATCTTGTATGTGCATGTATACATGCATGTGCATGTACATATATGTGAATAATTATTAGTGAGAGATGAGGCAGGGAACCAATTAAGATGACACACCCTTTAATATGTAACATGTGTGCATATCATATATACATATGTATGTGTATATACACACATACACATACATGTGTATATGTACATACACACATACGAAATTAGGAAGGAATGGAGATTTGAAATATCAGTCTTAAGCTATACTACAATGTATGGTTACCAAAATGATTTGGTACTGACTAAAAAAGAGAAAATTAGGTCAGTCAAACAGATTAAATATACAATATTCAAAAACAAAGAATGATAGTATTTGATAAACCCAAATACTATAACTTCTTTGGCAAAAAGTTCATTATTACTTAAATACTGCTGAGCAAACTGGAAATATGGCAGAATTCAGGCAAAGTCAAACATTCAACATCATAGACCACAGCATGATTAGCAGATGTCTCTGCCTGCTCAGGTACCAGGATGTCTCTTGGACATCAATTCAAGCTCTTCCTAAATCCACTGGCTCTTAAAGGCAAGATTCTGCCTTACTTGCTGAGGCTGTTCCATTCAACTTATCAGGTCACTTCACACCTTGTTTTCTCTCCAAGCCCACCATTTATCCCCTCTACCTGCTCTATGTTAAGGTGCATATATCCCAGTCCCCTTTCCAGATCCCCTTTATGTACTGTCTTCCCATATGAGAATGTATTTATTTTCCAGGCAGTTATACAATTACTATAAATTCATAACTAGAAAGATAGATAGATATGTAGACATACATACAGATAGGTAGGTAGGTGGATGGATGGATGGATGGATGGACACTCAGATAGACAAACGGATGGATGGACGGGTAGGAAGGTAAGTAGGTAGGTAGGTAGGTAAGTAGATGGATGAATGGATAAATGGATAGACGGATAGATAGACAGACAGATAGACAGATGGAGATGGGATGGAAGGAGGGTAAGAGAAAGAAAGGAGGTGCTTATATTTTAAGTAAATTGGAGGGAAGGAAGAAAATTCTCAACTATGGTCAAACAGAAGATCAAAACAGATCAAATAAATGGTTTTTATAACATAAAGTTGAAAAGCCAAACCAAAAATAAAATCAGTGCAATTAAAATTAGAAAAGAAACAGTTAACTGGGGTGGGAGGAATCTTTGAAGCAAATTTCTTTAATAAGATATGATAACCAAGTTATCACACACACACACACACACACACACACACACACACACACACACACACACACATTATGGGGAAGGAATTGGCAGTGAGAAAAAATTAGCCATGTTACCTCCCTCCACCCCTGGAAAAAAAAATAAGAAAAATCAAACCTAATAAATTCTTGATCAGTAAAAATTCATGAAGCACCTAATGTGTGCGTAGCACTACCCTAAACATCAGGATTACAAACAAATTTGGTTAAGAATAAAATAATCCTTACTTTCAGGGAGCTTACAAAGATTACTGAAGCTTTTTTTTTAATAAACAGAGAAGTTCAAAAGGAACAGCCAAGTAGAGCAATTTTGAAGGTAATTTATTTAATTTACTATATAGTTTTCTTTAAAATTATCCATATACAGATATGTCATTTTACATATTTTTTTCAGTTCTACTTTGCATATAGAACTGTTCTTTTTTGATGGTTATTAAATTCAGGATAAAAGTTGTTTTTTAAAAGAGAGATTAACCAAATAAAAAGAAAAAATCACAAAGCATGATAGATCAATATAAACTAGAGATTCAAAAAAAAGAAATCAATATTCAGGGGTCCCATAGTCCCCCATAAGTTGTCTCAGTCAAACAGAGATGCTGATAATAATTAATCATGGTGATGAACAGATTACAGTAGAGAGACTAAGTGAATTCTTAAGGAAAATACAGGGAATTGAAGAGCTGGAAAGAACCTTAAAGATCATCTAGTCTTATTCTGTGGTTTTATAAATAAGGCCACAAAGGCCCAGAGAGGAGATAAGATTTAACCAATATCATACATTATTTTAGTACCCAGGTGATGATTAGAACACAGATCTGCTCTCAAATCTAATGTCCTTTTGTTCAGAGAAGATAGAGATATAATATGTATTAGTTTATTCCTAATTCTCTCACTTTTTTAGTTTTTAGAGGTCATCAGTAAGAAATATATATATATATATATGTTTATATATATATATATATGTATATTATATTTTTTATCTGTATATTCTTATTTGAATCACTGCGGAATTGAGAGTATTATTTCATTTTGTCCAGGAATTTAAATGTGTCAGGCAAGAAAGGGTAGGGATATAGAACAACTTTTTTCTGGTTAGGGAAGGGTTCCCATGTTTTTCGAGGCTCATTAACAGACTAGTAAGTAGCACTGACTAGTAATGATTGTTTACATTGAGCCATCCCACACTCTCTCTATGTATCTGAGCAGCAAAAAGTCCCCCAATGGCATGAACAAATAATGCATTTAACTTACTGCAGAACATATTTAATGACTTCTACCCTGTACCATGAAAAGGGTAAGAGGAGATGAAAGAAAGAGGAAGCAATTTAAGATAACAGATCATATGGACTTGGAAATAACTTAGAAGTCATTTTGCCTGAATTCATTTAAAAGCCAAGAAACTGGAGAAGATCATTCATTGACTCAATAGTACAGAGCTGTATTTGAATTCTTGAAGGCCAGTAAGTCACAAACTCTGGCAAATTCTGTCATGCGACAAATATTTCAAGCATGGTCCCAGTAATAATCTGTGTCTACTTCTTAAGTACTAAGCTAATTAAATGCAGAAAGAATCATCACTAATAGTTGGATGTTGATCAGGATCCAAAGGGATTTTGACTGATTGGAGCACTGGGATAAATCCAATAAAATGAAATAAAATAAAGAAAAAGACTTGCCCTTAGATACAAAAAAAAAAAAAAAAAAAAAAAAAAACCCTCTTCAAAAACATAAAATGGAAAAGGTATTTGCTCTGAAAATGATCTGGAGGTTTAATGAGCTGTGAGCTCCACATAAGTTGAGCTTACTATTATTATTACTATTATTAGGTAGACAGAAAGCTGAATACAACCTTAGTCTACATTAAAAGGTGCATAGCTTCCAGGAACTGAGGCTGATAACTCTACTATATTCTGATCTTGCAGGACTTTATTTGGAGGTGGTGTTCAGGACTTAGATGCCACAATTTAAGAAAGAAATTGAGCAGCTAGTGTCCAGAGAATAGCAATTTAGGATACCTAAGGACTTTGGTTGGAGAAAAAGAGCATGTTTAGCCAAGGAAAAACATGGCCCTTGTCTTCAATTATAAAAAAAGATACACATATTAGAAGACTAAGACTTTGGCCCCAGAAAGCAGAACGAAGAGGAAGAGTTGTAAAGAGTCCGATTTAGATTTGATGTGTGAAAAAAAACCAAAACAAAACAAAAAAAGCAATAAGCTTTCTAAATCAGTTTTTTAAAAGTTGAAAGGGATGACTTTAAAGGGTTTCTCCTCCTAAATTGAAACTAAATGGGAAAGACATCTTAGGTTCCCTCTAGAAAGACAAATCAAGGAGCTAGTAGAGTTGCCATTACCATGCATCCAAGGACAATAAGAATTATAGTTTCATGGGACATCTGGCTATTCTATGATTCATTGCTTATGATAAGTATTTGTTAAAAAAGACCACCATGAAAATTACTATAGTTTATATACAAATATTGCAGAGAATTATTCATTAGAGATATTCTAAAAGAACTTGATAAAAATAATAATTATTATTATTAAAAAGAATTATAGCAATAACTATAATTTGTATAGTATTTTCAGGTTTGTAAAGCACTCTACATATATTATCTCATTCTACCTTCACAACAGCTAGAGTGAAATAGATGCTATTATTATTCCAATTTTACAGAGAATAAACCAAGGCAGAGTTAGTTAACTAACCTAATTAGTCAAGGTCTCAGAGTTGGTAAATACCTGAGATATAATCTAAACTCAGATCTTCCTATGTCCAAATATGGCATTCTATTCACCTAGCTACTCTTCATATTAGCTTAGCATAGATTTTGAACAACAGGTAGGAACAGGCAAGGATGGCAACAAATATATTAAAAAATGCCTGAAGTAAGGCATGTAAGAGTCCTATAGACATGTACACAATCCAGAAGACTCATACCTATACATGACATACTTTCTTTGAAAACTCAAAAACACTAGACATGGCAAGGAACAAATAAAAATCACCAAAAATTACAGTAATTATGTTTAGTAGTCAGAAAATGATTCATTACTAACTTGGGAGTCATTCTGAATCAATGCCCTATATATAGTAAGAATGCCAACCTTGTTAGGGCAAAGATCAGACAATACAAAATGAAAATAAGAAAGATACTTAGTGCTATTAAAATAATTCCAATCTAACCACTAAAATAAATTATTGATGCAAAAAATGGGAAATGAAGGAAGGAAAAGACATCAGCATCAATTATAACAATTTCATAGCTATTTAACTGATATCAATCAACAACCTTCATAGCAAGACCAAATGATTCCCCCACGGCACCTTAGTCAGAAAACTCTTTATATATTTGCCAACTAGAGAGATATGGCAGTCAAACTTTATAATATAAACTCATTTTTTAAATCCCACAGAGACCTATGATGGAAAATTATGAGCAATATTGTCTCATAAAACAGTGAGAAATGACAAAAGGAAAAATAAACTAAATGAAAGCTTGGCAAAAGATCCAACTAAGTAAAATAATACAGAAAATTTGACAATGAAGTAGATGAAAAATGAAAGAGATTGACAAAAAATATATAATAAAATCTTTTCACCATCAAAAACAATAAAGTCACCCATGTGTACTCTAATAAGATGTGTTCTGAATTGTATTATTGAACCAAAGAAACAAAAATGGGAAAAGCAACTTATCTATTTGGTTGAGTATAACAAATAAGGATTTTATGCTAAGAGGAACACAATTTCAAGAGTTTGGGGGAATTTATTTTAGAGATATTTGAAGAAAGGAAAGATAACTTTTAAAAGGTAAAAAAAAAATCACTCTCAAAAAATTAAAAGAACATTAATAACTGTTAATCTATTTGCCTATTTTCCCATCTATTAAAAAATTTATGAGCTCATAAATTAGCTCATAAATTAAGAACATACTTGACAGGGGCATTACAAAGGCTTTTAAAAGTAACATTCTACAACAAACCACATATTTATCACCAATCATTTCACTAAAAGGTATAGACAGTACAAGATCCCTCTGTGCTTATTGTTTATGACTAAAAATATTTGATTTAGTAGAGCAAAATGTCACGTTACAGACTTTTCTTCCATCAATATATTTTCCATGTGCATATGCCAAAATCATGCAAGATTTCTTGAAACATAACAACAGAAGTAAAGTTGTTTAATGACTCTTTGGTTATTTATATTGCTCAAGGTGCAAAGCAGGTAGACATATGTTTACCAAAGGAATTCATCATATCTTTCATAGAGGAGGCACAGGGCAGAGTCTAAGCAAGACAAAAAGGGATATTTCATAGAAATTAGATCCACCAGGGACTCTTGTTCATAGATAGCTTTATGCTAATTGCATTCTAGCACTAAAATATTGTAAACCTACTAAATGAGATCCTTGATCAATAATCAGTTCAAAAGAGTTTGACTTAACTACCCACACAGGAAAGTCAAGTGGCCGATGAACACTTATTGTCCAGACCCTGATATAGTTAATGGATATTCTATACTATTCCATTAGACAACAAATAGGCAAGGAGAGGGGAAGAAAAGGAGGGGTGGAATGGAGGAGACATAGGAGGGGGAATAGAAAGGAAAAAGAAGAGGGAGAGAAAAGGAGAGAAAGGGGAGGGAAGGAAAAAGAGAAAGGGAAGAGAGGGAGAAGAGAGAGTGAAAAAGAGACAGAGACAAAGAGAGGGAGAAGAAAGACAGAGGGATGGACAGAAGAGGAAAAAGAAGGAAGGAGAGAAAAGAAAAGAGAGAAAGGGAGAAAAAAGAAAGGGAGAAGAATTAGATAGGCTGATCATAAGCAAGAATGAAAGATAGCATGTTCTATTTCAGTTAGGTCAATCAATTAGTCAACAAATACCTACTATGTGCCCAGTTCTAGGGATACCAAGAAAGGCTGAAGGCAGCTACAGTACCCTCACACAATCAAGGCTAACTGTGATGCTCTCTGGCAAACTTATGGGAAAGCATTCACAAAAGTCACCCAGGATAGGCAAACCTCAAGGAAGAACTGCAATCTGCATGACAAGGAAAAAATATAGTTTCTTTATCAATGAGAACATGGAGTCACCGGAGTTTTGGAGTATGAAATGTATTATCACCCAAACTTTCATTTTTGGAATAAAGTGTCTGGCACAAAATAGGTATTTAACAGATGCTTATTGACTGACTTATTTATGTAAAGGGAAGAAATTATAATTATTCATATCTAATTCAATGTCTAATTCATACTCAATACTAGGGATACAAAAACAAAAATAAAAATGCCTAGGCCATGTGATATGTTTATTCATAAATACAATACAAGATGGGATCTGATTAGGAGAGAACTAGACAAAATAAATTAGAAAAATATGGGAAGAAAAAGAGTATTTCCAGCTGGAAGGCTCAAAGAACACTTTATAGAGAGGGTGACACGAAATGGATGTTATTAGAAGAACAAGATCCACTATGAAGAGAGAGTGCATTCCAAGCAACTAAGGAGAAAAAGCTCCCTAAAGGTAGAAGGAGGATACAACTTGTGCCCTGGTTTGAATGGAGCATAAAGAGTGTGAAAGAGGAAAAATTAAAGCTGGAAAAATAAACCTACACTGAAGTTCAGAAAATCATGCTAAGGGGGTTTTACTTTATCCCATAAACAAAAGGAAGCCACTAAAAGTTTTTAAGTATGTTAAGACCTGATCCCTCAGAGGATTATTTTGGTGGCTGTGTATAAAATGGATTGAAGAAGGGAAAGGAGGGAATGGTCATCTCCATCTATTTGTCTTTGGGGAACCTTCAATTCAACTGTCCTTAAAATGAAGCAATCATTTCTTTCGATAAACCAATTTAAAGGCTATAGCAACAGTTCTTTTTTTTTCAACCTTAAAATTTTGAATTTTAATCCTTTTTTAATACCCAACTACTTCTATACCAACTCAGAATCATTTTTTTACAAAATTATATTTTTTGTCTGCAGAATTAATGTTATTCACATTTATACAAATAAATGTAACATTAAAGAAACTACCAAAAAAAAAAAGACTATTCTCCTAGAAAAGTAAAACCTGAAATTCTCATCACCAGAACTTTATGACACACTCTCCCAACATGTGGCAATTTTCCCCAACCCTGATTTTGTTAATTAAAAGACCACATCCAATGCACGGTCTATTGAGACTGAAATGGGAAGCTGTATATTGCAACAGTTCTTAAAGGAGTAAAGAAAATCTGAACTCAGGGAAAGGAGGGGGCAAGTAAGTGAGAAGGGGACAGATGTAACACATTCAACAAGACTTGACAACTAATTATACAGTGTCCCCAAAGTCTTTAGGCAGTTTTAATCATGTTTAAAATTCACTAAAACTTTGGAAACTTTGTTTTAAGCATCAATCACTTAAAACTGTCCAAAGACTAGGGATCCCATGTGTATGTAGGGGATGAGAGATGGGGAGATGTTAACTCTAAAGTTTTAAATCTCAGTGACTGGGAAGATAATGGGGGGAAATAGTAAAGTTTGGAAGAAGATCAACGAGCTGGAAATTCCCCAAAGACGGCTGGATAGGGATGACCAGCAAGCAGTTGGATGTGTGGGAGCAGAGTTCAGGGGGAAGAATAGATCTGGACATATGGATTTAGGAGTCATCTGTAGAAAGATAATAATTGCACCCAGGAGAATGGATGTAATTACTGAGGAAATAGTGGAAAGAGGATAGAAGAGGGCCTAGAATAGAGCCTAGGGGGACAGCTACACTCATGAATTGTCTTTTAATAATTCATGATTAACTTTTAAAAATCTGTTGGTCTGGACAAGTTTCCAGTTTTCAAACCCTCAAGGGGATGGAGGCTTGAGGGAAGCACCCTGCAGTCAGGTTCAACAACTAAACTGTTTACTACAACCAAGAAGGAAGGGGGGACAGAGAGACAGACAGACAGACACACACACACACACAGAGAGAGAGAGAGAGAGAGAGAGAGAGAGAGAGAGAGAGAGAGACAGAGAGACAGAGAGAAAGAGACAGAGAGAGAGAGAAAGAGAGAGAGAGAGAGACAGAGAGAGAGACAGAGACAGAGAGAGAGAGAGACAAAGAGAGAGACAGAGAGAGAGACAGAGAGAGAGACAGAGAGAGAGAGAGAGAGAGAGAGAGAGAGAGAGAGAGAGAGAATTTAGCCCCATTCTACTGCTGATATCTGCTAAGAAAGCTGTACACATGGCCCATGAGTCTTGCTGCTGTAACAATTTCTTATTTTTAGAACAGGGATGACAATAACTCATTCAATTCAATTCAACCAGCACCAATTAAGCAAACTCTTACTGTATATCAAAACATTTCTCCAGATTTAAGGTTTTATGGCTTTCAAGAGAGTCTTTCTTTCATTGAATATTTCTTAAGCAATTACTATGTACAGATCACTATGCTCAGACTGGGAAAAATACAAAACTTATATAAATACATATATAAAATTACATATATGTATATATATATATATATGATCCTGTCATTTAATCATCTAGGTGATCTTAGGCAAATGACACAATTTCTCTGAACCTACCTTCCATATATGTGAAATGAAGGTCCTTCCACTTGGCAGAGACGCCAGGGACTGTGGGTTCAGGATGCTACATGTATGGTCAGACTTGATCAATACTGGAGCATTGGGGTGATGGTCTCCTCTGTCAAACTCAAGACTAAAGAAACCTATATAACCCTTCTTGGAATAAGGATTTTTAATTGAATAAAATAATATATAGGACTGCAAAAGAAACAAACTAAATTGAAGTAAAGATGCCATTTTTCTGACCTAGATTCATAGATCCTTCCTTAAGGGACCGTGGACCCAAGTGAAGAACCTCTACTCTACCAGGTGTTTTTGCTTGTTTGTTTTGTTTTTGTTTTTTTTTTCCCCAAAATGAATTCGATTCTGAGAGTTATGAGTAAGTATTATCAGGATTGAAAGTGATATAAAAACAATAGCCACCAATAAATCTTATAACAAATGGGCCAGACTGATTGATCTCTAAGCCCTTTCCAGAAAGAAATCTTAGGAACCCCAACCTCACAATACTCAGAGTCTACTTGGGTGAAAAAGCAGAAAGATAACAATAAATACAATATTACTTAAGTGCATGAGAGAGGCTCACATTAAGTACTTAATGAAGTACAAAGCACAAGACCGTTGTGATCTGGGAGAACCGCTTGATCCCTTGGAGGAGGCGGCATCAAGCTGGGTTTTAGAAGATGGGGAGCAATGGAATGTGGCTGGGGAAGGAAACTGCATGCGGAGGCAGGAAAGGCCAAGGTTCCGCGACCTAGTATGTGCTTCAGAAATGCTGACTGTAGAACGCCTGAGATGTCATTACAGAAAGCACAGAAGGGAGTAAAAATCGAGGAGACTGGAGAGGTGGGAGGGGGCAGGCTGAAGACGCCAGATCCAAGCTTCCTTCCGTTCCTTGGCCCCAACATTCCTCCCTCCACCTTCGGTCTCTGCCTCACACCTCAAGGGAGTCTGAGAAACACTCCTGTGTGCGGGCAGTCCCTCCCAAGGCCCGGGCCGTGGCTGCTCTGAACTTGTTTTCAATCAGGAGTGTTCTTCCCCGCCCGATCTCCTGAATTTCATTTGCGCCCAGGGAAGACTACCTCTCCCCCCACCCCCTACAGAGAAGACATATTTCTCATTGTGACTCTGCCCTCAGACAAGAAAGCAATTCGGGCCGCTGCAGGTACTGGGGGAAGATTACCTGTTTCCTCCATACACAAAGGGCACCCAGAAACAAACAGGACCCTTGAGTCAGCGTAGGGAAGACTGCCTCTCCTCCATACACAAAGGGCCCTCCTCACTGACCATGCCCCGCTAAACATCTGCAGACAAGAAGCGGGACATCAGTGGGGACCCCCATTACCATTTAGGGAAGACTGCCTCTCCTAGGGACACAAAGGGCCCTCCTCCCTGTGACTGTGCCCTGTTAGGCATGCATGAAGCAGGGCCTTCGAGGAGGGGCTGGGGTGATAAGCGAGGCATTGATCCGGAGTCATTGGCCCTCCAGGAGCACCGTTCTCAGGGGTGACTGCGCACTCACTTTCAGTTTGGCCCCTTTCCCAGGGAGGGAATCTCCCACATACAACCAACATCGTACTTTTTGCCCAGACAGAGGAGGAGGTTGGGGGGGGGGGGCCTGTCACAGCAGGAGAGTGGAGGATCAAGGGATTACACAAACCCCCTGGTACCTACATCAATTATGTCCCCACTGCTTCCCTCCCCCATCCCGTAACCACCACCCCCAGGCTGACTCATCACATTACAAGTGAGGCTTTCATAATGATACCTTTGCTACACAACACCTGCAACTCTCGGAGCTCAGATGCCTCCCAGAGAAACAGGGGAAGGAGACCAGGCTCGTTAGGGCGGCAGGTGTCGGGCTTGGACATCCAGGGCACGCCCCTGAGCGCCGGCCCCTCTGCCTTGGCTTTCCCAAGTGACTTCTTCTTTGTCCCCCTCTGAGTGGTTGGGACCTATCTATTTATTTAAAGAAGAAAGAATAAGAAAAATTAGGAAGAAGGGCAGGCCTGGAAGGGCTCTCCATGGTCTTGTCCGATCTTCTCATTCGCCAAAGGCCAAAAGAGTCCCCCCAAAAAGTGTAAGTCACAGCTTGTATCAGTAACTGGCACAACAAATAGAGGCGTCTGTCCCTTCCTTCTTCTCAGTGTCCTACAGCCCACCTAGTGCCAGAGCACCCGGTGAGAGACGGCGGCAGGAAGCCTGGGAGATGGACCGCCTCGGGCTCTTTGGGTACATAACTACTGGAACAACCAATTGGGAGGAGGGCTTCTTCTGTTTGGGTACATAAATACTAAAACAACCAATTAAGAGGTGAGCTTCTTTGGATACATAACTACTGGAACAACCAATTGGAAGGAGGGTTTCTTTGGGTACATAACTACTGGAACAACCAATTGGGAAGAAAGCTTCTTCTGTTTGGGTACATAAATACTAAAACAACCAATTAAGAGGTGAGCTTCTTTGGATACATAACTACTGGAACAACCAATTGGGAGGAGGGCTTCTTTGGGTACATAACTACTGGAACAACCAATTGGGAAGAAAGCTTCTTCTGTTTGGGTACATAAATACTAAAACAACCAATTAAGAGGTGAGCTTCTTTGGATACATAACTACTGGAACAACCAATTGGGAGGAGGGCTTCTTTGGGTACATAACTACTGGAACAACCAATTGGGAAGAAAGCTTCTTCTGTTTGGGTACATAAATACTAAAACAACCAATTAAGAGGTGAGCTTCTTTGGATACATAACTACTGGAACAACCAATTGGGAGGTGAGATTCCTAACTAGGATGAAGGATAACAGAGTTGGCTTTTTTCTTTCACTCAGGAATCAGGTATAAATGTTGATACTAGTGAAGATCTCTGAAAAAAGGTTAACATACATAATATTAATTATTAGTAGCATATAATTAATATTAATAAGATAATAACTATTAACTTTTCATACAAGTATTACAGTTCTCAGGTAGGGAGAATCTCAGGGATTGCACTTTTACCCTTGGCCCACAGCACAAGGCTCAGTGCCAGGAATCCTGTCTGCAAAAGTTCAATGGCAAAAAATTGTACACTCACACACAAATTGTTACAATTAGAAGGGAAAGAGATAGATAGGAAATGATCGCTGTAGCAAATTTCTCTACTAAAATTCTCATATCCAAGATACAGAAGACAACAATAACTAACAATTACATAAAATTTCCTAACACACTGTACTAAGAACTTTAAAATCTTCTTACTGGATGCCTATCCTAAGAGATAGGCGCTATTACTGCCCCATTTTACAGATAAGGAAACTAAGGCAAGTAGAGATGAAGTTTTTTGCCAGGTTACACAGCTAGTACGTGTCTAAGGAAGGATATGAATTCAGATTTTTTTCCCTTACTTCGGGCACAGCATTAGTTGGCTGCCTCACAGAAAGAAGTAATTTTAATGAATAAGAACAAGAACTATTCCCCAACAGATAAATAGCCAAAGGATATAATTAGTTGTCAAAGAAAGCAATCTAAATTATCAACAAACAGCCAAAAAACACCATAAGTCACTAATAACTGGAAAAATGAAAATTAAAACAATTCCAAGTTTACACCTCCCACCCATTAGATTAGCAAAAAGAGGAAAATGTTGTAAAAGCTGATGCAAAATAAAGCACATTAATACCATGTTGGCAAAATTGTGAACTGGTTTAGTCATTCTAGAAAGAAATTTGAAATTGTGCCCAGAAAGTCACTAAACTATTCATACTTTTTGACCCAGCAATATAGTATATAGTAAGGAAATTTTAAAAAGAGGAAAAAAACTCATATGCATGAACATGTCTCTCAGTTGTTTTTTTTTTTTAGTACTAGCAAAGAATTGAAACTAAGAGGATACTTTTCAATTGGGGAACAGCCAAATAAACTAAAGTGTATGAAGTGTAAGGGATATTATTGTGTTATAATAAATTACAAAAGGTAGGATTTCAGAGAAACCTGAAAAGACTCCAATGAATTGATGTGAAACAGAAACAAAAGAACTATGTGTACAATAACTACATTTTCTTTTTTTTTCCCTGAGGCTGGGGTTAAGTGACTTGCCCAGGGTCACACAGCTAGGAAGTGTTAAGTGTCTGAGACCAGATTTGAACTCGGGTCCTCCTGAATTCAGGGCTGGTTCTCTAGCCACTGCGCCACCTAGCTGCCCCTACAATAACTACATTTTAGATAAAAGTTACTTTAAAAAAAAAAGTAAGTGTGAAAAACTTGATATCCCTAGTCAATGCAATGACCAACCACAATTTCAGAGGACAGATGATGATGCTATCTCCCTCTTCATAAAGGTGATGTATTCAAGATAAAAAAACAAAACATAATATATTTTGCACAGGGAAAAATGAGATTATTTATTTTGGTTAACTACACATTTATTAGAAGGATTTATTTTTCTTTATTTTTTTATACTTGAGGGAGAGGAAGTATTGGAAGAGGAGAGAATAAGAATATTTTTTTAAAAAAGAAAGAATATCTAGATATCTTTTGTAACTGCACAGAACAAAGAAAGCCACAAGAAATTACAGATAAGGAGAACAACTTTGAAAGCTATTGAAAGATAAAGGTTGAACGTGTTAATTAAAAAAAAAAGTAAGCTATACATAGTAGAGATCTGATGTTTCATATATATTGCTTCTTCTGTTTATAACATTATATATATATAATACCTAGTAATTGATAACTATTAACAATCATAATTAATAAATGACTATTAATGTGACTTTTCATCTCACTTTTCCCATCAATTTTTATTAGTGAATTCTTGTCCTTTTGAATATTTCTTGATTCTAACTTTCTCCAACATTCCTTCCAAGTTTTGTGCATCTACAAATCTCATAAGCCTCTATGCAAGTCATTGGCAAAAATGCCAAATACCATAGAGACAAAGAACAAATTCCTGAAAAACTCCACTATAAAGCTACCTTTGATTTAAGATGTACCTAATTAATAGGTACTCATATGATTTAGTCAATGAGCTTTTTCTTGGCTTTATATTGGCCCAGAACTCTTTATAATATTTATGAGGATAACATTACTTTGGCAAATGTTTTGCTAATATCTAGATGAGATACATCAGTAGCATGCCCTAATATGCTAACATAGTGACCATTAAGAATAAAAGAGAAAGTTAAGTTACTCAAGTATGACCTTATGGAAGACATACTGATTCAGGTCATGACATATGTCCTAGATTTTAGGAGAGCAGACTTTTAAAAATTTAAGAAAAGGATAGATGGAGTTACATGCACCAAAATTCGTTAGGGAAAGTCAGCACTGGATTAATAGGAATGTGACAAGGAAAAAATCCTGAATACCCAAAGGGAAAAAAAGTTCTAATAAGTAAAAAATGAAGAAGTCATTTAAAGAGAACAATGTGAAAGAACAAAGAACACAATGCACATTTTAAAAATTTACACACAAAGTGTAGAAGAACCGATGATAATTTAAGACGAATAAAAAGTATGGCAAGAGCCTATAAAAGCATTGTCAAGAAAGGAAGAGTTTAATTGAATTGAGGTTGATCTGGAAAACTAAGGACCAAGAAAAGATCGATTTTGTTTTGTTTTATTTTGCTTAGCTATAAAGGAGTGAAGAAGAAAGGAAGATCAATGAAAGGGCACAGACCACTGATGGGGATAGATAATGTAATGATCTAAATGGTGGAGGAGATGATCATATCTTCACAATACTTCTTTTTCTCTGTCAAGCAAAAGGATCAAAACCCAAAGTAAGTGGGAACATATCAAAGGAGCATCTTGAATGTGTTCTTCATGAGAACCAACCAGATGACTAAAACCCAAAGATATTGAAAGAACTAACAAATGAGATTAATGAGCCCCTATAACCATCTGCAAAAGTTCAGGGAGCACAAGAAAGAAATAGCAGAATTTGAAGAGGTCAAATAGTATTAAGATTCTCAAAAAAGGGAAGAACTTAGAGGCAGCAACAATAGACCATGAGCTTGAACATCAAGTGCAGGTAAAATTCTAGAATGTATTGATAAGGAGAAATTGGTGAACATCTTCCTGTCTCCAGGCCAAGTGCTCTTTCCATTGCCCCATCTAGCAATCTCTTATGTAGAAAATGGAGATGTGGCCTAGATGGTAATTCACTATATTGATTTAAAGACTGGATGAAAGGCCCAGTGCAAAGGTTATTAATAATTCAAGGTCAAGTTGGAAGGACCTCTCTAGTAGAATGTCTCAAGGGCTGTCCTTGGCCCTGTGCTGTTGAATATTTTTATCAACAACTTGAATAAAGAAATAAAAGGCTAGCTTTTCAGATCTACAAATTACACATTGTTGAGAGAAAAAGTCAACATATTCCATGAGAGTTGGGATCCCAAAAGATCTTTGTGAGCTAGCACATTGGACTCTTAACCGTGTGAAATTGAATACATGTAATATCTTACCCTTGGCTTTGAGAAATTATCTTTACAATATAAAATGGGGGAAATGGGAGTAGAAAGGATGCCATTTTAAAAAATCTCAGATTTTTAGCAGACTATTTCAGTACAAGTCAATAATGTGATTTAGCAGTCAAAAAGAGTTAATATAATCACAAACCACATTAAGAGGAGCACAGTATCCAGAACTAGGGAGGAGGTAGTCTCACTGCATTCTGCTTTAGGCCACATCTGGAGCTTTATGTACCATTCTCAGGACCACATTTTCCAAAGGAAATTTAATAATAATGATAATAATAATGTTCATGTAGAGCTTTAAGTTGTGCAATTATTTCATTCTCAGTCTAATCCATTCTCTATTCAATCACAATTTTTCTAAAGAGGAAGTCTGACCATGTCATTCCCCTACTCCATAAATTCCAGTAGTTTCATTGACTTCAGGATTAAATACAAAATGCTTTCTTTAGCATTCAAGTCCTTCAAAACCTAGCCCCTTCTTAAGCCTCCAATCTTCTTTCACCTTATTTCCTGACACATACTCTTCAATCCAGTGACATTAACCTCTTGGTTGTTCCATGAATGATGCACTCCATCTCTCAGCTCCAGACATTTTTTTCTAACTGTCCTCCATAGCTGGGATGTTTTCCCTCTACAACTCCATCTACTTACTTCTTGGGCTTCAAGTCCCAACTAAAATTCTATGTTTTTCAAGAAGTCTTTCCCAACCCTTAAATCTACTACCTCTTCTCAAATTATTTACTATTTATTTTATAGTTTGTTTTTTATATATTTATTTGCCTATTGTCTCCCCCCATTAGACTGTAAGTTCTTTGACTCTCTTTTGCCTTTTAGTATCCCCAGTACTTAGTAGATTAGGTACTTAATATACATTGATTGATTGTTGTCCTCATAACAACCCTGGGAGGAAGTTATTTTTTATTATCTCCATTTTACTGATGAAAACACAAAGGTAGAGAAGTCTCCCTGATCCCAGGTGCAGTGCTATATCTTAGCTTCTGAAATTGGTAAGTTGGGATTCAGAGGAAGTCCACTAAAATGACCAAGAACCTAACAATTAAGCCATATGAGGATCAGCTGAATGAAAGAATACAATGAGAACATCAGCATCCTTAAATATTTGGAAGGCTGTTAAATTTTGTCTAGTTTTACTTAACACTGCCTCATCCACACCCATTGTTCTACTTGGCTCCAAAGGGAAGACAGAGAAAGGGAAAGGTTACTGAACCTGTGAGTTTACTAGTACAGGGAATTCCTGAAGGAGGACATACCCTCCTCCCATGAAGGATAATAGGGCTTGGCAATTTAGCGTCTTAGAATCTAGATTCTAGAGAAGCAGCTTCCAAATGCTGTGATCACATGTTGCAATCAGTAATTTTGAGTGCATACCCCTAATATGTATATTTGTTTGTTTACAAGTTGTTATATGCTAATTGTTATTATATTATTAATAAATTATAAGATTATTATATAATTATTGTAAAACACTTAAAAACACACAAAAATAGAGATTTTTTAAAAGATGAGATAAAGATGAAATGCTATATGATCCTGGAGCCAGTGAATTCATTGAATTGTAATGCAGTCAGAGCTATACTTTAGAAAATCCCATTGGCAGCTTTGTGGTAGTTGGACTGGAGTAAAGATAAATGAGACAGGAGAGCAATAAGGAGCCTACTATTCGAATAATCCAGGTCCAAGTGACGAGGATCTAAACTGGGATGGTGATTGTATAAAAGGGAGATGTGGAGGCAGAAATGATGATCTGACACAACCAATACAAGGATGTGGGGTGAGGGAAAGTGAGGAACGACACAATTTAGGAGACCCTGGATGGTTGTAAAGATGGTGATAGCCACAGCAGGAATGGGAAGCACTGGAAGACAGGAGAGTTTGAGAAATTAGGGGGAGAGATAATTGAATATCTTCAGTCCAGATCACATTCCATCCATGTTTATTTATTCTGTATGATTCATTCAGTCCCACTCAGAATGAAAAGGGAATAATAGCCAGTCCTCTTACTCACCAGCCATTGCCCCAAGATTCCATCTCCAAGAGGCACCTCCCATGGCTACAAGGTGACCGGGGTCAAGTGGCTAAAATGGAATTTTTCCAGAGGCATCTGGGCAGTCCCTGAAGCCAAGACTGGCTTGGACTGGGAGTTTATGCAGCTCAAGGAGAGAGAGGGGAGTATTGGGGCATGAGAGTAAGTGTGGCTAAGCTGGAAATACATCTTCTGTACATCCTTTGGGGTCAAGCTACACTCCTCTGGGAACCCTGCCATACCCACCTGGCTTTGGACACTGCAGAACTAGCCTCAGACGTGGCTCTCAGTCACACTGCCCAAAATGGAACCTGCATCCAAACCTTTGTGACTCTGAGGCTAAATCCTTTGTCCCAGTGCCTCTGTTCAGCTCCAACTCACATGAAACCCATGAATTCTAAGGGTTTTACTTTTCCCTATCCATCATCTTTAGGAAAATACAAATGGGATTCAAATTTCTCAAGAGCTCAGGAAGCTGGCAGGGTTTGACCAGTAACTCTATCCAAGAAACTCAGACCTCTTGAAAAAATACTATCATCCAATCTACCTGGCTCTCAGAGAGCAGCCACTCACTATCACTTATTTGTGTATTAGACACCTACTCAAGGGCTGGCTATGGTTGAAATAAGAAGTAACTGTTCTCTATTTCTGTTCAAAATTTTTTTTAATTAAGTATTTCCCAAAAGCTATTAATCCAAAGGTGTCTATTAAGTATTTATTAGATAGGAAGCCAGCATCAAAGATATTAAGCATGAAGTTATCCATGGGGTCCTGAGGAAGCCATTTAACTTCTCTTAATTTGTAAATTATATATATGTATATATATATATATATATATATATATATATATATATATATATATATATATATACATATATATATATATATATATAAAAGGTGATGCCGGCTACTCTTTCTTACAACTCTACTGTATGATCTTATGAGATCCTACCTATGTGGACAGAGCACTGGATATGGAGACAGGAAAAGCTGAGTTCAAATCCAGCCTCAGGTACTAACTCTATGAACTTGGGCCAGACATTAACCTCTGTTTGCTTCAGTTTTCCCAACTGTAAAATATAGAAAACAATATCAGCTATATCCTACAGTTTTGGGGAGGCTCAAAACTGAGTTAAAATTTATAATACAGAGTCTGGCACATAGTAGGTATTCTATAAATGCAAGTTATTATATCATGTGACCCTGAGAAGGTCAGAGTCTCTTAATGATCTAGTTAACTCTTTAAAAATCTAAGTTGCAGAGACGATGCTGACCTCCATGAGACAGTTTCCTCTCCTGGAAGTTCCCTCAATCATTGTTCAGTTGTTTCAGTTATATTTAACTCTTCATGACCCCATTTTGGGGTTTTCTTGGCAAGGATACTGGAGTGGTTTGCCATTTGAGGTTTAAGTAACTCACCCAGGATCACAGAGCTAGAAAGTGTCTGAGGTCACATTTGAACTCATGAAAATCAGTCTTATTTATTTCAGGCCGGGTGCTGTGTGCACTGCAGCGCCACCTGGTGCCCTTTATGGCATGAGGAAGATGCCCATACTAACGGTCCAGTTCCTATATCACGTGATATATAACAGAATATGACTCAGATTTACAAACTTCAAGCTCGTCTCTCTCCCTCTCTCTTGGCTACCTTCAGTAGAAGAGGAAACAGGATAAACAATGATAGAAGACTATTACCTAAGATGGCTTTTTTTTTTTTTTACTAAATTTTGAATTTTGATATAAATTCTGTGTCATATATATGATGGGCTCAGTCCAGAACTCAGAAAGAGTTGGGTTAAAGCCAACTTTGATGTGTCCTGCAAGTGCCATCCTGATCTCTCTGTGCTTCTCATGCTCTAAGGTTGTAAGCATCTGTGCAATGGAGAATCTCCACTGATGGAAGGTTCCTCATTCAAAGATCTCTAGGCCCTGAAATCACAGGCTCAGACCCAAACAAAACAATGACGGAGGTGATGGAAGTGGGAGGCAAAAGTTCTTAACAATTACAGCCATCAAAATAGCAAAGGCCCTGCCTCCTCGGGAGACAGCTCCTGTTGATAATAATTGCTAGAATTTTGTCAGGAATCAAATTCAAACTCAGCGGCCTAAACTTCAAGGATTCCACCGCCAATGTTTTTCGAGAAACTAAGACATTTGCCCTTCGGCAAGCATGCACAATCTATCCTGTTCTCCACAATTTTACAAAGGTGACTGACAGTGACTCAGCAATCACATCCTCCCATGCTTTCCTTTGCCTGCCTGGTGACTTGAATTCATTAAAGAGAACTCAATTCTCTCTTATTATCTTCCCACTAATCTTGGGTTTCAACACTTTATCAGTAATTTTGGCTCTCTTGTCCTTTTTCCAAAGAAGCGAGATGAGAATAGAAAGCTCCAACATTTGTCAATCATTCATCATCGCTGTTCCATCCACTTTCCTCTTTTCACCACTACAACTTTTAAAAAATGTTTACTGCCCTTAGCTTTGCTCACTAATTTCAGCTTATTCTGCATTTCACTACTCTTGATGCTACTCTTAATATAGTAGTTCTGTGTTCACTTTTCATTACTTGTCCTAGCATCCACCTTCCATAGAAATGATTGATTTAATTCCCTGGGTGACCATATTTCTCTCTAGCCAGTCTTTTCCTCCTGCCAGATGTGTTTCTTTTAACTCTCTTCAGAATTTTACTTTTGAATTTCTCACAGACTTAGTCTGACTTCTTTTGTAAAAACTTTAGCTCATGGGATCCTTTCTATTCTTTCCTTAGACCAATGAAATTTATTCTCAAAAATTTTAGAGTGCATGAAAAATTATGCCCAGCTTTCCTTCCTTTTATCCAAGATGGAATGGTCAGTTTTTAAAAAATTATTTTCAAAATATATGCATGATACACCATATTTAACATATATTTCTACCATGTCTAACATATATTGAATTACTTGACATGCAGGGGAGGGGGTGGGGGGAAAAGGAGAAATTGGAACACAAGGTTTTGCAAGGGTGAATGTTGAAAAATTATCCATACAGGAATATTATTGTTCTGTAAGAAATGACTAACAAGATGATTTCAGAAAGGCCCGGAGAGACTTACATGAACTGATGTTGAGTGAAATGAGCAGGACCAGGAGATTGTTGTATACTTCAACAACAATACTGTATGATGATCAATTCTGATGGATGTGGCCATTTTCAACAATGAGATGAACAAAATCAGTTCCAATAAAGTAGTAACGAACTGAACCAGCTACACCCAGCAAAAGAACTCTGGGAGATGACTGGGAACCACTACATAGAATTCCCAATCCCTCTATTTTTGTCCACCTACATTTTGGATTTCCTTCACAGGCTAATTGTACACTATTTCAAAGTCGATTCTTTTTCTGCAACAAAACGACTGTTTGGACATGTATACATATATTGTATTTAATTTATACTTTAACATATTTAACATGTATTGGTCAACCTGCCATCTGGGTCGGGGAGGAGGGGAAAAATTAAAACAAAAGGTTTGGCAATGGTCAGTGTTGTAAAATTACCCATGCATATATCTGGTAAATAAAAACTATTAAAAAAATAAAAGAAAATAAAAAGAAAAAGTATCCATACATATGTTTTGAAAATAAAAAAGCTTTAATTTAAAAAAAGAAAAATATATAGGCATGGATAATTTTTTATTACATGATATTTATATGACAGAACATATGCATAGGTAATTTTTGCAACATTGTCCCTTGCACTCAATTTTGTTCCAACTTTTCCCTTCCCTCCCTCCACCCCCTCTCCTATATGGCAGGCAGTCTCATACATGTTAAACATGTTAAAGTATATCTTAGATACAATATTTGTGTGCAGATCCGGATTACAGTTCTCTTGTTGCACAAGAAAAATTGGATTCAGAAGGTAAAAATAATTTGGGGAAGAAAAACAAAAACATTAATTTCCCAGTATTCTTTCCCTGGATGTAGCTGATTCTGTCCATCATTGATCAATTGGAACTGAATTAGATGTTCTCTTTGTCAAAGATATCCACTTCCATCAGAATACATCCTCATACAGTATTATTGTTGAAGTGTATAATGATCTCCTGGTTCTGCTCACTTCACTCAGCATCAGTTCATGTAAGTCTCTCCAAGCTTCTCTGTATTCATCCTGCTGGTCATTTCTTACAGAACCATAATACTCCATAACATTCATATACCACAATTTACCCAACCATTCTCCAATTGATGGGCATCGTATGGATAATTTTCAGCATACACCCTTGCAAAACCTTGTTCTCCAAATTTTTCCTTCCCTTCGCTCCCCTCCCCTAGATGGCAAGTGATCCAGCATATGTTAAACATGTGCAATTCTTCTATACAAATTTCTACAATTATCTTGTTGCACAAGAAAAAATTAGAAAAAGGGAAAAATGAGAAAAAAAATAAAATTCAAGCAAACAATAACAAAAAAGTGACAATACTATGTTGTGGTCTACCCTCAGTTCCCACAGTCCTCTCACTCGGTATAGATGGCTTTCTTCATCACAAGATCATTGGAACTGGGCTGAATCATCTCATTGTTGAAAAAAGCCATGTCTGTCATAATTAATCATTATATAATCTTGCTGTTGCTGTGTTCAATGATCTCCTGATTCTGCTCATTTCATTTAGCATCAGTTTATGTAAGTCTATCCAGGTTTATGGTATAGATGGCTTTCTTCATCACAAGATCATTGGAACTGGGCCTGAATCATCTCATTGTTGAAAAAAGCCATGTCTGTCATAATTAATCATTATATAATCTTGCTGTTGCTGTGTTCAATGATCTCCTGATTCTGCTCATTTTCATTTAGAACAATAATCATCCTGCTGATCTTTCTTATAGAACAATAATGGAATGGTCACTTTTCTAACATGTCTACTTCAAGCAAATAATCCCTTCCTGTTGGTGAGGATCAGATACAGATTATAAATTCCTTTTGTTTGTTCCTTTGCCTTCTGAATGACAAAGTCATCGGGCAAACCAAGAACAAATTCTACCAGACATCAGACTATTTAAATTCTCCATTAGTACTATTCCATACCTCTGTTCCAGGCTTGTCTTCTTCTTCAATTCATCTATTTCCTCCTTCTATTTAGAAATATGGAAAATGTTTTGTAGCCACAAATTTTTTGTTTGTTTATTTTGGATTTTGGTAGAAGAGTTCTAGATATATCATTCTTGGTGAGGAAGTTTTATCTACTAATGCAAGTTGGTTTCTTTTAGTCTTAAAAATCATACAATCAATATGTCAGAAGGAAAATTTAGTGATCTGGAATTGGTTCCCTATTCATGATGCTATGCTATCCTTTATCACTTGTGTTTTTTCCTGTATTGATATTAACTTAAATTCTCCGTATTCTGTCTAAATGCTCCATTCTCCCCATTTCAGGTGGATGAACTTCTTTATATGAATGTATCTTCCTAATATATAAAACTACTTTGCTACCCATCTCCTTTCCCACCTTGTTCCTTTTGAATAACATATGCCTTTATAGAGCCTTATTCTACTCATGGATCCCATCCACTAAGTCTCAATAACACCTATTAGTTCAGATTTCCTTCTTCACATTATGATCTCTAATTAATCTTATTAATTACTCATATTTCATGAATGTATATATAGACATATGAGCAAAATGGTTTTATTGTTTTTTTTTTCCTTTCCAAGGAAGGAAATTGTGAAAGGCAAAAGATAGTTAGTGCCCATCTAGGAGCTTACAATCTAATGAATCTATATTGCCCCCATCACAATCTGCCCCCAAACCTGAACATATCCTCACCTCTCTGGGCTTCAACTTCCCCACATACAAAACGATCTGCTTTGATGTATGACTAAAGAAATGTAAGGACTGATATTGAAGCTATACAATCACTAATAATAATACCAGGCCTGAATGCTACCTTAGGAGAAAAGCTAAGACATCCAACTTCAAAACTATGTTCTCTTCTCTCTCTCTCTCTCTCTCTCTCTCTCTCTCTCTCTCTCTCTCTCTCTCTCTCTCTCTCTCTCTCATTCTCTCTCTCTCTCTCTCATTCTCTCTCCTCTTTCTCTCTCTTTCTCTCTCTCTCTGTTTCTCTTTCTCTCTGTCTCTCTCTATCTGCCTCTGTCACTTTCTCTGTCTCCCTCACGTCCCTTCCTCTCTCTCTCTCTCTCTCTCTCTCTCCTCTCTCTCTCTCTCTCTCTCTCTCTCTCTCTCTCTCTCTCTCTCTCTCTTTTTCTCTTGTCCCTCCTCCCTTACACACTTACACACTTACACACACACACACACACACACACACACACTCTCTCTCTCTCTCTCTCTCTCTCTCTCCTCTCTCTCTCTCTCTCTCTCTCTCTCTCTCTCTCTGTCCCTCCTCCCTTACACACTTACACACTTACACACACACACACACACACTCTCTCTCTCTCTCTCTCTCTCTCTCTCTCTCTCTCTCTCTCTCTCTCTCTCTCTCTCTCTCTCTCTCTCTCTCTCTCTCTCTCTTTCTCTCTTAGATGTGGCCACAAGAAGTATGATATAAATTTTTTGATGACAGAAGTTTCTCCTTTTATTTGGCCTTGTATCCCCAGATCTTCAACATAACAGATAGATAACAAATACATAGTGAAATAAATTCAATAACAAAATGTCAGCATGAAGAAACCTGCCTCATGGAAGAACAAGGATCTAGTATTAAGAGTCACATGGGCTGAAACCAATCTGTGATTAGACTTTGTTAGGTTTGGAAATCATTAGAAACAAGAACCTTCGTTGTTAACAACCATTTCTATACTTTAGCTTTTCCTTTTTTCCTCTGCTTCTGTCCTCAGTTACATCACTTTTTTGCTCAAAACCCTTCAATGGCCTTGTTACCCACTGAAGGAAGTTCCAACTTCTCATACTGGAATTCACCAGCCTCCAAAATCTGGCATCCCTTTGCCTTTGCAGATGTCTTCCTTCCACACCCTCTATGTCCCAAGTAAACTGTACTATTCAATATCCTCTATACACTCCCTGGATTTACCTGTCCCCATGTCGACATCCTATATTAGAAATATCCTTTACTCCTTCCATCTACTACATTTCCACCAATCCTTTGAGGCACAATCCAAATATCACCTGCCCCAGGAAATCCTCCAAGATTCCAAACATTAATAATGATTTTTTTCCTTTAAGTTCACAAAAATACTTTGTATGCAGGTCTCTAGTGCTATCATTATTTATTATTATACATTTTATAATATGTATGAGTCACATATAGCTGCCAGATTACAAACAGCATAATAGCAATTACTGTGTCTTATTTGAATTTTGTGCCTCCTGAAATACCTATTACAATGTTCTATATACAGTAATATTATAAACCTATAAGATTTGTAACTGGAGGAACCTTAGAGAGCACTTAATAAATGTTTATTGAATGGATAAGTGAATGAATGTGTTATTGAATATTACTTTTAAAAATTCCAACTTTGTTCACAATTGAAATAGGAATTTGAAGGGAATTGCACACACTTCAGCCAAGGCAAGGTAGAGCGGTTCAGTCATCATGATTGGGATTATTTCTACTTCCAAGTTCTGGAATAGTGCTGGGGAAGTCTGAGGTAAACAGATAGTAAAGATTTGGGAGGGAAAGTGGAGGGGACCAGCTGCGATTACTGAAACCTTCCTGCCAGGGGTTTTCCCTCAAAAGCACCCGCTGGTTTTCCTGGTCTCTTTTTACTATGGACTTCCCCCTGTGTTTCGCTTCATTAGGCTTTAATCAGAGACCATCTTGTGAAATGTTCTGAACCCAGAATAGAATTCCACATGAAACACAGCTGAGGAGAAGGGGGAACAGCTAAAGAGAAAATAGGCTTTAAAAGTCAATTTAAATATTCTCAGGATGATCTTAAGCAAACTCACAATTAGTTTAGAGCAGAGACCCTGACTGAGTTCCAAATTCAGGACCGTCTAGGACAATGAGAGGTCACTTAGTCTTGGGGGAGAAGCCCGTCCTCCCTATCCATCAATGTAGTTTGCACATACGCCCAGGGTTTTGAGATGACAACTATATGCAAGACAGAATATTCTCCATTTACATCTAGTCCTTGAAATATGAATAAAGACATCTCTCTCTAGGATGCCTACATCCCAGAGCAAAATGAAAAGAGAAATAAAGAGGTAATGTGGTATGGTAGGGGGGAAAAAGAAAAAAAACAAAAACACTCTGGCTTTAGAATCAGATGACACAGGTTGAATTCCCACTCTTGATTAGCACTTAGTTCGGTAAATATTTATTCGCTGAATGAATGATAATTATTATATGACTTATTAAATCACTTAAGCACTCTGAGCCTTGATTTACTCATCTGTAAAGTGACAGGTCTGATTAAATGGTCTCTGATGATCCTATTAAAGGAAAAATGAATGATGTGGATGGAGATTCCTTTAATCCAGCCAAATACATCAATATATTCTAACACTCTTCAAAGAACATTCTTGACATTTACGTGGAAAGGCCAAATGTTCCTATTTCTGCTTACAGAGAAGAAAATCGTCGTAACTAGTTTCAGCCAACCAATCCACAAGTATTAAATGCTTTTTAAATGTATGTGCCAGACACTCAAAGCATGAAGGAAGTTTTGTTTTGTGGGGTTTTATTTTTCACATTCCTTGCTTTTGAAGATAGACAACATGTAAATTACTATGTGTGCACAAGAAAAGGACAGAGAAATGGGAGGTAATTTCAGAGGGGAAGTCATTAGCATAGAGGACCATTAGGAAAGGTCTTCTGTAAAAGGTGAGATTGAGCTGGGTCTTGAAAAAAGCCAGAAAAAAGCATCACAGGAGGAGGGGGCAGCCAACAGAAAAGGCCCAGAGGCAAGAGGGAGACTGTTAGGTAGGAGGACAGGGTTACAGAATGCTCGGAGGGTGCAAAAGTGTAAAATGACTGAAAAGGAAGTAGAGCTCAGTGATGAAAAAACTTGAATCTGAAGGGAGCAGATAGACAGTGGCGTTTACTGAGTGGGAATCACACGGTCAGACTTGAATCAGTCAACATCTGCATGGAAAATAGATTGGAATAGAGACCTGAGACATGCAATTAGGAAGTTATTCCAATAGCCTGAGTGAAGGTCAAGGAAGGCTTGTATCTCAGTGGCAGTTGTGTGAAGAGAAAGAAGGGACTTTCAAGTAGGAACGTTGATATCTGATGATGGATTGGATTTGGGGAGTGAGAGTAGGGAGTCAGGGAGATACCAAAGCCATAGCTTGGATGGCTGGGAGGATGGTAAGTGCCATCAATAGTCACAGCAAAGTCCGGAAGAGTTGGGGAGGAATGGAGAGAACGAATTCCGTTTGGGAATGTTGTGTTTGAAACACCGACAAGACATCCAGTTCTCTGAAGTCCAAAAGGCAATTAGCAACTGGAGCGCAAGCCCTCAATGTAACTGAGTCCATTTGCAACAGCCTGGGCCTTTTTATGGAGAACATAAATTTCACTAAACTGCATCAGGAGAAAAGGCTGCTATCTCAAAGAAGGAGACCAAGGTGACCATCAAATGGGAACACTTAATGGAAAAAAGGTTTTCATTTTCCATAGGGCCTTTCCTACACAAGGGATGACTCATTGGGTGTGTAAGAAGGAGTCAGGGCCCAGAATACATGTTCCTCTCAACATCTCCGCAGACTTTGAATGGAGGGAAATGGGCTCCCAGAAAGAAAACTTTCTCTTTTATTTCTGATAGGATCAAAGGAACTGCTACTCCTGGCTCCCCTCAAAAGACATCTATGTTGATTGAGGATAATGCCTTTAAGTAGGCTTATTGTGTTACTACTATTCTCTGAGTCTCTATCCTTTGTTAGGCTAATCTCCTTTGGTTCTTCTCCACACAAAGCAAGCAAGTTAAGGACAAAAGCTGTAAAGACTAACTTGATCTGGACCCAGGGCTTTTAGTGTCAAAGGTCAACTTTCATTGGGCACAGGATTTAGAATTGGAAAGGACCTTCAATATCTTCTGGCCCAACTCCCTGATTTAACAGAGCAGAAAAGTAAGGCATTCATGGAAATCAGTAGTAAGGCCAAGATTTGAATTATTTCTTCTGACTCCAAATCTTTAGGTTTCAGAGGCAATAAGGTAGCACAATAGATAAAACTCTGCAGTTGTATTCTGGATAACTTGAGTTCAAGTCAAGCCTTTTCCTCATCTCTAAAATGGGGATAATAATAACATCTAAGTTAAAGGACTATTGTAAGGACAAAATAAGGTTGCAAAGCATTTTGCAAACCTTAAAGCACTACACAAATCTATTCTATTCTATTGTTATATAACTATATAACTATATATATATATATATGTTACAATATATAATTTTAATAAATATATAGTGTAATTGTTATATAATGTATTATAATATATTATATTACCAAGTACTTTAAAAATAAACTCAAGTAGTCCACAATTTAAGGGAAAATGGAAGGATGAGGGGATGGAAGTACTAGGATACTCTGAAACATCATTCTCTGGCACTGAGGGATAATGATATACCTCTGGCCACACTTCCATGGAGCCGAGTTTACAGATGGTAAACTAAGGCTCTGGAATCAACTGTGGCTAAGTTTCTGCTATTGATGCTACAAGTATGAAGTGGCCCAAGAGGACAGCCACCCCAAAGAAAGAACACTCTGTGTCATTTTTCTGCTCCCTCCTTAACACCCTTCTGTCAAACCACTGGAAATGGGAAAAATGCAAATAGCATTCCTTTATAGTAGAGATTCTTAACTGAGACTTTATGAATTTAAAAACATATATATGTTTACATATAATATATGTATGTGGAGATATAGAGATAACACCTATTATATAATAATATATGATGTAATATATAATAACATAACTATTTCAATAGAATTATTTTTCTTTGTAATCCTGTGTATTTTATGTTTAAAAATACTAGCTTGAAAAGGGGCACAAGAATTCCACCTGCGTCCATGACCCACAAAGTGATTAAGGAGCCCTGCTAAAGAGGATGCCTTCCCCTGGTCCTGTGGTGCCCTCTCTACACCCCCCCATCTCTGTTCTGGCTTTTTCCAAGGGTTTTGAAAAGCTTCCCTCTTTTTTTATCCATCCTCCTTTCTTGAACAAGTCTATCTGAAATAAACTGTCAACTAGTCACAGCTGCCAGTGGGAAACTATGTTCCCACCTTCATTATTCTTATCAGAGCGATCATTCAGCTGAAAGCATCCCCTCAGAAGTGCCTGATCCACGAGAATCCCTGACAAACTTAGGCCCCAAGAAGCCTATTCTGCTGCTAAGAAAGCCTTAATCAGCCCTTCCCTAGACCACTCATGTACACTTATAGGGGCATCAACCTTTGATGTCGGCACACTCTACTTGTCTACTGGCCTGCCTAGAACGAAGGAGGACAAGCATTAGCCTGTGGTTCAGCTCCTTCCTAACGCTGCTCTTCTCCCCCATCCAAGCCCCAAATCTATGTCTCAAAAACCTCAAGAACAGAAAACCACTGGGGAGTAGGTCCCTCTGCTTCCAGTCTGCATCCTCTTCAGTCCTTCTTCACAATGCCCATCACATCATTCCTCCAATACCCCTTCAAAAGCATTCAGTTCAAACAACCTGAAAAAACTTAATTCCAACAAAGGCAATGACCAACCATAAATCCAAAGCACTGATGATGAAGGATGCTACTCACTGCCTGATCACGAGCTGATGGAGTCAGCATATAAAATGTAACATTCATGGGTAAAATGGCTAGGAATTATTTTAATACGTATTAATTGAAAAGCAAAATAAAATTTAATTCAAAAATGTTACCATTTACCTTAAAGATAAAACATGAACTTCTTCTTATCAAGACCCTACATAAATTGGCTTCAATATACCATTTTACTTCCTTTCATAAAACCCAGCCAAACTGGATTGCTGGTCAACCCTGATCTTGTTCTTTCTTCAAACTTTTTGCATTTGTGGACACTTCCCCATGCCAGGAATGGGCCCCTTCCACATTCCCACCCGTTGGGAATTCTTCCTGGCCTAGATTGGTTACGACTTTTTAATCACAAGGACCTAAATGTGCTCCAACTTAATTACATGATTTATCTTAATCCACCCTCCATCCCCATATTAGATGATAAACACCTTGATTACAAAGACTGAGCCCTTTATCATCTCTATATGCATGATGCTGAGCACAAAACTTATACATCACAGTATTAAATAAAAATTGAATTGTGGTATGAGGAATTCCCTAGATCAATGCCTGGCCAAGAATCCCAATCTATTACTGCACTGTCCATACAAGACCACTGTCCTGGTTCAGACTCTTTTTTATGTCATCCAGTAATTGCTATTGTCTTACCTTAGTCCAAGGTACAAGTCTTTTGATCATCTGGTCCCTGAGCCACTAGATACCTTCTGTGGAAAGGGCAGGGGAAATCAGAGATTGCCACATCTGCTCCCTGATTACCTGGCCCTTCTGCTGCTGCCATTGTAACTGGGTACTCACAAACTAATTCTGACACCTGTTTTCCCTTTCCCCCAAAAAATCCCAGGGCAACTTTTTTCTACAGTTTTTTTCACAAGAGAAAAGAATAATAACATATCAAAAATAGCATGGCAAGTAACTCAACAATCAAGGAAGGATTCTCTGAACAAGCCTACAAGAGTACAGCCAAAGTGGATCAGACTGAAACACTTGGCTCCTCTTGATTCACTTTGGCATCCCATGAGCAAATTCTAAATAATCAACCTGTTAAACTCAATGAAAAAGTAAGATTTGCTGGTCAAGATCATGTTCCCTAGGTACATCTAGCCCCAAGTATGCCATAATTGGATCTGAGAAAATAAGTTACCTTAAGTAATTTTAAGTAATTGAAATAGCTTAAGTTACTTAAAGCTACTTTAATCCTTTTAAAATTTATGGTTTCATCATCATGAATACTACAGTTGCTTCATCTTTGCCTTTGTGTTCTTAATACCTCCTATAGCCACAATAGCACCTTTTGATTAATAACTTTTGATCGATTGCCAACAATGAAGATAAAAATCCCAACAAGCCTTAGAATTATTTGCTAAGTTCTTTACATGCTACAGCTAAATTTCTTTTAAACTTCAAAAAAATTTTAATTAAAAAAAAATTAAATTCATTTCCTGACATATAATCCTATACTGGTAATCTCTCTAAACCAAAATGGTTGCTGGTTAAGCAACAGAAAGACAACATATCAGCTCCCCAGATTGTACACTTGGTTTTGGAGAACTATGACCCTAACATATATCATCATCATCATCATCATCATTATCATCATCATCATCATCATCATCATCATCATCATCATCATCATCATATTTTAAGATTTGAAAAGCACTTTACAAATATCTCATTTCATTTTCACAGCAATTCTTAAAAGCACATGCATTATAATCCCCATTTTAAAGATAAGAAATCTGAAGTAGAGGAGGTTCAATGACTTGTCCAGAATCACACAGCTAGAAAGTATCTAAGGTTGTTGTTGAATTCAGTTTTCCTTAGTATAGGTCCTTACTATAGGGTTTATGGACTGCCCTACCTGGATTCATCATTGTAAAATAATTTATTGAAAGTCTTTGGACTTTATGATGGACTAAATCATTACTGTTCTTCTCAAGTCACTGTTTGACATCTTTAACATTAAATATAGAATAAAGCTTCTGTAGGGCAGGAAAGAGTCCATGAATTCCTTTGTGGCCCTCCATTTCCCCCACAAACCTGCTACTATGTAAGGGATATAGATCCTTCTAAATGAGCTGATATATTTAAAGCTCTTTGCAGATCTCAAGTGTTATATAAATGTTAACTATAATTAAACATCTTGCTCAGTGAATGAATTATAGTACCTAAAGATCAGGCAACCACTGATGAGAGGGGATAATGTGTGCAGTCCATTATTTAATATGTTCAAAACAGGGAGAGGTACCTAATGATAAAAAGTGGTGAGCATTCATAGCACTTTCAGATATGTTAACTTATTTAACCTAAAGAAATAAGTGGGACTATTCAAGGAACTGCTAAATAACCTCAGATTCTAAACTAGTAGATCGAAAGGAGAAAGAGAGAATGAGAAAGAGAGAGCTGACATATATGTGTATTATTATAGATATATATATGTATATATATATATATATATACACAAAGAAATGTGTACATATACATATTTGCATATAATATGTGTACCTACACACATATATAATATATAAAGTATGTTCTAAAATTTGGCAGTGCTTAAACAAAATTCTAACAGTCATAAGTTTCCAGAATTTGCCCTTTATGAAAATCGAGAAGTCATTTATTTTTAGACTTTCAATACCTGGGGTGCCTAGGATGAATGTTGTCAAGAAATCTGAAGTCCAAAACAAGGTAAGGTTTATGAAAATGTTGGAACCAATATTAATGCTTTTTTCAAAGCAAGAACAAGGGAGGAACCATTCTGGAGAGTTATTTGGAACTACGGCCCAAAGGTCTATAAAACAGTACATACCCTTTGATCCAGCAATACCATTGCTAGGTCAATATCTCAAATACATCAAAAAAAGAGGCAGCAAGGAAAAAAGGGGCTATTTGTACAAAAATTATTTATAGCAGCTCTATTTGTGGTGCCTGATTAGAAATCAAAGGGATGCCCATCAATTGGGAAATGGCTAAGCAAGCTGTAGTCATTGATTATGATGGAGTATTATTGTGCTATAAAAGAAATGAGAAGCAAGATGATTTTAGAAAAACCTGGAAAGGCTTAGATGAACTGAGAGTACTGTTTATTAGATTTTAGATGGACAACAATATCAGAGACTGCTTGCTAATCAATTTTTCTGTGCTAACCATCACTTTATCCACCTCACTACTTTAATCAATATTTTGGATTAAATATCTATATATCTATATAGGTACAGATAAATTTTTCTATATATGGATAGAACTACTTATAGATTTATAGATATGTAGGTATAGAGATAGATATTGATCTGCCTCTAGTTTTATATATATATATATATATATATACATATATGTATATATATATATATATATATGTAGAGAGAGAGAGAGAATCTGATTGATAGATACAGACACATATAAAGAGAGATATATAAATATAAATATAGATATTGCACACATTCCAGATTTATTAACAGTACAAAGGTGGAAGGGATTCTTAAAAAAAAAAAAAAAAAAAAAAAAAAAGATGATAAAGCAAAAGGACCTTAAAAAACTGACAAAATGGAGCTGAAACACAAAATGAAACATAAGAGACAAAAATGACAAATTCTGAATTAAGGCTAAAAAAATCAATAATTGAACGAGTATAGGACAGGGGAGCTCTAGCTTGACAATTCATGTGGAAAAAAAAAACAATTTTAGGGATTTAAGTGAAATCTATATAACAGGAACCTTAACTTTTTGTTATCTATGAACTTTTTGGTAATCTGGTGATGACTATGGACCCCTTCTGAGAATGTATTTTTAGAAAATAATTGAAATAAATGAAATTCCATTTAGAAATTAAGGAAAATAAAGATATTGGTTTGACTTATATGAGTAGGTAGTATGAGGGCTGTCCATTTTTTATATCATTTCTATTACAACATGATCAGCTTCTACTTCTTTAGTTGTTTCTTACACCACTTTTAGTGAACAATTCTTTGTTGTAAATAGGGATAATGGGTGAATATTTAAGAGGAGCAGCTTTAGAGTGAAGGAAGATAAGGAACATTTTTCCTAGAAGTAATGCCTAAAGATCAAAATAGGTAATGAGTTCCGTGTTATGCAAGGTCTTTAGGCAAAGATTGGATGACCACCTGGAAAGCTGTAGAAGAGATTTTGCTCCAAAATTAAGATTGAAATAGATGATCTTTAAAGTTCCTTCTGCCTCTAAGATTCTACAAAATTAATTTGGTTAATTTAATATCTGAAGAAAATACAAAGCATCTAGGCAGCACAGAATTTAAAAATCACCACATTTCAATCTATATTTGAACAAGACTCTTCAATAAATATAGGTAATAAAGGATCAACATCTAGTTTCTTCATCTAGAAAATAAAGAGGTTAGATAATCTATCAGGGTCCTTCCAGCTCAATATCTATGATCTTATTACCTAATGAGGCATCTACTTGACTTTTGGATAGCTATTAATATAAAAGGATTTTCTTCTTTCATCCACTGTTCCTTATTCTACCATTTATATACAAATTTAATCTCTCTTTCACAAAAATGTTTTCCAGATATTTGGTGACATCTAATGTCTTCCCTAGCTTTTTTTTCCCCTAAAAAATTTCCAATTATTTCAGCTAGTTGGCAGGTCCTTCATCATCCTGACTAACTTTCTCTAGACACTCCAGTTTATCATTGTCCTTCCTAAAATGTCATATGTGAATTGTTCAAACAGGAGAGATTAGACTATTACCTCCCACTCTTAAACAGTATGCTTCATTTAAAGCAAAGTCTCCAGGTCTTTTTCAGAATTATGAAGTTGAGGTTTTTTTAATCCTATGTTAGACAATTTTTAAAATTAAATTTCATCTTTTTAGATTCAACCCAACTTTCTAGCCTTATAAAAAACCATTCTGGATCCTGACTGTCATCTCCTTCTTTGATTGATACCATATGCAAAGGTAATAAGCATTCCACATACCTGGGGTTCTTCAGTAGAGGCACTGAATCTTTAACTACTGCACTTTGGATCGGGACATACAACCAATTCCAAACCTACCTAACTGCACTAAAGTCTAGATTTTCCTTTTCCATAGGTATAGGAACATAATTTGCAAATTATTCTAAATTATACTTGGTGAATTCCCCTGGAACCACCTATATAGTTACTATCAAAATAGGAAATGGGTTTCATTGGTATGATTATTTTTAATGAAGCCATCTTTGTAACTTCCATTCCTACTTCTAGATGTTTACTACTCTTTCCTTTCATAATAAATTCTAAAAAGTTGTCAGTAATAGAAGTCAAGCTCACTGACTTTTAGTTCATAGTTCATCTCCTTCCCTTTTTGAAAATCAAGATATCTGCCCTTTCTCTATATATCTTAAGCATTTACTACTATATACTGTACCTTGTACTGAGAATACTAAAAAAAAATAAAATAAAATAAAAAGGAAAAAAAAATCCCAGTTCCTGCTCTCAATGGACTTGCATTCTTATCCTGCCCTGATTCATCTCTTTTATTAGTCACAGTTTTTCAAAGATTACTGACAATGAGTCACCAATCATCTCTATCAATTCTCTTCATACTCTAGTGTATAGTTTGCTGGATTTTTGATTTATCAAGGATGGGTATGTGCTTTCTTATCATCCCCCTGATTCTTCTTGGGGTTTATGGCCATAGTAAATTCTTCAGTCATATTCCAAAGATCATTCTCCTTGACAGAGGAAAAATAAAGTAAAACAAGAATTAAGCAGTTCTTCCTTCTCTCTGTCAATCATCATAACCAACCAGTCAATCAACAAGTATTGATTAAGTGCCTTCTGGGGCATTGGGAACCCAAGTACAATGAATGAAACAACACTTTTACTCCTCAATGATCTTCCCCTCCACCTTGAGCAAAGTTCCTATTCCTCTCTGAGTTTACTCCTATCCCTATGATAGTTTAAAAATAAATAAAGGTACTACTCTGACACCAGCCTCAGAGGCTCATTGGAACCTTTAACATTTTTGATTGGTTTTCCCTAGAGTTTGTGACATTTTGCTATTAATCCTCCATTTACCTGTCCTATGCTTCAACTTTCTGCCCTTTTTCTTTTCTTTGAGTTCCCTGTGTATCCAGTCTCTTTGGCCATTTTCTCTCCATCAGAGTTCTTTCTCTTGCTGCCAGAAAACTGCTAAATACCTTAATTTACCTGGAAGAACTCTCTTTCAGGTAAAAGAACTATGAGAAAAGTAGGTTAATGGATCCTGAGGATTTATAATCTTCACCTAGACTCTAATAAAACATATATCTACAAATGAATATATTTTTGGAGCTCTTTGGATCTGATTCAAAATATTATACTCTTTTTTAAAAAACAACCCTAATTTTGGTATTGGTAGATTATACTTTATTAATTTAATCACATTATCATTTTACAGAAATGTGAAATGGCCTTCTTACTGTCCCTCACCAATATTCCATTTCTCTGCATTATGCCATTGCTGTGGCCATCCCCCTCATGCCTGGGTATACTTTCTTTTGGCCTCCCACCTTGCAGAAGCCTTTATTTCCTTCAAAACTTAGGTCAGCTACCACTTTCAACATTTTTTTCTGGATCCCCAAGCTACTAATGACCTCTGTTCTGAAGCTACTTTGTATTTTTTATATACTCAGTATTTGATTCTATGTGTACATGTTGCCTTCTCTGAAAAAAAAAAATGTAAACTTCTTGAAATTAAGGGATTGTTTCATTTCTGTCTTTGTAGCCACAGAATCTACCATAAAGCCTGCACATTTTAAGTAGTTTTAGTAAATTCTGACTCTTCAAGATGCCATTTGGGTTTTTTTTGGGAAAGATACTAAAGTGATTTGCCATTTTCTTCTTTAGCTAATTTTACAAATGAGGAAACTGAGGCAATCGAGTTAAATAACAAAGACTAGGAAATGTCTGAGTCCAGCTTTAAAATCTGATTTTTTCCTGCCTCTAGGCCCAGTGGTCTACCCACTGTGCATCTAACTGCACCAGAACTGCCACATAAGAATCATTATAGAGATGCTAATTGATTGACTGATGAAGCTATAATGTGACATCCCATTCACCATACCTCTTGTTTATATGTGACCCACAGCATCTAATTTCCACTCAGTGGCAAATTATACACAACAATGACATAAAGAACAGCTGGCTATGCAAAGCCAACACCATCGTGCAAAGAAAAAAAAAACAACCTTTTTTATTATTCATCTCTAGATCTGTTTCTTCATCTATAAATTGATGGAACTAACCAGATGCTTTCTAAGATCCTTATGACCTACACTGACATGTGCTGACTAAGAAAGTAAGATAAATTAAAAATTCCACATCAAATTATTCCTAATGGGCACAAAAGAGATTCTTCAAAATAGAAAAAATTAATCCTTCAATTCAGTAAAAGCTTACATAGTCATAACCATCACCCTCTCCTACACATACACACAAATTGGTGCAGACTCCTAAGAAAATGTTAAGGTTTCAGGGAAATTGCCATAATCACAATTTTCAGGATGAAAGGTGACAAAACTGATGGAGGCTAATATCTACCAATGCTGACCCATCCAGTCAGTTCTGTCACAAGTCCAGTCATCTCTCTGACTGAGTTTTCATCCAGATTAACTATATATCTTGGAATTTGAGGGGTACAGTTATAGGAAACACTAGAATTTCTCTCTCCTTTGCAATTAAGGCAAAATTATTTCTCTTAAATATACTCCTGACAACTACAGTGAGCAACTATATTCTGCAATCCAATGTGGTTTTGGGTCCTAGCGTAAAGAAATTAATTGGAGAAAAATAATAGAAATGAAAGAGCATCCAATCCCTCCATCTATCACTCACTAATTGCACAGATGGTTAGGCCCACAGTCAACACCCGCCTTAAGTTCTGACAGCTACCAGACAAGTGTAAGTATCCAAGAGTTCAAGATCCTTCAAGTCTTCCACAATAGCCTTTTCTATATTGTCTTAGCCCTTAACATTGTCTGCAATGGTCTCTCATCAGTAGCAAAGTCAAGCCTGATTGAATAAAATATTTAAGATCTCTGCATCTCCTGTACCAGACCCTGTTCAGGGAGACAACAAAGCACCTAGAAGTTGATACCAGAATTTACTCTGTCTTCTGAGTAAATTCTCAACTACGGGCAACAGGCATTAACAAGCCCTAGAAACAATCATGATCTAGCTTGATGCCTCAGGCTTATGATTAAGCTCACCAAGCAGATCCACGAGTACACAGAAAGTGCTTCTGAGTTTTAGTAAATATCACTATGGAAAAAGGTAAGGCATCTAGTGCACACCCAAGAAAGCTACATTGCCAAATTGTTCTAACATCATCTTCTTCATCATCATCATCATCATCATCAGTTCTATCTATAACTTTACAGTTTACAAGGTACTCCAAATTTACTACCTCATTCAATCTTCACAGGTATCTGAGAAGTAAATAATGCACATAATACAAACAGTTTATGGAAAGGAAAACAGATTCAGAAAGATAAAATGATTAACCAGCACATCAGAAAGGTAAAATAACTAAACAACACAATTAGTATAATTAATCAATACTTTTTATTAAGTGCCTACTAGGTATGAGGCTCTATGCTCAGTCCATTTTCTCATGGAGTTCATACTTGAATGGAAGAGACACTACATAAACAATTATGTACAAACAAGATAGAGGCAGTATAAATTGAAGATATCCAAAAGAGGCTAAGCATTAACTAGAATTTATTGGCATAGTAAAAATTTGAACATAATTTTTGCAATGTCAAGACCAGCCCTTTTCCCACAGTATCACCTTGTATTTACTACTGAAGGCTAAATACTGTCTTTTTAAAAAATGGTGCTGACTCAGAGGAAGTAGAAAATCACAACCATAAGTCAGTATGACCTTTGGAAGTCTCAAAGATGGAGTCTTCCAAGAAACTTCACATCTTGCTGGTCTATGTAATAATCTTCACCATAAGGGTGAAGAACCCTTCTATATAGATGAAATATCTATATATGCAAAAAACTGTATATTTTGCCTCAAATTCTTCCATTAGATCTAGAGGGGTCCTGGACTAAGCATGTCCACAAGACAGAAATACAAATAATGTAGACCCAAAACACAATCAATGCGATGATGCTGCAACATGTCCACAACAAAACTTGTTAGCTGTTACCCACAAGCCATCCCTCTTCCAAACTTCATTTCATCATGGGCATCCCCATCCATCTAGTCTGGAGTATTCACACCCTCAACTCCTTACTCTTCCTCACCCCACATCTCCAATCTTGATGTTTCTACCTCCCCACCATGTCTCCCATTGTCCACTTCTCTTTGCTTACACAGTCACCATCTTTTTTCTTCTTTTTCATATTTCATTCCTGAACTATCCCAATGAACTCCGTGCTTCAGTCTGACCTTATTCTAGTTCAACTTCCACAAAATTACTAATACAATTTTCCTGAATCCCAGGTTTGACTATATCAACCCCCCTCTTGAACTTCATTGGCTTGTTCTTGTTTGTTGACTCAAATATAAATTTCTCCATGCTTTTAAAAACTTTTCATAACCTGATCCCAATCAGCCTTTTCAAACTTATCCCTCCCTTCAAACATTTTATAGCATTGCCAAAATGGTGCTTTTGCTGATATTCATATAACACTCTACCTTCCATCTCTGGGCCTTTATACATTCTAGGCCCCATTCCTAGAATGAATTTACCCCTCAATCCCATCTTTTTTCCTTTAAAACTCAGATTAAGCACCGTGTTCTACATGAAGCTTTTTCTCATCATCCCCCAGAGCTAGTGTCCCCCTACCCTCCAAAAAATAATCTGCATTTGTTTATATAAGTATATAAAGAATATAAACTCCTTGAGAGCAGAGATGGCTTCATTTCTGTCTTTGTATCTCTGGAACAAGTACATAATAAGTACTTAAATGCTTGTTGGTTTATTAATTTATTGAGATCATTTTAGATGAGAATCTCTGAGCAGCAGCTGCATGGTGAGGTCCTGACTTCTTGCTTTTCCACTGTCTATCCTACATGGCAAGAAAACTTCTTCCTCCTCTTCACTTTAGCTAAAATCCCACCTTCTGCAAGAAGCCTTTTCCTGAAGCCTAAATCTAATACTTTCTTTGTGTTTATTGCCGATTTTCTTTTGTTCTTTGTGTGGAGCCCTCATCATGTTTCTCTATTTCTGTTTCTCCTTTACTCTCTCTGTCTTTCTCACATGTAGTTAAATAGATACATATACATACATGTAATTCTTTCTAAAATGTAATGTTCTCTGTTGGGGTTTTCTTGGGGTCTTGGGGGCTGGGAGTAGCCTTCATTTCAGTTCAGTAATCACCACATGAGTAGCCAGGAGTTAAAGTCCAAATCCTTTATTATCTCCTTCAAAGTCTTGTCTCTTTTCCTGGGGTCCGGTTAGCTTTCTTGGAGGCCTTCTGCAGTCTTGGTTCCAAGAGCTTGAGCTCCTGCCTCCTTCTCTGGCTTTTGAATCTCCCGGACTCCAAAGGTTTGTGCTCAGCCTCCAGTCACCACAAAGGTGGATGATAGAATGAATCTGTCTCAGCCTCCAAAAGCTTCCAGTGCGCTTGTCTCTTCTGGCCCTGAGAGTTTTTATTTTTTATGCCCCACACTGAGTACAAACTGAGTAGGAAACCATTATTTGTTGTAGGATTAAATCAATGCTAAACTAGATTTAACCATTGTCTCCTCAATTCTACTCAGTACCTTGTTTCAAGTTCTGGCCCATAACATCTCCTTGTAGGATTAAATCAATCATACTGAACCATGCTAAATTAGATAACTATTGTCTCTATCAATTCCATTGACTTAGTACCTTGTAAGAATCCTTTGTTTCAAGTTCAGAGTTCTGGCCCATAACATACAACACACACACACACACACACACACACACACACACACACACACACACATATCCTTGAGGGTTCTTTTTTGTCTACCTTGTTTTATCTTTCTTTGTATATCCTGTTCCATATTAAGTACTTAATAAATGCTTGTTGACTTGAGTTGACTCAACAGTTTCAAAAGGTCTAAATGAATCTGCTAAGGATTCAGGGCAGTGGCCCAAGTCAAGTCATCCTGGAAATAGAGGACAGAGACTGGTGTCTCTGTTGTCCAAGGAGCCATCAGGTGATTCCAGATGTAGAAATTGGAGCAATAGGTAGATGAGACAGAAAGGCAGACATAGGCCTTATGGAAAAAATTCCCAATAAGTGCCCCTGAAATGTAGATGGAAAAGTGCTGAGAGAAGGAAGTGGGGGGGGGGGTCTTCAAGCAGAAGCTGGATGTCCACTGGATCAGGAATGTGGTATAAAGGATTTTTGCTCAGGAAGAGGGCCTGATGAAATGAACTATTTTTATTAGTAGACTAAAATTGGTTTTGTTGTTGCTGCAATTGTGCAGTCCTTGCAGTCCAGTTTGACTCCTTGTATCCACATTTGGGTTTTCTGGACACAGATGCTGGTGTAATTTGCCATTTCCTTCTTCAGCTCATTTTACAGGTGAAGAAACTGAGGCAGAGTTAGCTCAAGGTTACAAATCTAGTAAGTGTCAGAGGTGGGATATGAACTCACAAAAATCCTCCTGAAGCCAGTATTCTGATCTGTGGCGCCACCTAGCTGCCCAAGCTAGGATTACAGAGGTCACCTTAAATAGCTAGGGAAAGAAGTAAAAAGGCAGCAATGTTCAAAGTCCCAACCAAGCTCTCCCTCTCATAGAATGGGAGCTCCTTGAGGGCAGGGAACTGTCATTTCAGTCTTTAATTTCCCCAGTATCTGGGGCAGAACTTGACATAAAGCCACCATTAATAAATGCTTCTTTAATTAAATTGAACTGAATTAATAGAATTGGATGATTCAGGCAAGAGCTGAACTAAATAACTTCCAAATCCCTTCTACATCTAAGATTCTAGAAGGCTGCTCCAGATGGGTATGAAATTTATATTAACTTAGTAATTTAAAACTCTCCAGAGTAAAAGTTATAAACAATAGTCTGGCATCCTTGATGCTGCTCAGACTTCTCTGAAGAGGGAAGCCTGTCTAGAGTGATCCCAATTCTCTATATTATTAGACAATTCCATGAGGGCAAGGGACTTTCATCTTGCCTAAACTTATTTGCACACAGTAGGTGCATAAGAAATGTTTTTCAGATTGAAATTCTGATATGGGATTTGAATTGATAACTATCTGGCCTCCAACTCTAGAATGTTCTACATTTTATGTAAATTTAATTTCATATAAATTGCCTTGAATTTTTCAAAGAAAAATAATACATTAAAATAGGTCTAAAGTGATAGAAGATAACTTAATAGATCTCTAGATACTTTGCCTGCAGGACAGTTAAAGTATTATTATTATTGCTACTCTACAGATTAAGCAACTCAAGCCAAACAACTTAAATGGCTTATCCTTAATCTCTAAGTGAAAAATTGACAACCAGAGCCTAAACCCCATGCTTCCCAATGCCAGGAGGCTTTCCTACTATGCCATTCTTCCTCTCAGAATAATGTTCATTATTATAATAGTTTTATAAACATACTGTCTTGAAGTGGATTTGACATCCTGTCTCTGGTTTTTGCTGCATCTATGAGCTTGGGAAAAATCACTTAAACCTCTGTAGACCTCATTTGCTTCATTTGTAAAATGAGACATGAATAACAGGCTCTAAGGTACCTTCTAAATCTAAATCTATGGTCCACTAATTAAATGATCTCTAAGGGGAATTCCATTTCTAAAATCTATGATGCTTTAAGTCCCACAGGAAAGTGAAAAATAAAAAGTATTTGACAAAGTTTCAACTGAAGTTCTTTTCTTATACATACTTCATCATAGTATGGTGTAACTCTGGGTTCTCAAAAAAATAATTGATAGAGGAACAGAAGTTCTAAACCCATCTCACTGAGTTGGAAAGGCTTCAGATACAAGTACTGCCATGGTTCATGTTTCTTTGAGGTGTGTCCAGGTTCCCTGAGGTTATTTTGGACAAGCTTATCAGCAGAAAATTGGCCACCAGAGAAGGAATTTTCCTGGCCATAGCAAGTCATAAAACTGTCTAAGAAAATATACACAGAGGGGCGGAGTCAAGATGGCAGAGAGGACTCACTCTTCTTTCTGAGCTCTCCTTCTACCCTCACGCTAAAGACAAAATTCAGCCTTTGAAATAGTGCCAGGCTGACAGAATTCTCGAATGTTGGGAGCGCAGCAAATTACTAGCAGAAGATAATTTCCAAGATCGTCAGAAAACGTATGTTTTGATTGGTACAGGCACAGACACAGAGGCCAGCACCTGCTGAGCAGACTGAGGGTGGGATGTGGTCTCCATGGGGCAGAAAATCTACAGAGAGGACTCTACCACAGGGTTGGACATTCTGACCTGGTTGCAAGCCAGTAGATCAGCAGAGAAGTAATAAAACATCCAACACAAATGCAGAGCGTAAAGAGTGAACCCCAAAGCCCCAGAGTCTCAGGAGACCTAGCCACACCCACCCAGCATTGGGAGTGACTCAGCATGATCCCAGTGCAGCCACTGATCCCAGAGCAGCCACAGGCACTTCCTGGTCTGTAGAGGAAGCTTGGACTAAAAACAGATCCCATTTTTTTTTTTTAAATGAATAAGAAGGTAAAGTGAGCTCTAACTATAGACAGCTTCTATAGTGAAAATAGAACAGATTTCAAACTCTGAGGAGACTAAAAGCAGATTGTCTCCAGATGAAGCCCTAAAGGGTGATGCTATAACCTGGTCCCTACCACACAAGGCTCTCCTAGTAGAAATTTTAAAAGGATCTTAAAAGAGAGCTAGAAGAAAAATGGTTTAAGGAAAGGAAAAATTTGCAGGAGGGTCTGGAAAAAGCAGACAACTCATTAAAAGAAATCCCCCCCCCAGAAGACTCTCTTTTTATTTTTTTTTATTTTTTTAAATTAATTTTATAATTATAACATTTTTGACAGTACATATGCATAAGTAATTTTTTACAACATTATCCTTTGTACTCCCTTCTGTTCCGAATTTCCCCTCCTTTCCTCTTCCCCCTCCCAGAAATATCTGATAAAGTGGAAAAAGAAAACAACTTCCTGAAATGTGAAATGGAAAAGGTAAAGGACTCCCAGGAAAAAAGAATTTGTGAAGTGGAAAAAGAAAATAATTCCTTAAAAAATTTGCAAAATAGAAAAAAATTCCATAGAACAAAACAAATCATTTAAAAATTCAATTAAATAATTACAAAAAGAAATAAAAAAGTAAATGAAGAAAACAATTCATTAAAAATCAGAATTGAACAAATAGAAATGAATGTCTTGATGAGACAGCAAGAATCAGTCAAGTAAAACCAAACAAATGAAAAAATAGAAAAAATATTAAATACCTTCTTAGAAAAACAACAGACCTGGAAAATAGATTTAGGAGAGATAATCTAAGGATTATTGGACTCCCTGAAAATCATGATTAAAAAAAAAAAGAGCGTACACACTAGTTGTCAGGAAATCATCAAAGAGAATTGCCTAGATGTATAGAATCAGAAGTTAAAATAGCCATTGAAAAAATTCATCAAACACCTACTGAAAGAGATGCCAAAATTAAAACCACAAGGAATATTGTGGCTAAATTTCAGAATTATTAAACCAAGGAAAAAAATATTAGGAGCAGCCAGAAAGAAATAATTCAAATACTGAGGAGCCCCAATAAGGATTATTCAGGATCTAGAGGCTTCCACCTTAAAAGATTAGAAGGGCCTGGAATTTGATATTCTGAAAGGCAAAGAAACTTGGAATGCAACCAACAATAAACTACCCAGCCAAACTGAGCATTTTCTTCCAGGGAAGAAGATGGGCATTCAATGAAACTGGTGAATTCCATTTATTTCTGATGAAAAAAAAACAGAATAAAACAAAAAATATGACCTCCAAATACAGTACTCAAGAGAAGCATAAAAAGGTAAAAAGAACGCTTAAGAACTGTATTTCTGTTATAGGTATACATAGAGAGTGCATGTATAATTTGATTTTAGTGTTATAATATAAAAAGGAACTAGAGGTGGAAAGCTGATTGTAACAGAAAAAAGGGGGAAGGAAGTAAAAAAAAAAAAAGAGGGAAATTACATCTCATTAAGAGGCAAAGAAAAGCTATTGTATCTGAGGGAAAGAACGGAGGGGGTGAACATTGTGTGAATCTTACTCTCATCAGATTTGGCTCAAAGAGAAAATATTAGACATAGTTGGTTTATAGAGAAACTTCTACCTCATTGAAAAGTGGGAAGGGAAAAGAGGAAAAGGGCAGGAGTAAGCTAAATAGAAGGGAATACAGAATAAAAGAGGAAAGGTATGAGAAAGGTAGAGTTTCTATAAGGGGGAGGGAAAGATTATTTTTTTTAATTTTTTTTATTAATTTTATAATTATAATGAGGGAGGGATTCTAAAGAGAGAGGGCAAGTGGTGCTCATAAGTTAAATACTAGGGAAGGGGGAAAGGGGGAAAGAAAAGGGAAAAGTATAATCTAGGGATAATAAGATGGCAGGAAATATAGAATTTGTCATTTTAACTGTAAATTGAATGGGGTGAATTCTCCCATAAAATGTAAGTAGATGGCAGACTGGATTAAAAGCCAGAATCCTGCAATATGTTGTTTATAGAAAACAAATTTAAAGCAAAGTGATACATACAGAATAAAGGTAAAAAGCTGGTACAGAATCTATTATGCTTCAGGTGAAGTAAAAAAGCAGGGGTAGCCATCCTGATCTCAGATCAAGCAAAAGCAAAATTTGATCTAATTCAAAGAGATAAGGAAAGAAACTATATCTTGCAAAAGGGTAGCATAGACAATGAAACAATAGCAATACTAAACATATATGCACCAACTGCTATAGCATTTCAATTCCTAAAGAAGAAATTAAGAGATCTGCAAGAAGAAATAGACAGCAAAACTATAATACTGGGAGATCCCAAACTTGCACTCTCAGAACTAGATAATCAAACCACAAAATAAATAGGAAAGAAGGTAAAGAGGTAAATAGAATAGTAAAAAAACTAGATATGATAGATCTATGGAGAAAATTGAATGGAGACAGAAAGGAGTACATTTTCTTCTTGGCACTTCATGGAACCGATACAGAAATTGACCATATATACATAAACATATACATAAAGACCTCAAAAATCAAATGCAGAAAGGCAGAAATATTAAATGTATTCTTTTCAGATCACGATGCAATAAAAACTACATTCAATAAAAAGCCTGGGGAAAATAGACCAAAAAGTAATTGGAAACTAAATAATCCTAAAGAATGAATGGGTGAAACAGCAAACAATAGACACAATTAATATGTCAGACAAGAGAATGGCAATAATGAGACAACATACCAAAATTTGTGGGATGCAAACAAAGCAGTAACAAGGGGAAGTTTTATATCTCTAGATGCTTACTTGCATAAAATTGAGAAAGAGAAGATCAATGAATTGGTCTTGCAACCAAAAAAAGCTAGAAAAAGAGCAAATTAAAAACCCCCAATCAAATACTAAACTTGAAATTCTAAAAATAAAAGGAGAGATTAATAAAATTGAAAGTTAAAAAAAACTATTGAATTAATAAATAAGAGTTGGTTTTATGGGGGAAAAAAAACAGATAAAACTTTGGTAAATTTGATTAAAAAAAGGAAAAGGTAGAACTTTCCACTAATGAAGAGGAAATTAGAGTAATAATTAGGAATTACTTTGCCTAACTTTATGCCAATAAATTTGATAACCTAAGTGAAATGGATGAATACCTACAAAAATATAGGTTGCCCAGATTAACAGAGGAGGAAGTAAATTGCTTAAATAGTCTCATCTTAGAAAAATAAATAGAACAAGCTATTTAATCAACTCCCTAAGAAAAAATACCCAGGACCAGATGGATTTACATGTGAATTCTACCAAACATTTAAAGAATGATTAACTCTACTACTATATAAATTATTTGAAAAATAGGGAATGAAGAAGTCCTACAAAATTCCTTTTATGACACAGACATGATACCTAAACCAGATGGAATGAAAACAGAGAAGAAAAATTATAGCCTGATCTCCATAATGAATATTGATGCTAAAATCTTAAATAAAATATTAGCAAAGAGATGTCAGAAAATCATCCCCAGGATAATACACCATGACGAAGTAGGATTTATACCAGGAATGCAAGGCTGGTTCAATATTAGCAAAACTATAACTGACTATATTAATAATCAAATTAACAAAAACCATATGATCATCTTAATAGATGCAGAAAAAGCAGTTGATAAAATCCAACACCCATTCCTATTAAAAATACTAGAGAGTATCAGAATATATAAATTTTCCTTAAAATAGTCAATAGCATCTATTTAAAACCATCAGTAAGCATCATATTTAATGGGGATAAACTGGAACCATTCCCAATAAGATCAGGGGTAAAACAAGGTTACCCACTATCACCATTATTAGTGTATTAGAAATGGGAGCTTTGGCAATAAGAGCTGAAATAGAGATTAAAAGAATTAGAGTAGATAATGAGGAAACCAGATAATTACTCTTTGCATATGATATGATGGTATACTTAGAGAACTCCAGAGATTCTACTTAAAAGCTATTAAAAATAATCCACAACTTTAGCAAAGTTGCTGGATACAAAAATCCACATAAATCATTAGCATTTTTATATATCTCTAACATAAATGGGTTCATGAGCTAGACATAAAGAATGAGATTATAAATAAAGTGGAAGAACATAGGATAGTTTACCCCTCCTGTGGAGGAGGAAGGAATTTGTGATCAAAAAAGAACTAAAAATCATTATTGATCACAAAATAGAAAATTTAGATTATATTAAGTTAAAAAGCTTTTGTACAAACAAAATTAATGCAGACAAGGGTAGAAGGGAAGTAATGAACTAGGAAAGCATTTTTACAGTCAAAGGTTCTGATAAAGGCATCATTTCCAAAATATATAGAGAACTGACTCAAATTTATAAGAAATCAAGCCATTCTCCAATTGATAAATAGTCAAATAATATGAACAGACAATTTTTCAGATGAAGAAATTGAAACTATTTCTAATCATATGAAAAAGTGCTCTAAATCACTGTTGATCAGAAAAATGCAAAATAAGACAACTCTGAGATACCACTACACACCTCTCAGATTGCCTAAAATGACAAGAAAACATAATGGTGAATATGGGAGGGGATATGGGAAAACTGAGACACTGAACATTGTTGGTGGAATTGTGAACAAATCCAACCACTCTGGAGAGCAATTTGGAACTATGTTCAAAAAGTTATCAAACTGTGCATACCCTTTGATCCAGCAGTGTTTCTACTGGGCTTATATCCCAAAGAGATCTTAAAAGATGGAAAGGGACCCACATATGCAAAAATGTTTGTGGAAGACCTTTTTGTAGTGGCTAGAAACTAGAAACTGAATGGCTGCCCATCATTTGGAGAACAGCTGAATAAATTGTGGTGTATGAATGTTATGGAATATTATTATTCTGTAAGAAACGACCAACAGGATGATTTCAGAGAGGTCTGGAGAGACTTATATCACCTTATGCTGAGTGAAATGAGAAGAACCAGGAGATCATTATAAACAGCAACAACAAGACTATACAGTGATTAATTCTGATGGACATGGCTCTCTTCAACAATGAGATTAATCGGGCCAGTTCCAATTGTTCAGTGATGAAGAGAATCAGCTATACCCAGAGAGAGAATTATGGGAAATAAGTATGGACCACAACATGGCATTTTCAGTCTTTCTGTTATTGTTGGCTTGCATTTTTGTTTTTCTTCTCAGGTTTTTTCTTTCTTTCTTTCTAGATCTGATTTTCCTTATGTAGCAAGATAATTGTTTAAATATGTATATATATATATATATATATATATATATATATATAAAGTATATATCATATACTTTAACGTTTAACATGTATTGGGGAGGGGGTGGGGGAAAGAGGGGGAAAATTGAAACAGAAGGCTTTGTAAGGGTCAATATTGAAAAATTACCCATGCATATGTTCTGTAAATAAAAAGGAAGAAGGAAGAAGAAGAAGAAGAAGAAGAAGAAGAAGAAGAAGAAGAAGAAGAAGAAGAAGAAGAAGAAGAAGAAGAAGAAGAAGAAGAAGAAGAAGAAGAAGAAGAAGAAGAAGAAGAAGAAGAAGAAGAAGAAGAAGAAGAAGAAGAAGAAGAAGAAGAAGAAGAAGAAGAAGAAGAAGAAGAAGAAGAAGAAGAAGAAGAAGAAGAAGAAAATGTACACAGTTCAAGATCTGCAGTGGTAAAAAGCATCCTGGAATATTCACACTAGGGAAGTCACAGGTTTCGGTTTTGAAGTTCTGAATATTCAGTAATAGTTCATTCAATTGTCATACATACTCCAGATTTTTCTCTACTTCCAGATTATTAGCATTGATTTTAATTTGGTTTTCATGGGTCAACAAAAAATGACCTGATAGGGTTTTGGGGCATATTTATATTGAAGGGCTTGGGCTGATGATAGAGACACTTTTACCAGATTACTGGTCACAAAGTAGCTTCATTGAATCCAAAACTTTCTATAAGAGGACATGAAGAGTGACCTCTGTGGAGAAGGGATTAGGAAGGGAAGGGGGATATATTTAGGAGGATTAAATCTAGCCAGATTCTAATTCTCTTTCAGAGATCTTTGTAGTGGCTCAAAATTAAATTTATCTACTCTCTCCAATATTTGAATCATTCTCTGATCATTCTAAAATGGTCCCCTGATAATAAATCAGGGGAGCATTTTAACTATTTCAAGGAATCATTTAGCCCACTGAAGAAGTGATAGAGTAGTGACTATATTGGAAGAGAATCCATTTGAACAGTCAACTGTATAGTAGATCATCCCCTCCTCAAAATAAGGAAGACTCAAACTAAAAATAGCTTTCAACTCCAAACAAAAATACATTTTTTTTTTCTTCACATAGGTTGCTCTAAAATCTAGGAGGAAGAATTGAAAAATGATATCAAAATTTCATCATCATAGTGAATCAGTTTTTGTAGCAAACTGATTTTTGTCCATCACTTGAATCTGTACATATTTCCTAAGTATCTATCTATTGTGTTTCAGGTACTCTATCCTTTGGAATGGACATAAAAACTACTTTCTGTAGTAGCTTTTATTCAAATGTTAAGGATATAACTGACTCAAAAGGGTTTAGGTAAAGCTTTTGTTAAAGAGAAGGCTTTAGAATTATTTTTTTGAAGAATTCATCATTTACTTACAAACTGTGCAATATCCTATGTTAAGTACTAAGTATTTGGGATACAAATATCAAAATAAAAATTACATAGGCCTGCCCTCAAAGAGCTTACGGTCTTACTAAGGAGATGGGATATAAGACTACAAAATAAATATAATATTAACTATCTGTACATTTTGTTTGAGCTAAACTGGTGGCTTTATTAGTTCAGGAAGCTTCCAAGGAAGAAATGGTATCTTCCAATGCAGATCTACACTTGTGGTCTTAGAGAAAGGGGTAAATAAGTGACTTGCTCACAGTCACACCCTATGTGTCAGATGACTGGAATCTGTCTTCCTGACTCTGATGTCGGTTCTTCTCTTTACTCAATGAGGCTGTTTTTGAGCATATTATCATAAAATTATTACCTCACTATGATATCTCTCATTTAGGAGAACTGTAATATTAAAACACTGCTTCCTTTTCTAGATGTTCACTAACACTTCCTTTAATATCACTTGATAGAATTTTGCCAAGAATCTTCAACAGATCCCTTTTTCCTGTAGTTTTCAATGATCTACAAAGCCTTTGAAAGTCATCTTCAATAGATCTCTTTTTACTATGGTTTTCAATAATCGAGAAAGCCTTTCCCAGGTATCTTCAATAGATCTCCTTTTCCCATGGTTTCCAATGATCTAGAAAGCCTTTGCCAGGAATCTTCAATAGATCTCTTTTTACTGTGGTTTCCAATAATCTAGAAAGCTTTTGCCAGGAATCTTCAATAGATCTCTTTTTACTATGGTTTCTAATGATCTAGAAAGCCTTTGCCAGGAACCTTCAATAGATCTCCCTTTCCTGTGGTTTCCAATGATCTAGAAAGCTTGCCACCTTAAATGGAATGGGAAATGCCTAATGGGAGAGGGGCAAAGCAGAATCCAAACAAAGCACTGGTAGAACAGATAGTGTAGCTTATAGGTGGCTTAGGACTTAGAGTAAGAAAGAGTGGAGCTCAAAATCTGGCTCAAACACATACTAGTTTTGCAAGTCACTTAGATGATTTCTGTTTCCTCATCTTTTAAAAGGGTCAGCAGAAGATCAGTAACTCTAACATTCTATGATCTCCCTAAACTGCAAGTAAACTTATGTTTATACATACCAAGAAATATTCTGCCAACAATTTTATATGTAAATTTAAATGATTTTTCCTAGATTCCACTCCATAATATATAGCATTACCTTTGAACCCATTTGCCAGTAAGATTAAACATGTTTGTCTCAGTTTCCTTATCTGTAAAATGATGTGGAGAAATAAATGGCAAACCACTCCACTATCTTTGCCAAGAAAATGCCAAGTGGGACATGACTGAAATGAATGAACAAGAAAGGATTAATGATCAAGATTGCCCAGACTGAGTCCAAGCCAATGTAGGATCTTCATCATAATGAAATGCAGAAAATTATAGCTCTCTGATGACTCAGGAATTAGCAATAGTTCCAAGTAATACTAGTTGCAAAGTATGCCTCTTAAACTTTTTTGTCCAAAACATCTGACTAATTCCAACATAAAAATGGCAAGAAATCATTAGCACTCCTTCAGTATCAAAATGCAACAGAGAGTTTGCCACAAGCATGTTAGGAGACAACAATGGAGTCATTCTTTATTCACTCTAACTGCAATTTTTTAAGAAGCTATTTTTATTTAATTTTAATTTTTTATTTCTATTTTAATTTTTTGTAAATAACATTTTAATATTTCTAATTATAGCAAGATAGTTTTCAACATTTATTTTATAAGATTTTGAGTTTCAATATTTTTTCTTTTCCTCCTTTACATATCCCTCCCCCCAAGATAGAATGCAATCTGATATAGGCTACATATGTACAATCATGTAAACATATTTCCACATCAGTCATTTTATAGAAGAAGAAAGAGAACTAAAGGAGAAAGCCACAAAAGAAAGGAGAGTGAAAACAATAGGCTTCAATCTGCATTCAGACGCCAGAGTTCTGTCTCTGGATGTGGATGGCATTTTCTGTCATGGTCTTTTAGGATTGTCTTGGATCACTGTATTAATAAGAAGAGCTAAGTCATTCTTTGTGGAATATTGAACAATATTACTGTTACTGTGTACAATATTCTCAAGGTTCTACTCACTTCAATAAGTATCAGTTCATGTAAGTCTTTCCAGGGTTTCTGAAATCTGCTTACTGATCATTTCTTATACAACATTTGTATTCCATTATATTCATATATTACACTTTGTTCAGCCATTCCCTAATCAATGGGCATTCCTTCAGTTTCCGATTCTTTGCCACCACAAAAATATATTTTGTACACATCAGTCCTTTTCTCATTTTTATGATCCCTTTGGGAAACATATTTAGTAATAGTATTGCTGGATCAAAGGGTTTATATAGTTAAATTGCCCTTTGGGCATGGTTACAAATGCTCTCCAGAATGGTTGGATCAGTTCGAAACTTCATCAATAATGCATTCAACTCCCAATTTTCCCACATCTTTGAGAAGTCATTTCATGTTCACCTGAGTAAGACATTAAATTAATTCGGTCCTATCATTTAGAACGATCCTCATTTTATTTTAATTGCCTTTCAAGCACAATCAATGTACTGCAGCTGTAAGGATTTGTCTCTAAATCAGTATGGTCTTACTAAAAACCCAAACAAACACGTTATTCAATTTCACACTTGGAAATTTATATGCCAACAAATAGATGGCAAAGCTTGATCATTCTTGATAATAAGTTTGGTCAACAAATTAATTTCTCCTTATACAACTCGTAATGTAGACCAAGACAATAAAAATGTTGAAGCAGGTCATGCTCCAGTCATGAAATTCAGACATTTTTATAATGACAAAGTAAATACCTAGCACTACAGGAAACCCATCATAAGCACTACCAATTTAGCACAATTGCCTTAAACCACAGAAGTGATTACTACTTGATCCTGTCCATTTTCTGAACTTCAGGATGAACTCTGAGGTACTTAACTAGTCCCAAGGTACCTCTTAATAGTTCTATACAGTGACTCTAATTACAAACGATAAGGAGGAAATAAGGTTGGACAGCAGTTTATCTTTAAAAGATCTGAGGGTTTTAGTGGACTGCAAGCTCTCTGTGTGCCAAGAGAATGAGATAACCACATAAAAAATGCTAATGCTGTCTTTGATGATATTAAGAGAACTATAACTTCTAGGAATGAAGAAGTAACAGTCTCAATGTACCTCATGTACAATGTACCTATACAATATTGTGTTTTGGGCGCCATAATTTAGGTTGGAGAGTATCCAAGGAATAGCAACCAAGTAGATGAAGGGACTTAGAAGGGATTAGAAGGAACAAATGATATATACAAGGGAGAAGAGACTTGTTCTGATTGGCCCCAAAGAGCAGAACAAAGACCAATGGATAGAATAATAAAAGACAAGTTTGAATTTGATGTCAGGAAAAACCTCCTAACAAAAAGAGATATTAATAAGTGGAGTGAGATGCTTTGAAACGTTCTTCTTCACTGGAGGCATTCAAGTAGAAGCTGGATCACAACTTATTCTCTGGTTATATGCCTTTCAATTCCAGAATTTGTTATCATGTGAAAAGGCATTAAAGTGTTGACAATTCAGTTTCCAAATTACAAATTTATATACTCTCAATATATACTACTGATGTCTTCAGATGACATTTGTTTCTCATATCAAGATCCGTAGGTCTTCAGAAGCAGACATTCTACCTTCTAGTAGACAGTAAGCTTCTTCAGGGCAGAGACCCTTGTGCCTAAGCTAAAGACCTATTTCAAGGCCTTATTTGTACATGGAGATGACCCTTAAAAGCTTTGGTGTTATGACATATGTGTATGAACATATATTGTGTATGTGTGTGAGTAGACATAAATATTTTGGCCACAGCAGCTGATGAAGCCCAACATTTAAGTCAGGGATTAGTGATCTGCTTTGATAGGCTTCCCCATAGTGATGAAATTACAAGTTTTATTATTGTATGAGGATATTATCCCTGCACTAGTACCTAGTAAGCATTTAATAAATGTTTGTTTGTCTTAATTGATAAAAAAAAAAACAAGGTTCCCTCTTCTAAAAAGCCATTGAATTAATGTGCATCTTCACTACTTATTATGAAATTTAGAATGGGAAGGGATTTTAGAAATAATCTAAAAATATTCTTTTTATAGATGAAGACAGCAATTTGCAGAGCAGAGGCTTGAATCTAAGACTCTAAATTCTCTGTTCTTTCCACAGTACAATGCTTTCTCTCTTCCATTAGTTCACAAAATCACAGAATCTGAGAGTTAGTGGAGACTAACTGGCCTAACTCATACCAAAACAAGAATACTCTGCAATACTTCAGGTTTTGCTTCAAGATCTCTAGTGAGGGGGAGCTCATTGTCTCCCAAGGCTGGCCATTCCATTCCACTTTTCAATAGTTCTTGCTAAAATGATTTTTCTTGATATCAAGATCTCTATGCAACTTCCTCTCACTGTTCCTGGTTCTGCCATCTGAAGTCAAGCAAAAGTTGAACCCCTCTTCCACATGTGGTTGTTGTTGCTTGGTCATTTCGGTCATGTTCAGCTCTTTGTGATCTCATGCAGGGTTTTCTTGGCAAATATATTGGAGTGGTTGGTCATTTCCTTCTCCAGTCATTTTACAGATAAGGAAACTGAGGCATACAAGGTTAAGTGACATACCCAGTGCCACACAGCTGGTAAGTGTTTTGAGCTCACATTTGCACTCAGGAAGATGAGTCTTCCTAACCCCAGGCCCAGAGCTATACACTGTATCATCTAGCCATCTACCTCTTCCACATGAAAGTCCTTCAAATACTTGGTTATCCATCATGTCCCCTTTCAATATTATCTTCTCCACATTAAACATTCCCAGCTCATAGATCACAGTTTTTAGCTAGAAGGGATTATTAGAGGTCATCTGATCCATTCCATTTGCTGCATAAGGGCAGGGACTTCTTTTGCTTCTCTAGCATTTTTGTATCTTCTGACATGTGGTAGATACTTAATAAAAATTATTAAATTGAATTCAATTGAAGATTTTAAAAAATGAGACCTAGATATATTGGATTATTTGCCTAGGGCCTTAAATACTGTCATAAATGGGATTCAAATGAAAGTCTTCCTCACTCCAAGTTCCATACTCTGTCCATCAAATTGTGCTGACTCTTCCCCGGTCTTACTCTGGAAGCCCTTTCCCATTTAGTTTCTTCTGATTGTTCCACAGTTTATTAATGTCCTTCCTAAGATGTGGCACTCAGAAATGAATACAATACTCCACATACAGTCTGGTCAGGGCAATGGAGTACTGTGATGTTCTATTTCTCTAGATCGTAATCATTCTCTTGGGGGGCAGATTTCTTGGGGAGCTTCTGGAGGCAGCCTTGGCTTCAGTTCAGTGCAATAATCCCAAAATGTGGTCAGGAGTCCAGATCCCCCAAAATGCAGTCCAGATCATTTATTGTGTCCTTCAAAGTCTTGAATCTTTTCCTGGGTCCGGCTAGCTTTAATAGAGGCCTATCTCTCTCCTTGGTTCCCTGATGAACTCTTATCAGAATGTCTCCAACCAGCTTCAGCCTCTCCTCCTCCCAATGTCTCCAGCCAGCACAAAGGTAGAGTGGGAATGAATCAGACTCCGCCTCCAAGAGTGGGATTGTGGCCTTCTGTGTGGTTGGCCCTGAGAGTTTCTTGCTTATATGGTGCACACCAATCATTTCATCACTAGGAAACCATTATTTGTTGTAAGATTAAATCAATGCGAAATTAGATTTAACCATTGTCTCCTCAATTCCACTCAGTACCTTGTTTCAAGTTCTGGCCCATAAACATCTCCTTGTAGGGTCAGATCAATCATACCGAATTAGATAATTATTGTCTCTATTCATTCCAGTGACTTAGCACCTTGTAAGAATCCTAACAGAGTACAATGGAACTATCACTTCTTTCCTAGAAGATACCCCTCTTTCTTTGCTTTGTTGACTTATGTTGAGTTTACAATCCATTAAAACCCCCAGATCGTATTCACATGAATTTCAATAAATCTATATAGATCACAGACCAAGATTGAAAGTTGGAAGACTCTTCAGAAGTCATTCAGACTAATTCTCTCATTTTGCAGATGAGAAAATTGGGAGCAAGAGAGATTTAAATGAATCATCCAAGACACATGAGTAGTAAATACTAGAACCAAGATGTCAATTGAGTTTTACCAGAATTTCAAATCCTATATTCTTTCCACTGTCATGTCATCTCCTTCATGATCCATCCCAAACTTTGAAGTTGATTTTTTAACCCAAATAGAAGACTTTACATTTATTCCCGTTAGTCTGGAGTCAGCTCAACTTCCTTATCAAGAATTTTAGATATTGCCTTCATAATTTGTTATCTACTCCTTTCAGCTTTAGGTCTCCAGCAAATCTGATAAACATGCCTTCTCCGCCTTATCAAGTCACTGATAAGTGTTCAGAAACATAGACCACAAGGACATTCTATTAGGTACCTACTTCATCATTAAAGATTGGGCCCAGCTATAGATAAGTTTATTTATATAATTGCTTGATCTACCTACCTCTCTCCATCTTCTTTTAACAAAAAGAGCATGATTGACTTTCTTTGCCAAAATCTAGATAAAACATTTTTACAGCATTCCTTTGAACTATCCAATCTAATAACCTTGCCTCCCAAGGGAAATGAGACCATTCTTGGAGCCATTATGGATCTTTGGGTGATCCCTGACTCTAGTAACAATTTCTTCAATATAATCTAAAATTCTGCCAGGAATCCCCATCAAATCTTTTTGTTTTATCAGGTTTGGGACTTCGCTTAGAGATGGAAGATCAAGGAAGTGGTCTTCATCTCTGCTGACAATGAGGGATTCTCAAGAATATTTCGTTAATTATCAACAGAACCTCAGATGGAAAATCCCAGCTAAAGCTTCCCATAAACCTCCTGCCTGAGAGGTAATCTGCTGTAGGAGATGGATTGCTGGTCAGGAAGCTCTGGGTTCAAATACTCTCTTCACACATCCTGGGGACAAGTGTTCAAATCATTTGCCTTTTTACTGCTCTAGCCAAATCTCTATGATGTCCTTCCGCATTGTAGGGGGAGTTCCCTCTCCTGGGAGTTCCCTACACCACAAGTCCAATTCCCGCCAAAGGAGAAAGCAAAGAAGAAGGAAGGCATTTGGGGAAGGGGCAAGGGACGAATCTCGTGTTTTTTGTTGGTTTGTTTTTATATTAATATAACCTTAAATGGGTATAAGTCCAGAGCCAGTTCCCAGCCAGCTCTCCGTGGTTACTGGGTTTCCTTTGGAGTCCAACAAGACCAATGTCTCCATAAAGACTTAAAACTTCTTCAGATGTTTGAAAACTTTCCCAAGCTGACCATCACCTGTTTCTCTACCAGAAGCCAAGGGAGGAGGCCCTGGGGAAACTCTATGAAGCAGGTCTTCCAATGGTGACTTTCCAGCTTCTGTTCCCTCCACAGAGTGCCCCCGCCCATCCCCCTCCTCTGGCTCATCACTGGGTGTGGCATCTCAAAACACACCTTTAGGTCCTTATAAAGGCAGCAGGTGGGAGGGGGTAAGAGACCCAAGTCCGTCCGGTCTGTGACCACATCCTGTATGTCTCTCAAACCCCTCTCCCACCTCAGACTGGACGGGCAACCCGGCCCGGACGAATGTACCGCCTGCGCCAAGCTGTCCAGAGCAGGAGCTCTCCCGCGGCCCCTGCGGGCACTCCCGCTCCCCTCCCAAGGCAGAGGGAGGGAACGGATCCGCTTCACACCCACGTCGCCCCACACCCCCGCCCCGGCCACTGGCAGTCCTGCTCTGCAAATCCGGCACGTCCAGAGCCGACTTTACCTGGACTTTCTCCACTCTGTGTGCTGCCGCGGCTGCTCGCCGTAGTAACACCTCCCACAGTACCGCTAACTCTGCCCCTGGCCCGCCTCGCCTCCCCCCCCCTTCCTCCTCCTCTCCTCCTCCTCCTCCTCCTCCTCCTCTTTCCTTCTTCTCCTCTTTCTTTCTCCTTTCCTCCTCCTCCTCTTTTCTTTTCTTCTTCCTCTTCTTTCCTTCTCCTCCTCCTCCTCTTCTTCTTCCTCCTCCTCCTCCTCCTCTTTCTCCTCCTCCTCTACTCTTCCTCCTCTCTTTTTTCTTCTCCTCCTCCTCCCCTCTTCCTCATCCTCCTTCTCCTCCTCCTCCTCCTCCTTCTTCTCCTCCTCATCCTCCTTCTTCTCCTCCTCTTCCTCCTCCTCTTCCTCCTCTCTTTTTTCTTCTCCTCCTCCTCTCCTCCTCCTTCTCTTCCCCCTTCTCTTTTCCTCTTTCCCCTTCCAAGGCCTTGGGCTGGCGCAAAGTAGCCGGAGTTCGAGAGTGGGGAAGAGAAAGAGGGAGCAAGAGAAGGAGAGGGAGGGAGAGAAGCAGGGAGGAGGAAGAGGAGGAGGAGAAGGAGGAAGGGGAGGAGGAGGGAAAAGATCTCTCCATGCCTCGCGCCCCCTTCCCTTCCTCTTGCCCAGCCCGGGGCCGGGAGAACTCCGGAGGGTCCCCGCGCGCCGCCCCCGCCCGCGGCCGGCTATGCCCGCGACTCTGGGCTCGCGGGGCTGAGCCGTAGCGTACCTCGTAAAGGTCCCCCGAAGCCATGCTGGGCTGCGGAACTTGGCCGGCTCGGGTGCGTGTGCCGGGGCTCTCCGCGCCCTGCGCCCCGCTCTCGGAGGCTCGCGGTTTCCCCTCCTCGCTCTGTGCCGGAGTGTGAGTGAGTGTGCGTGCGCGCGCGAGGGTGCGAGGGTGAGTGTGCGAGCGTGTGTGTCTGTGCGAGTGTGTGTTGAGTAAACTGTGTTTTTGCAGAATGACAGGCTCCGGGGCTGCCTATGCGCAGAATCAGAGCGAGAGGCGGCGAGGCTGGCGTAACAGCAGAGGCGGCAGCGGCGGCGGCGGCGGCAGCTGCAGGAGCAGCAGCAGCACCAGCACCAGCACCAGCACCCCCTCCCGCCCCCCACCCCCGGGGCTCAGCCCACCGAGCCGAGCTCAGCCTTGCCCTGCCCGAGCTGCCCGGCCGCCCTGGTGGTGGCAGCAGCAGTGGCAGCAGGGAGCTCCCCCCCTCTCCGCCACCCAGCCCGCAGCGATTCGGAGACACGCGCCCCCACGGGGAGGGGGAGGAAGGAAAAGAGGAGCGAGTCCAGCCCCGCCCTGCTCCTGGCCTCCTCCTCCTCCTCCTCCTCCTCTTCCCCTCTTTCCCCTCCCCCACGCGGTCCACCCCCACCTCCGGGGACTGGCCGTGGCAGGCTGGCCCTGGGAGGAAGGCAGGACGCCGTGGGGAAAAGAGCCCGGGAGACTTGGGTTGGAATCCCGCTCCTCTGCCCCGGGCTAGCCCTGTGACCTTGGGAACGTCACTTTCGCTCCCTGTTCCTTAAAACGAGTCCGGAGGTGCCCCCCTCCGCCCCAGTGCCTCAGGTCCCCGGGCCTTTTCAGCAACGATATTTCGTGTTGCGAGGTCCCTCGGAACTCGCCGGCCGTCCACGTTCTGAGACGCCTTTCACTTTCCTACCCTCCGGGTCCAAAGATCCCGGCCTGGCTCCGGCTCCGGTTCTAGGGGCATTCCATACCCTAAGGGACCCTCTCTTTGGTAGGCCCCCTTCCCCCTCGGAGAGCTCCCGTCCCAAGTTCTAGTCTTCTCCGTGGAGCACCACGAAGTGTGAACGCAGCATGGAGCGGCCCGAGGAGGGAGGAGGGAGGGGGAGCAGTGCTCTGGCCAGAGCACGCTTGAACCCTGGACTCCCTTAGAGCCCCCAGCGGGAGAAAGGAGAGGCCAGAGGGAACAGATCTCTGCAGATGCCCCTGCAAACAAATGCCCAAAGATCTTCCAAAGACCCTGGAGGATCCACACCAGTTAGAGAGCTGCTTCTTAACTTATGCATCAGGAGGGAGATGAATGAGGTGGAAAGAGCGCTGGACTCCGGCGGGGGGGGGGGGGGGGGGGGGGCAGGGGGAAGGAGGGGAAGGGGGCAGCTTAAAGTTCTGGCCCTGCCACTCTTAGCAATATGGCCTTCTGCAAAACACTTCCTGTGGTAAGTTTCACCTTCCTGGTCTATAGTACAAGAGGGCTTCAAAGAGGAATGGTGACCTCCAAAGCTCTTTCTGGTTCTATGGAGGAATTTGGGAACAAATGTGGGGTGCCAGCTGCACCAGAGCCCATTTCCAGAATCCACACACTGCTCGAGGTGGGATTGGGCTCCAGGACAATGCTTCTTGGGAGCGTTTCTTCCACGGCATGCGGTGGAGGCCACCGAGCAATGAAGGACAAAGGATCCGGTTTTTCATCATCACTACCATCCTTATTCTTTAAATTCAACAGATTTTGACTTTGTGTATAATCTATAACCTGAATTAGTGAGAAAGTTCCAATCCCGAACCTGAAGTCATGGATTGAATAATTATGATAAAATTTCTCTATGAACCTGGAATGAAAGGGATATAAAAGGAAGGGGGGGGGGGGGATTACCGTTCCTACCTACAGCAAACTATCTATTAAGAGAGATTAACAAGTTAAATTAAAATTGAAGATCATAATAAGAGTTATCACAGACCAGCATTCCACCTTCTGCAAGAAGCATTTCCTGATCCCCTTTCATTCTAAGGCTTTCACTCTATTTTCACTCATCCTGTAAAGATCTTGTCCTGCCCCATTAGGGAGCAAGGATTGTCTTTTGATTTTGTTCTATCGTCAGTACTTAGTAGAGCACTTGACCAACTAATTCAAGGAAGTTGTAAGGATGTTGAAGAAAACAGCTATGTATTGAGAGTCAAAGGGTTTTGAAAAATGAATCCCATACTTGGAATCTTGGGCAAGTTATCTAACCAATGATGGATTCAATTTCCCCTTCAACAAAAGGACTTAGACTACATGTTCTCCAAGATCATGGCTAAATGTAGATCTTCTAAGTGTCCTATGAGGACTATAAGTAAAAGACAAATTTTTGAGAGTCATAGAAACTTATTTTAAACTAGCTATAGAAGCTTAATAGCTCTAAAGTTTCAATGACACATGTCTATATGGTAAATAATATTTCACAATCTCAAAATATTTTGGAAAGAATGGAGAGAGTTAATGATAAAAAATAATAAGTACAGTAATAATAGACTATGTAGAGATTCCCCTCCTCCCATCATTAAAGTCCTCTCCAAATGCATCACTGAGTGATGGGTTCTCAAAGTCCATTTAGGAGAAGCAAAAGTTCTGTCAGTTGATACCAAACAGAAAGGCTTCCCAGGTCCAGTGACAACACGTCCGCTCAAGGACCAGTCTAATCAAGTGCAAGGAGTTACAGCAACAGACTAATATAGGTTGATGAACTCTTCAGTACAAAACTTCTAGAACACGACCCCTTATATCACAGAGTTTATAATCTGAGTTAATGACAAAATTCCTATGCTGAAGAAATCACAGATCCCTGAGCAACTGAAGTCATGGACTAAGCAGTTATAATAAAATTTCTCTTTACATTATGGTTGTTCCTTTTCCTTCAGAGTAACCCCATCTACCCCTCAAAAAGTAAAATATTGACATTTGGGAAACAATCATTCAATTCAATGCTGTCGTTAATAATTTGTAGTTCTTTTGAGAGCTATATGCTGTGACCTTTTGGCCACTTATCCTTTGAGGAATGGGCTCTCAATTATATCTACTTAGGTTAATTTCTTATTAATCTTGAAAATCAAAAGCTCAATAGATGAAACTGATGTAGAGAGCTTTTTCTTTTTCTTTTTTTTAAGTCAATGGTTTCTTATTCTGGCTGCATTGATTTTGTTTATGCAAAAGCATTTCAAGTATATATAATCAAAATAATTATCTTTTGTGACTATATCAATCCTTTTTGTTGGTAAAAATTCTAGCTGCAGATTTAAAATATATCTAATCTTGTTTTTTCTAATTATCTTGTTATGACCTTTTATATTCATATATCACATTTGAGGTTTTTAGGTTACATAGTATAAGATGTGTGAGCTCCTTGAGGACAAGAACTATCTTTTGTCTTTGTATCCCTAGTGCTTATTTAACACAGAGCTTAACAAATGCTTATTGACTGACTGTCTATATGTATGTATAGATGTGTGTGTATATATACACACATCTGTATGTTTAAGTTCTTGGCTTTATTAAACACTGAATAGTTGAGTTTGATTATTTCAGGTCCTTCCATATCTATTTTCCTGAAATAATCAAACTCAACTATTCAGTGTTTAATAAAGCCAGGAACTTAGTCGTGGAAAAAAGTCCCGAGTTAAAGAATATGTGTGTGTATATATGTATGTATATATCTATATAGGTGTATGCATGTGTCTTAAGAGAAAGCAAGTAATCCAACAAATAAAAGCAATGACTCAAAAGAATTGACTTTGCACAACTACATAACTATCTACAAAATTAAAAGATTAAAAAATAACACTTTTGAAGAAAATAAAACCTCACCCAAGAAACAGAATCCCTTAAAACCATAATGGATGAAAGAGAAATCAATGTCTTCATAAGAAGCAAAAAACATTAAAGCAAAATCAAGACAATGAATAAAATAAAATAAGACACAAAGTATATTATAACAAAAATCAACTGTACTGAAAAACAAATCAAGGAGAGATAATTTAATAATCATTTGATTCCTAGAAAATTATAACTCCCCGAAAAGGACACTATATTTCAAGAAAACACAAATAAAATCTGCCCAAATCTATTATATTAGAGGGAAAAGTTCAGATATTAAATTTAAAAAATAAAAATTACCATCATGTCCTAAAAAAAAAGAAAGAAAAAGTCTCAGAAATATCATGTCAAAGAAAAAACTGCTATAAGCAACTAAAAATAAAAACAGGGTTAAGGGGAAAGATTTAAAAATGGAGATGACACACAAAAAGAAAGTCATTGAAATATTTTTTTCATTCATAAAAGGGAACAGAAAAATGAAAAAATAAGCACAAGCAGGACAGTTTTGAAATCAACAGAAAAATATGAATAGATTTTATTTTTAAATAAGCAGTAACCTATATATACAAAAGTATTTATAGCAGCTCATCAATTGGACAGTGGCTGAACAAGTTATGACATATAATTGTGACAGAATATTACTGTGCTATAAGAAATGATCATCAGGAAACTTTCAGAAAAACCTGGAGAGACTTATATGAACTGATACAAAATGAAATGAGCAGAAAGAAGAAAACATTGTACACAATTAGAGCAACACAGAAATGTATTCTCAGAAATATTATTATCTAAGACAATTATCAGGACTTAACAAAAAATACTTTTCACCTCCAGAGAAAGAAATGATGGAATCTGAATTAATATCAATAGCATACCATTTTAAAAACTTTTTTTTCTTTCTTTTTGGTCTGTATTTTCTTTTACATGATTAATATGGAAGCATTTATTTATTTATTTATTTTTTTGCATGACCCCACTTGTATAATTTGTATTAAATTACAGGCCTTCTCAATGAGACAGGAGAAAAGGAGAGAGAGAGTTTGGAAATCAAAGTTTTTTTTTTAATATTAAAAGATGTTTTTACACATAATTCAGAAAATTCACTACTATACTTTCAGTTCATGTGATGCCCACTTCAGTCTGCCTCAGTGGCAGTTCTAAAGAGTTACCAATATAATTTTCCCATTTAGGAATGTAAGCAGTTTAACCTTTAAATAATACATATTTTCTCCATTTGCCTTTCTATGCTTCTTTTGACTCCTCTGATTGTAGATTAAATTTCCTGTTTACTTCTGTTTTTTTCAGTGGAAATGATTGAAAATGTCTTACTTCATTGAATCTCCATTGCTCCCTGGGTTGTGACTCCAGGTCCTTTGCCTTCTAGAATATGGTATTCCAGGCTCTTTATTGTAGAGGCTGCCAGATCCTGGGCAATCCTGGCTTTTTCTCCTTGATATTTGAATTGTTTTTGTCTGGCAGCTTGCAGTATGTTTTCCTTGAGATTGTAGTTTTGGAGTTTTGCAACAATATTCCTCGGGGTTTTCCTTGTGGGATCTCTTTCCAAAGATGATTAATGAATTCTTTCAATGAGTATTTACCCCTCTGTTTCTAGAATATTGAGGCAATTTTTCTTAATGATCTCTTCTAGAATGCTATCTAGGCTCTTTTTTTTTTTTTAGTTATGGCCTTCAGGTAGGCCAATAATTTTTAAATTGTCTCTTCTAGATCTATTTTCCAGGTCAATTGTTTTGTCAGTGAGGTATTTCACATATTCTTCAAATGTTTCATTATTTTTAGTTGGCTTGACTGATTCTTGCTGTCTCACAAAATCACTAGCTTCCATTTTCCCTGTTCTAGCTTTTAATGTGTGATTTTCTTCAGTTATATATACTTTTTCTATTTGGTTAATTCTACCGTTTAATGGGTTGTTTTCTTCAGACAAATTTTATTTAATTTTTAAATAAATAAGCGGCATTAGATTGAGGCTCAGTATTCTATATATCCATTCCATATATCCTCTTTTATATACTGCTGTGTATAATGGAAATGACCTTTTCTTGGTGTTTTAAGTTCATAATTTCATAAAATAAAATGTTAAAGTAGAGAAAAAAGGGAAAGGAAAGAAAAGGAAAGAAAGTGAGATATTTTGGGATTGTGTTTTTTGTTTTGTTTTTTGTTTTTTAATTCATTCTCCTACCCTCTTCTGTCTTATGGGTGAATTTCTCTCATTCACATTACTAGTTATAGTTTTTAATCTTGCATTTACCTCATGCTATCCTTTTGGATTTTCCCTCTCATTGCTCCCACTTATCTTCTTGGTATAAATATTGCTATTAAAAAAGAAAGGGCAAAAGATACTTTTTCTGACACTTGGTATCTATTTTTTAAAAAATTCCCTATTGTACTGGTCCTCTTTTTTCCTTGCTCTGTCCTGACTCCATGATTCTAATTTTTCTTTATTTATCTTACCTTTTCCCTTCCTTCCTATGCCAAATCCTTTTTCTTTTGCTTTCAATCAATACCAGGGTCTTTTCCAATGAGTTTTATTTTCTCATTATGTGATCAAAGTATGTAAGATTCTGCTTATTCTCCAATAAATAGCCTGCATTAATTTATTTAAATTTTGATTGATTGGATCTCCTTATTGTTCAAGGCACTCTCAAAAATCTTCTCCAGCAACACAATTTGAAAGCTTTGATTCTGCTTCACCTCACTTTTCTTCTTGTTTATTTCTCATATCCACATATTACTACCGGAAATATAGAGATTTGACTATCAGACCTTATTCAATAATATGATGTCTACTTTTTAAAGTACTGTTCAGATTTGCCCTAGCTTTCCTTCCAAGAAGCAAATGTCTTTTAATGTCATGGCTGCAGTTACCATCTGTAGTGATCTTTGAGCCCAAGAATATAAAATGATTCCTTTTCTTCTCCCTCTATTTGCCAGAAAATGATGAAACCAGTTACCATGATCTTAGGTTGTTTTGTTTTGTTGTTGTTTTAATGTTAAGCTTCAAGCCACCTTTTATGCTCCTCTCTTTCACCCTCATTAAGAGATTTCTTAATTCCTCTTCACTTTATGCTATCAGAGTAGTAGTATCTGCTACTCTGAAGTTATTTAAGTTTTCCCTGGGAAACTTAATTCCAGCTTTTAATTTATCTAGCCTGGCATTTCACATGATGTACTCTGCATATAAATTAAATAAATAAGGTAACAATATGTAGCCTTGTTATGCTCTATTTCAGTCTCAAACCAATCAGTTGTTCCATGTTGAGTTCTAATTATTGCTTTTTGACCCACATACAGGCCCCTTAGGAGACAAGTAAAATCATCTGGTATTTCTATCTCTTTAAATACTTACTATATTTTGTTGTGTTTCTCACAGTCAAAAGCTTTAATATAATCAATTAAGCAGACGTGTGTGTGTGTGTGTGTGTGTGTGTGTGTGTTTTTTCCCCTGAAACTTCCTTGCTTTCTCCATAATCCAGAGAATGTTGTCCTCCCTTTTAAGTTCCCTTCTTGCTTTCCCCTATCCATGGCTATTTCTTTTTGCCTTTTGAATTTGTTTTATTTCTATATTATGATATACTACAATCTTTGTGAGTGTGTACACATGTATGTAATTGGGTTAAAATTTCCTGCATGAAATTCAGGTGAAGTGATATTCATGGGATGCTCTTCCTCTTCCTCTGCATTTAAATACTCCTCATAGCTTGTGCCAGTATTATATTAAGCAATTCCTTTATCCTCCTTCCTTCTTTACTCACCAGAATCCCTACAATATGTGTCTTTTCCTGAGACCATAAAAACAGGACAAACTTACCCTAAGAGACTCTTTATCATGACTCCTTAAGATACAAGAGTTCAAGGGGAAGATCTGTATTTCTTATCTCCCCATGAATAAGTAAGGAATTAATCTCCAAGTAGTTCCTTTCCATTGAACAAAAATGGGTTACTTTTCTCCTGATTCTGGCATTTATATTTCAAAATGTCTATTCAGTTCAAGCCTTTTTTATCAGGAATTCTTAGAAATTTTCTATTTAAAGTACCATTTTCTCAAAAGCATGATTACACTGTTTTCCCAGATCAGTTATTTTTTGTTGTAAACCAAAATTGTTTTACCTTTGGACATCCCTAGCTCTTCTCTTTTCAGTGTTCTGATTCTGCTCATTTCATTTTGCTTCAGTTCATTTAAGACTTTCCAGATTTTTCTGAAATCATTCTGCTTGTCATTTTATAGCACAATAATATTCCATCACAATCATATTCCACAACTTGTATGGCCATTTCATAATTAATGGGCATCCCTTCAATTTCCACAAAAAAAAAGAATTGCTACAAATATTTTTGCATATACAGTTCCTTTTCCATTTTCTTTGATCTCTTTGGGATCTAAATTTAATTGTCATATCACACAGTTTTATAGCCAGTAGGACATGGTTCCAAATTACTCTCCAGAATGATTGGATCAGTTCACAAATCCATCAACCTCTTTTCCCACTTCCTTTCAAACATCTATCATTTTCTTATTCTGTGATATTACCCAATCTGCTAAGTATGATGTGGTACCTCAGAGTTGTTTTAATTTGCATTTCTTTAATCAATAATAATTTAGAGTATTTTTTCATGTAGCTTTTTTTAATTAAAAAATCATTCATATCCTTTGACCATTTACTAATGAGGAATGATATGTATTCTTATAAATTTGATTTGGTTCTCTATATATTTGAGGAATGAGATATTATATCAGGGAAACTTGCTATGGATATCACCCCAATCTTTTTTGTGGTTCCTATTTATGCAAAAACTTTTTACTTTAACATAGTCAAAATTATTTCTTTTATATCTTCTACCTCTTTCTATTTCTTATTTGATCATAAAGTCTTTCCTCATTCATAGATCTGAGAGGTTAAGTATTCTATGTCCTTTTAACTGACTTGTGGTATTATCCTTTGTATCTAAATCTTGTAATAATTCTGACCTTAACTTAATATATGGTGTGAGATGTTGATCTATACTTTCTTTCTGCCAAAACCCTTTCCAGACTTTTCAGGAATTTTTGTCAAAAAATAAGCTTATGTCCCAATAGCTTAGCTATTTGTGTTTACCAAACACTAATTACTATGATCTTTTATTCCTATATACTATGTCCCTGATCTATTCCATTGATCCACCATTCTATAGTTTTGATGATTATAATTATAATACAATTTGAGATCTGGTACTGTTACCACCTTCCCTCACTTTTTTTTTCATTGATTCTCTTTATGTATTTGACATTTGACTATTTCCAATGAATGCTATTACTATTATTTCCAGTTTTATAAAATAATTTTTGATGGTTTGTTGGTATGGCAGTGAATTAATTTAAATTAATTTGCTCATTAAATTATTCAATATAGTATTGATAATTTATTAATGAATTTCTGCATGTTTATGGTATTGACTTGGCCTATCTTCCACTTATGTAGACCTGACTCTATTTGTATGAAAAAGTGTTTTGTAATTGTGTTCACACAGTTCCTGGATTTGTCATGGTAGGTAGACAAACTTCTAAGTATTGTATATTGCCTACAATTATTTTATTTTGGGGGTTATATTTGTATGTTTATTTTTTATATATTTCCATATGAGTCATGTTGGAAGAGAAAAATCTGAACAAAAGGGGAAAATCACATAAAAAAATAAACAAGAGGAAAAAAGTGAAAATACTATGCTTCAATTTGCATTGTCTCCATAGTTCTCTCTCTTGATGCAGATAGAATTTTTCATTCAAAATTTATTGGGATTGCTGTGGATCACTAAGTTGCTGAGAAGAGCCAAGTCTATTATAGTTGATCATCAGATAATCTTGCTGTTGCTGTGTACAATGTTTTCTACTTGCTTCACTCAGCATCAGTTCATGTATATCTTTCTGGTCTTTTCTAAAATCAGCCTGTTTGTCATTTCTTATAGAATAATAATATTCCATTAGTTTCATATACCATAACGTATTCAGCCATTCCTCAACTGATGAGAATCCACTCATATTCCAGTTCTTTGTCACCACAAAAAGAACTGCTACAAACATTTTTGCATATGTGGGTCCTTTTCTCTCTAATTCCTTCAATTTCTTTTTTTTTTCTTAATGTTTATTGTTTTACCTCTTCCTGCTGTAGGTATCAGCACCATATTTGTGTCATAAAAGGAATTTGGCAGGACTCCTTCTTTGCCTGCTTTTTCAAATAATTTTTCAAATTCCAGTGGCTGGAATTAATTGTTTCTTAGACGTCTGGTAGAATTTACTTGTAAATCCATTTGACCTTGGAGATTTTTTTCTTAGTGAGTTCATTGATGGCTTGTTCAATTTCTTTTCCTAAAATGGAATTATTTAAGCATTTTATTTCCTCTTTTCTTAACCTTGTCAATATGTATTTTTGTTAATATTCATCCATTTCAATTCCATTTTTAGGCTTGTTGGCATATAGTTGGACAAAATAGCTCTGAATTATTCTTTTAATTTGTTCTTCATTGGTAGTAAATTCATTTTTAATTTTTGATACTGATGACTTCTTTTTTTCCTTTTATTTTTCAAATCAAATTAGCCAAAGGTTTATCTATTTTGTTGATTTTTCCATAAAATCAACTCTTAGTTTTATTTTATTAGCTCAATAGTTTTCTTACTTTCCATTTTATTACTCTTTCCTTGGATTTTCAGAATTTCTACTTTGGTATTCAACTGGAGGAATTAATTTGTTCTTTTTCTAGCTTTTCTAATTGCATGCCCAATTTATTGAACTCCTCTTTCTCTATTTTATTCATGTAAACATCTATATGTAGAGGGCTGCAGATAGTGGGGGAACTCTGGATAAGAAATAAGACCCTTTAGCCCAGAGGAAATCCACTATTTGGCCCTCTACATCTTTCTCTGCGCTGAAGGGTAACTGAAAGAGGTTTTTTAGAACAGGAAATATCCTGGAATATCATCCAACCCTAAGGTTGCATGGGACAGCAGTCCTTACTCAAATTAAAATCAGAGATTCTCAAGGTAAAAAACAAAAAGGATTTATTACAATTTCATGAGAAAGGACAGCTCCCAATGATAGCAGTGTTAGTACAGGAGTGCAAAGCATAAGCTGCAAAACACAGGATTATATAGATCCTAACATGGAAGCCCCCACCCCCTTCTGACCTTTTTTTCTATTGGCTGGGGAGTCTAGATTCCCATTCTAAATGCAGAAATCTATCCCAGAGACAGAGAATATTAACCAATAATATACTCTTTACCATATCAGGAACCTAATTCTAATTGTGGGGAAAAAGGTCAAGGGGAACAGGCAAAAATATCTAAGATAAGTGAACATTTGTGACTTTTCACTAGAGTACAATTTGTTATTGCAAAGTTTCAAGTTATAATTAGAGTGTAGGTTGAGACCATATTCTTGTGAGAGGTCTTTACTCAGTTTATTCCACTCACTAAGATGCTAACTTCTTTCTTGTTTATTTTATGATTAGATTTATCTAATTCCAAGAGGAGTGTGAGATCTCCCACTAGGATAGTTTTGCTGTCTATTGCTTCTTCGCTTCTTTAAGAATTTGGATGCTATACAGTTGGTACATATATTTAGTATTGATATCACTTCATTGATTATGGCACCTTTTATGAAGATGTAATTTTTTATATCTATTTTTGCTTTCATTTTACCTGAGATCAGAATTGATATCTCTTTCTTTGCTTCAGCTGAAGCCTAATATATTTTGCTCCAGCCTTTTACCCTTACTCTGTATAAACCTCTCTATTTCAAATGTGTTTCTTATAAACAACTTATTGTAGGATTCTGGTTTTTAATCCAATCTGCTATCCATTTCTGTTTTATGGGAGAGTTTTTCCCATTCACATTCACAGTTATGCTTACCAGCTATGTATTTCCCTCCATCTTGTTTTCTTCTCTGTATAATTTTTTTCTCCCTTTCCATCCAACCCTTCCCTGTGTTACATTTCTGATCAGCTTCTCCCTCAGCCTGTTTTCTATTCTATCAACCTTCCTCCCTTCTCTTAATGTCATTTTAAAATTTTCATCACATCAAAAATAACTTATATCCATATCCTCTATCTATGTATACTCATTCTAACTGCCCTAATAAAAATACAGTTAACAAGTTACAAGTATTATCTTACCATTTGGAATGTAAATAATTTAATCTTTAGATACTTTTTTCCCCTTTCCTGTTTACTTTCTTATACTTCTCTTTAGTATTGTATTTGTAGATCAAATTTTCTGTTAAATTCTGGTCTTTTCACTAGAAATGGTTGAAAATTCCCTACTTTCCTCCTTATTCTTTTCTTCCCCCCCCCCGCCCCCCAAGGCTGGGGTTAAGTGACTTGCCCAGGGTCACACAGCTAGGAAGTGTTAAGTGTCTGAGACCAGATTTGAACTTGGGTCCTCCTGAATTCAAGGCTGGTGTTCTATCCACTGCACCACCTTGTGAAAGAATCCAACCATTCTGGAGAGCAATCTGGAATTATGCCCCAAAAGTTATTAAACTGTGCATACCCTTTGATCCAGTAGTGCTACTACTGGGCTTATATCCCAAGGATATACTAAAGAAGGGAAAGGGACGTGTATGTGCCAAAATGCTTGTGGCAGCCCTTTTTGTGGTGGCTAGAAACTAGAAAATGAACAGATGCCCATTAATTGGAGAATGGTTGGGTAAACTATGGTATATGAATGTTATGGAATATTATTGTTCTGTAAGAAATGACCAGCAGGAGGAATACAGAGAGGCTTGGAGAGACTTACATCAACTGATACTGAGTGAAACGAGCAGAACTAGATCATTATATACTTCAACAATGATACTGTATGAGGATGTATTGTGATGGAAGTGGATATCTTCAACATAGAGAAGAGCTAATCCAATTCCAATTGATCAATGATGGACAGAATCAGCTATACCCAGAAAAGGAACACTGGGAAATGAGTGTAAACTGTTAGGATTTTTTGTTTTTCTCCCCAGATTATTTTTACCTTGGGAATCCAATTCTTCCTTTGCAACAACAACAACAACAAAATTCAGTTCTGCACATATGTATTGTAGCTAGGATATACTATAACATATTTAATATGTATGGGAATGCCTGGCATCTAGGGGAGGGGGTGGAGGGAAGGAGGGGAAAAATTCGGAACAGAAGGGAGTACAAAGGATAATGTTATAAAAAAATTACCTATGCATATGTACTATCAAAAAATGTTATAATTATAAAATAACAAAAAAAAAAAAGAAAATTCCATACTTTCTTGAAGGTCCATCTCCTCTTTTGAAAGATGATGCTCACTCTTGTTGGGTAGTTGGTTCTTGATTGTAATTCAAGATCCTTTGCCTTCTGAAATATGGAATTCTAGGCCTTCTGATTCTTTATTATAAAAATTGCCAAATCCTGGGGAATCTGATTCTGATTCCTTGATACTTGATACTTTTTTCTGGCAACTTGTAGTATTTTTCCTTGACATTATGCTTCTGGAGTTTTGCAACAATATTTTTTTGAAGTTTTCCTTGTGGAAACTTTTTTAGGAGGTGATCAATGGATTCTTTTAAGGACTATTTTTCCCTTTGGTCCTAGTATATTGGGGCAGTTTTCTTTGATGTCTTCAAGAATGCTGTTCAGGATCTTTTTTTGGTCATGACTTTTAGATATTACAATAATTTTTAAATCGTCTCTCCTAGATCTATTTTCCAGGCTTGTTGTTTATACATTTTCATCTTTTAAAAATTATTTTTAGTTTCTTTGACTGAGTCTTGATGTCTTATAAAGTATTAGCTTCCAATTGCCTAGTTCTAATTTTTAATATATGATATTCTTCAATTAGCTTTTGTGTCTCCTTTTCCATTTAATTAATTCTACTTTTAAAGATATTGTTTTATTTTTTTCTTTCTTTCTTTCTTTTTTTTTTTTTTTTTTTTTAGCATTTGGTCAATTGTATTTTTTAAGGAATTGTTGTCTTCCATCAGTCTTTTTGTCTTGCCTTTTCCAAGTTGTTGACTCTCTTTTCCAATTGTTTCTTTTCCAATTTTTCTGCTAGCCCTCTTATTTGACTTTTAAAATCCTTGATAAGAGGGTGGAGCCAAGATGGTGGAGAGGAGATACATCTTTATCTGGGTTCTTCCTGATGTTCCTCAGATCAACACTAAATCCAGCCTCTGAATTGTCTTTGGAGTGACAGAATCCGCAAATATTTGGAATGTAACAAACTCCCAGAGAAGATATTTTGGAATAACTTCAGAAAAAGTCTGTTTCAATGGGGGGAAGGAAGGAGGAGAGGAAAAGGCAGCTGAGTGCAGCTTAGTGCAATGTAGAGGGCTATAACTCTGAAAAGGTGTACTAGAATCCAAGACAGCAGAGTACTTAAGGCTAAGTACCTACTCATTGTGAGATAATGGTTCTATAAACATATACTTAGATGATAGGGTGATGTAATGGGTCTCCTCTGATAGGTTGATGTAATGGGTCTCCTCAAGATTGGTGCCTGCTGAATGTGGTATGGTGAAGTAATCATAGGGAAGGATTGGAGGGCTGAGAGAGAGTCAGAGTCTCTCTGTCATAGCAAGCTCATCAGGGAAGACTTCAGGGTCCAGACTTCAGAGTCCAGGATCCATCTTTGAGGAGCCATGTTGAAGCTTGCCTTTCTCCTTCACTTTTCCTCCTAAAGACCAAGGACTTTGACAGATTCTGACTCTGACTGATCCTAAGCCCCTCCAGAGAGTTACCCGAACATTACATTTTGGCACCCAACATGGACTAAGGATCTGCACGCAGTTCGATTGATGGGATCATAAGTTCAGTGGAGAAGTCCCCATGACCTGGAAATAGGGTGAGTATAAAAATAGACAAGCAGGAAACTTTGTTAAGGACTAAACTAGTAACTTTCGTTTCTTAGCTGAAATGGGACAAATATCAAGAAAAGAGTCTCCTCCACCCACAAGGAAATGTGAAGAAAGCATAGTTAATTGTTAATGAAGAGCCAAGATTTGTTGGTAACTCGGGATCAGATTCTTGGACTTTTAAAAACATTAGAGTACATCACCCCTTGGTTCTCAAAGGAAGAAAGGATTAGAATAAGACAAGTAGAAATTAGTAGGAGATTTTTATTTGAATTTTAATCTATTTGAATATTTTTATTTGAATTTTAATCTATTTGAATATTACAAAAATAATGGTTCTGATTCAATTCCTGAAGAAACATTCTGTATATACTATATAATACAATTGGCTTTGAGGAATTACATAAGTTTAGAATAATGAAAAAGAAGAAAGAGCAGGAAGGGCAGGTATTAATAAAGCAGCTAAAAGGTATGGAGAATTAGATCTTGAGTACCATAAGCACAGCCAGACAATGAAGTGTGAGGAGAAAGAGGGATGGGACTAACAACCCAGCTGGAGGGCCTGGCCAATCATGTCCCACCCCCACCTCTCTTTCACCTCCACCTATGCTCCAGCAGGCTCTTGACTCTCCTCCATCAATTTCACCTTTGTGGATGGAGGGAGGAGGAGGAGTGGGAAGGGCAGTGATACCATCAGCACCATCCATATAAAAGCCGTGCCCACCCCCTGTGACTTGATTACAAAAGGCACTAATTAAAGCCAAAGAGGAAGGGCAGGATACAGCTGATTTGAGAATAGAAACTTATCCTATGACTGAAGAGTTAAACTCTTCAGGTCAAGAAAGTAGAAGATATACTCCTTTTGATATAGATGTCCTCACAGACCTGAAAAAGATTTGCACTTTTTATGGGGCTACATCAGCTTATGTTAAGATGTTATTATAGAATTTGAATTTTGAAGTTTTAACTCCTAGAGACTGGAAATCTATAGCAAGGACATGCTTAGAACCTGAACAAGACTTGTTGTGGCTTTCTGAACATAGTGAGCTCTGTAGAATACAAGCCCAACGAAACAGGCAAACTGGAGTTAATATACCAGTCACATCTAACCAGCTAACAGGTGCAGGTTCTTACACAAACACTTTAATACAGATTAATTACCCTGTAGCAGCATATGAGCAATTTGCTGCTGCTATAAACGCATGGGGTTTTATCCCAGGTAAATAGGACAGAGGAGAGGCCTTCATGAAAATAGCACAAGGATCAAATGAACCCTTTGCTGATTTTGTGGGATGTCTGCAAACAGCTGTCATATGAACTATTGGTGAAAATGCAATAACAGACATTATGATAAGACAACTTGCTAAAGAAAATGCTAATGAGTTTTGTAGAGGGATTATACTAGGACTACGCAAGGATGTTCCTTTAGAGGAGATCATAAGACACTGTGCCATAGTGGGCACAAATGCCTTTTATAGCCAGGCTATGATGCAGACTTCCCAAGATCCCAACACGGGAAGACAGGGTCCCTTTTGGCAAGGGACTTCCAGAGAGACTCATCAATGCTTTCAATGTGGTAAAGTAGGGGATCTGAAAGCTAAGTGTTGGCATAGAGACAAGAGTGAGAAAGTAGGGTGGGAGAACAAGACCCAATACCCCATGTCCAAAATGCAACAGAGGGTTCCATTGGGCATCAGGGAAACCGGATGAGGGGCCCAGCCCCAGGCAAAAAACACTTGGGGGATGATGGCAGCTGATGCTACACCCAGAGAGTGCCTAGAAGTCCAATATCCAGACATGCCCAATCAGCCAGGAAGCCATCTAATATGAGAAAGGGATTACACAATCAATCAGCCAGGAAGCTACCTGATGGGAAAAAGGGATTACAATTGGGGAGAATAGATATGCAGCTGGGACAACTGAGATACCCCCTAGAGAGGTGAAATCTATTCCTCTCCAGCCTATGGATCCCTTGCCTCCAAGCACAGTAGGCTTGACCATTTCACCTCTTGCAAGTACTTACAAAACAGTGTTCATCCATACACTGATGTGAGAAACTGGGGATTGTGTAGATAATATCCCAGTCACTAATACAGGTAGACAATGTGTGACTTATCAACCAGGAGAAGTAGTAGCATAAGGTCTACTGATACAGACTCCTAATAAGTAATCTGGTGATACTTGCCCAGATTCTGACTCCAAGCAACAAAATCCTGAATATAATGTTCAGCAGCAGTTACAGCTAACTGACCTATGCTCATTATCTATATAAATGGCATACCATTAGAAGGATTGGTAGTCACTGGTGCAGATCCCACAGTCATTAGAGGTGCCAACTGGCCCAGCCACTGGCCAATGATTAAGGCAGACACCTGTATGTCTGACCTAGGAGGATCAATAGGAACTGAAGTTAGTACTACCCCTTTGAAATGGACTCTTGAAGGTGAAACAGGAGTTTTTATTCCTTTTATAGTTGAAAAATCCCCATCAATCTGTGGGGAAGAGACATTTTACAACAATTAGGGTTAAAAATGAGTACTTCAGTCTTTTTAGGCAGGGCTGTTGAAAGCCTGCCAGCACTTTCACCTGTTCCTATCCAATGGAAAACTGATACACCAGAATGGATAGAACAGTGGCCCTTAGCTGGCAATAAAATTTAGGCCTTCTTAGATATATTACAGGAGCAACTTGACCAAAGACACTTACAACCTTTTTTAAGTCCTTGGAATTCTCCAGTATTTGTTGTAAGAAAGAAGTTTGGAAAATGGAGGATGTTGACTAATTTGAGAAAAGTCAATGAACAGATGGAACTATGGAAATTCTTCAGTCTGGACTTCCATATCTTACTCAGTTGCCTAGAGAATGGACTCTTTGGGTTATAGACATCAAGGATTGTTTCTATTCTATCCCTGGATAGATATAAATATGGAGGATATGAAAATATTTGCCTTTTCAATGCCCAGCATTCACTTAGCTAAGCCTTATAAAAGATATGAATGGACAGTTTTACCAGAGGGAATGAAAAACAGCCCTACTATGTGTCAAATGTATGTTTTTGCTGCTCTTACTCCAGTAAGATAAGCATTTCCAAAGTAATGTTATTACATTACATGGATGATACATTGAGATGTGCACTTGAGGAACAAATGTTAGAAGCATATCTATAAAAGACCATAGAAATACTAAGAAACTACAAATTGCACATAGCTCCAGAAAAAATTCAAAGACATGCTCCTTTTCAATATTTAGGATATGAAGTATACCCTAAGGTGCTCACAGTACAGAAGCTTTCTTTAAGAACAAAGAAGTTGAACACTTTAAATGGCTTTCAAAAATTAATAAGAGATATCCAATGGATGTGTCCAGTGTTAGACTTGACTACCTATCAATTGCAACCATCATATGACATTTTAAGATGAGACACTGCTCTAAACTCACCACACCAGCTTACAAAAGAAGATCAAGAGGTTTTGAGAGAGGTTGAATAAGCTTTATTCAATGTGGTTGAAAGAGTCACTCAAAAACTCTTGGAAATATCATTTTTTTGCTACAGAAGAGGCACCCACAGCAGTCCTTCATCAAGGAGACAGTATGAGAGAGTGGGTAAACCTCCCAGCACAGCCAGAACAAAGCCTTACTCCTTACCCAGTGGTTGTGGCTAGAATTTTATTAAAGGCCATTAAGCTAGCAGTACAATTATAAGACCTGACAAGAAAAACATCTTTATACTAAAGCACAAATTAATGTATGTTGTGAAAACATCTCAGAGTGGCAAATTTTACTGGTCATAGCTCCAAATTTTACATAGGGGTCTCCATTAAAGATAACCAGACTATTATATAATTGGAAATGGATTCTTGAAGAAAAGGTTTCTAAAGTTCCTCTTAAAGGACCAACTATCTTTACAAATGCATCCAAACATAACATTTGTGCTGTATCGTGACTTAACTATAAATAGAGTATTCAGAACTCCTTTTTAGTCCACTCAGCAGAATGAATTGTATGCAATCATTCTCTTACTTATTATCCAGGATATATAAATATAATATATGATTCAGCCTTTTCAGTAGGTGTGGTACAAAGAATTGCCACAGCCCAAATAAAATTTGTAACCTCTAATATATATCAGCTCTTTAAGGAACTTCAACAACAAGTGAGAAAGCATCCAGGTAAGATTTATATCTTGCCTGTCCACTCTCGTAGTGGACTTCCAGGTTCTATTTTGATGGTAATTAAAAGGCAGATCACCTTCTTTTTTTTTTTTTTTATTTTATTTTATAATTATAACATTTTTCACAGTACATATGCATGGGTAATTTTTTACAACATTATCCCTTGCACTTACTTCTATTCAGATTTTTTCCCTTCCTCTCCCAACCCCCTCCCCCAGATGGCAAGCAGTCTTATATATGTTAAATATATTACAGTATAATTTAGATACAATATATGTGTGTAGAACCGAATTTTTTGTTGCACAGGAAGAATTGGATTCAGAAGGTAAAAATAACAGTTTACATTCATTTCCCAGTGTTCCTTTTCTGGATGTAGCTGGTTCTGTCCATCATTAATCAATTGGAATTGGATTAGCTCTTCTCTATGTTGAAGAAATCCACTTCCATCAGCATACATCCTCGTACAGTATCATTGTTGAAGTGTATAATGATCTTCTGGTTCTGCTCGTTTCACTCAGCATCAGTTGATGTAAGTCTCTCCAAGCCTCTCTGTATTTCTCCTGTTGGTCATTTCTTATAGAACAATAATATTCCATAACATTCATATACCATAGTTTACCCAACCATTCTCCAATTGATGGACATCCATTCATCTTCCAGCTTCTAGCCACTATGAAAAGGGCTGCCACAAATATTTTGGCACATACAGGACCCTTTCCCTTCTCTAGTAGTTCCTTGGGGTATAAGCCCAGTAGTAGTATGGCTGGGTCAAAGGGTATGCACATTTTGATAACTTTTTGGGCATAATTCCAGATTGCTCTCCAGAATGGTTGGATTCTTTCACAACTCCACCAACAATGCATCAGTGTCCCAGTTTTCCCACAGCCCCTCCAACATTCATCGTTATTTGTTCCTGTCATCTTAGCCAATCTGACAGGTGTGTAATGATACCTCAGAGTTGTCTTAATTTGCATTTCTCTGATCAATAGTGATTTGGAACACTCTTTCATATGAGTGGAAATAGTTTTAATTTCATCATCTGAAAATTTTCTGTTCATATCCTTTGACCATTTATCAATTGGAGAATGGCTTGATTTCTTATAAATTAAAGTCAATTCTCTGTATATTTTGGAGATGAGGCCTTTATCAGAACCTTTAACTGTAAAATTTTTTTCCCAATTTGTTACTTCCCTTCTAATCTTGTTTGCATTAGTTTTGTTTGTGCAGAAACTTTTTAATTTGGTGTAATCAAAATGTTCTATTTTGTGATCAATAATGGTCTCTAGTTCTCCCTTGGACACAAACTCCTTCCTCCTCCACAAGTCTGAGAGGTAAACCATCCCATGTTCCTCCAATTTATTTATGATTTCGTTCTTTATGCCTAAATCTTGGACCCATTTTGATCTAATCTTAGTATGTGGTGTTAAATGTGGGTCCATGCCTAGTTTCTGCCATACTAATTTCCAGTTTTCCCAGCAGTTTTTGTCAAATAATGAATTCTTATCCCAAAATTTGGGATTTTTGGGTTTGTCAAAGATTAGATTGCTATTTTTATTCACTATCTTGTCCTGGGAACCTAACCTATGCCACTGATCAACTAGTCTATTTCTTAGCCAATACCAAATGGTTTTGGTGACTGTTGCTTTATAATATAGCTTTAAATCAAGTACACTTAGACCACCTTCCTCTGACTTTTTTTTCATTAGTTCCCTTGCAATTCTCGACCTTTTATTCTTCCATATGGATTTTGTTGTTATTTTTTCTAGGTCATTAAAATAGTTTCTTGGGAGTCTGATTGGTATAGCACTAAATAAATAGATTAGTTTGGGGAGTATTGTCATCTTTATTATATTCGCTCGGCCTATCCAAGAACATTGAATGTCTTTCCAATTATTTAAATCTGACTTTATTTTTGTGGCAAGTGTTTTGTAATTTTGCTCATATAATTCCTGAATCTCCTTTGGTAGATATATTCCCAAATATTTGATACTATCGACTGTTATTTTGAATGGAATTTCTCTTTGTATCTCTTGCTGTTGGATTGTGTTGGTAATGTATAAAAATCCTGAGGATTTATGTGGATTTATTTTGTATCCTGCGACTTTGCTAAAATTCTGAATTATTTCTAATAGCTTTTTAGCAGAGTCTTTGGGGTTCTCTAAGTATACCATCATGTCATCTGCGAAAAGTGACAATTTGATTTCTTCATTTCCTACTCTAATTCCTTGGATCTCTTTCTCAGCTCTTATTGCCAAGGCTAGAGTTTCTAGTACTATATTGAATAGTAATGGTGATGGTGGGCAACCTTGTTTCACTCCTGATCTTACAGGGAAAGGTTCTAGTTTATCACCATTACATATGATGTTTACTGAAGGTTTTAAATATATGCTCCTTATTATTTTAAGGAATAGTCCATTTATTCCTATACTCTCAAGCGTTTTTAGTAGGAATGGATGTTGGATTTTATCAAATGCCTTTTCTGCATCTATTGAGATGATCATATGGTTTTTATTAATTTGATTATTAATATGGTCAATTATACTAATAGTTTTCCTAATATTAAACCAGCCCTGCATTCCTGGTATAAATCCCACTTGGTCATAGTGTATTATCCTGGGGATGATTTTCTGAAGTCTATTTGCTAATATCTTATTTAAGATTTTAGCATCAATATTCATTAAGGAAATTGGTCTATAGTTTTCTTTCTCAGTTTTTGATCTACCTGGTTTAGGTATCAGTACCATGTCTATGTCATAGAAGGAATTTGGTAGGACTCCTTCAATCCCTATTTTTTCAAATAGTTTACATAGCATTGGAGTTAGTTGTTCTTTAAATGTTTGGTAGAATTCACCTGTAAATCCATCTGGTCCTGGGGACTTTTTCTTAGGAAGTTGGTTAATAGCTTGGTCTATTTCTTTTTCTGAGATGGGACTATTTAGACTACTTACTTCTTCCTCTGTTAATCTGGGCAAGCTATATTTTTGAAGGTATTCTTCCATTTCATTTAAGTTATCGAATTTATCGGCATAAAGTTGAGCAAAGTAGCTCCTAACTATTGTTCTAATTTCCTCTTCATTAGTGGTGAGTTCACCCTTTTCATTTTCAAGACTATCAATTTGCTTTTTCTCTTTCCTTTTTTTAATCAGGTTTACTAAGGCTTTGTCTATTTTGTTGGTTTTTTCATAAAACCAACTCTTAGTTTTATTAATTAATTCAATAGTTTTTTTACTTTCAATTTTATTAATCTCACCTTTTATTTTTTGAATTTCAAGTTTTGTGTTTGTCTGGGGTTTTTTAATTTGTTCCTTTTCTAGCAATTTTAGTTGTAAACCCAATTCGTTGGCCCTCTCTTTCTCTACTTTATGCAAGCAGGCCTGTAGAGATATAAAACTTCCCCTAATTACTGCTTTGGCTGTATCCCACACATTTTGGTATGATGTCTCATTATTGTCATTTTCTTGGGTGAAGTTATTAATTATGTCTATGATTTACTGTTTTACCCAATCATTCTTTAGTATAAGATTATTTAGTTTCCAATTATTTTTTGGTCTATTTTCCCCTGGCTTTTTATTAAATGTTATTTTGATTGCATTATGGTCTGAAAAGGATGCATTTACTATGCCTTACTGCATTTGATTTTGAGGTTTTTATGCCCTAGTATATGATCAATTTTTGTATAGGTTCCATGAACTGCTGAGAAGAAAGTATATTCCTTTCTGTCTCCATTTAGCTTTCGCCAAAGATCTATCATATCAAACTTTTCTAGTATTCTATTTACCTCTTTGACTTCTTTCTTATTTATTTTGTGGTTTGATTTATCTAATTCTGAGAGTGCAAGGTTGAGATCTCCCGCTATTATAGTTTTGCTATCTATTTCCTCTTGCAGCTCTCTTAATTTCTCTTTTAAGAATTTAGATGCTGCACCACTTGGTGCATACATGTTTAATATTGATACTGCTTCACTATTGATGCTTCCCTTTAGCAAGATATAATGCCCTTCCTTATCTCTTTTAATTAGATCAATTTTTGTTTTTGCTTGATCTGAGATGAGGATGGCTACTCCTGCTTTTTTGGTTTTGCCTGAAGCATAATAGATTCTGCTCCACCCTTTTACTTTTAGTTTGAATGTCTCATCCTGTTTCAGGTGTGTTTCCTGTAAACAACATATAGTAGGATTCTGACTTTTAATCCAGTCTGCTAACTGCTTCCTCTTTATGAGGCAGTTTGCCCCATTCACATTTATGGTTAGAAGGACTAATTCTATATTGCTTGCCATCCTATTAACCCCTGCTTATGCTTTTCCCCTTTCCTTCCCTTTTACCCTCCTATCCAGTATTAAACTGGTAAACACCACTTGCTTTTCACAGCCCTCCCTTTTTAGGATCCCTCCCCCACCTTAAAGATCCTCCCCTTATTTTATCCCTTTTCCTCGAAATTACTGTATTCCCTTCCCCTTAGCTTACTCCTTCCCTTTCACTTTTCAATGAAGTGGAAGAAGTTTCACCATAAATCGAATATGTCTATTGATACACGCTATATTCATCTCCCTCCTTTCTTTCTCTCAGATATAATAGGTTACCTTTGCCTCTTCATGAGATGTAGTACCACCACTTTATACTTTTTTATGATATAATCTCCTTTCCACCTCTAGTTTCTAAGACAAATTGTACATATGTTCTTTACATATTTTTTTGACAGAAGTATAGTTCTCAAGATTTCTTTTTACCTTTTTTAGAAGTCTCTTGATTTCTGTATTTGAAGATCAAACCTTTTATGTAGGTCTGGTTTTTTCATCAAAAATAGATGGAATTCATTTATTTCGTTAAATGTCCATCTTCTTCCCTGGAAAACGATGCTCATTCTTGCTGGGTAAGTTATTCTTGGCTGCATACCAAGTTCCTTAGCCTTTCGGAATATCATGTTCCAGGCCCTGCGTTCTTTTAATGTGGATGCTGCTAGATCCTGTGTTATCCTTATTGTGGATCTTCCATATCTGAATTGTTTTTTTCTAGCAGCTTCCAATATCTTTTCCTTTGTCTGATGGTTCTTGAACTTGGCCACTATATTTCTTGGCGTTTTGATTTTAGGGTCCCTTTCAGTAGGTGATCGATGAATTTTCTCAATGTCTATTTTACCCTCTGTTTCCAAAACGTCTGGGCAGTTCTCTTTGATAATTTCCTCGAAAATGCTGTCCAAGCTCTTTTTTTCCTCCCATTTTTCAGGGAGTCCGATTATTCTCAAATTGTCTCTCCTGGATCTGTTTTCCAGGTCTGTTGTCTTTCTGGTAAGGTACTTGACAGTCTTTTCAATTGTTTCATTTCTCTGGTTTTGCTTGACTCCCTCTTGGTTTCTCCTTGAGTCATTTATTTCTACTTGTTCCAGTCTAATTTTCAATGATGTATTTTCTTCACTCACTTTTTTTATATCTCTTTGTAATTGTCCAATTGAGTTTTTATCTTCTATGGAATTTTTTTCCATTGTATCCATTTTATTTTTTAGAGAGCTGATTTCTTTTTCCAGCTCTCTAATCCTGTTTTCCTTGGAGTTGTTTACCTTTTCCAGCTCACTAATCCTGTTTTCCTTGGAGTTGTTTACCTTTTCCAGCTCACTAATCTTGTTTCTCAATGATTTGATTTCTTTATCCACTCTGTCTTTGAATGCATGGGATGACTTCTCCAGGCTCTCTTGCCAAGCTTCCCTTTCCTTTTCCCATTTCTCTTCCAGCTCTCTTGTGAGAGCCTTTTTGATTTCCTCTATGAGGTTCTTTTGTATTGAGGAGCAGCTTATATCCCTCCCAGGGGATACATCTGGGGACATTCTGTTCCTAGTCTCTTCAGCATTTGAAGTCTGCTCCCTCTCCACACAGAAGCTGTCAATGGTTAGAGCCCTTTTGAATTTTTTGTTCATTTTGTCAGAGTAGGAATCAAAGAAAACAAACTGACAAGAGAAACAATTGGTCTGTTTTGCGGGGGATAGGGCTGGATGGTATTAATGGGCTTCCTCTACAGACTGGGGGTAGGGCAGCAGAGAGCCACTAACAGAACAGCAATGACTGTACTGAGTCTGTGCTCTGAGGCTCTGAGAACGCACCGAGTCAGTCCAGGTGGGGGTTGGGGGTGGCCGGGCTCTGAGATACACTGGCTTTCTGGGGTTCCAATCTTCACCTCCGGTGTTTACACCCTCTCCACCGCTCCTGGCTTGCTGCCAAGACAGAGCATCTACACTGGGGCAAAAGCCCTTTCACAGAAACGGCAGAGATCACACCCCTCCCCCTCTGGTCTGAGCTGTGTGAGCTGCCTGTCTTGCTCTGGCTGTCTGCCCTCAGTCTGCGCCCAGTCTGATTGACCCTCCCCCGAACAAACACAGACCTTTTCTGGCGACTTTCAAGGATGTCTTCTCTTGGTGATAATTTGTGGATTTCTTTCTGGGTCAAGCATTAAGTCAGAGGCTTGTCATGAAGTAAGTTCTGAGAGAAAACGAGGAGCTCAAGCAGCTGTCTGCCTCCATGCCGCCATCTTGGCCGGAAGTGGCAGATCACCTTCTAATCATGTTAGCCAATACTCTTTTATTTTGGACAGCTCAAGAATCTCATTTTAAATATCACCAGGCTGCCTGAGCTTTATGTTTACAATTTGGGATTACAAAAGAGGAAGTTAGAAGCATAGTAAAAACCTGTCCAGCTTGCCTTCCTTTCCACGCTCCTACACTCCTTCCAGGGAAGAACCCTCGTGGTTTGAGACCCAGTGATATGTGGCAAATGGATGTGACGCATTATAAATCTTTTGGTCATCTGTCTTTTATCCATGTTGTAGTAGATACCTTTTCAGGATTTACTTTTGCAATACCAGCAGCAAAACAAACAGCTTGATTGGTGACTGAATTCCTTATCCAAGCATTTGCAATTACGGGTGTGCCTCAAGCAATAAAAACAGATAATGGACCTGCATATAGTTCTAAACATTTTGCACACTTTTGTGAATAATATAAGATTTTACACACCATTGGAATACCCTTTAATCCTCAAGCACAGGCAATAGTAGAGAGCAGAAACAGAGATATTCAGACACTCCTCAAAAAATATAAGAAAGGGGGAGCCACAGGTAACCCTAGAGAACTTCCAAATCTAGCTCTTTATACTTCTTGATTTTTGACAAAGATGCACTGGCTCTGGCAGACAGGTTTTCTAATCCACTTGAAGGGCAGCATCCAATGTGAGCAGCTCCACTATCTTTAGATAATTGCCAGATGATGTGGAAAGACCCAGAAAGTGGTGAATGAAAGGGACCACATAGGTTAACTGCTTGGGAGAGAGGCTTTGCTTGTATCTATACAGATGGAGAAGGAATCAGATTGGTGCCAACAAGCCATATTCACCTTGTCTATCAGAGGGAGACAGAGCAGACCCTTGAAATGAAAGAGAAGACCCAAGAAACATTGGGTGGTTCCATCACTAACTGTGCCCACCACTGAAAGAGCATGGTAGTTATGACGATTCACTCATGGATATAAAAAAAATTGTTGATGAGACTGTTGCAGTACTTCAAAACTTGCAAGGATCATTAGATTCCCTGAGAAGTGATAAGATTGTTGTAGGAATTGAAAACCTTCAGGAATCATTGGATTCCTTGACACATGATGAGGTTGTTGCAAGACTTCAAAATCTGCAGAAATCATTGGATTCCCTAACACATAAAAAGATTGTTGCAGGATTTCTAAAACTTGCAGAGATCATTGGATTCTCTGACACATGAATAATGGACAATAGATTGGTTTTAGACTATCTCTTGGATGAAGGAGGTATGTGTGACTGCTGTTTACATACCCTCCTTCTAGGACTTCTGGAAAGACGATGTTAATTCGTATTGTTTGTTTTATCACTATTTGCATGTGCAATTCATGTTTGTTACACCACATTGAGCCTGCACCAGCTGTGGGGAGAGTCATCACTGCTAGCCTGTGCTTTATTGCTGTGCTTGTGTAATACCTTTCATGCTGATGGGTTTGTGCATGCTTGTTTCTAGTAAGACCCTTCAGCCCAGAAACCCATTAACAATATCTGGCTTGACTCCCCATTTCCCTTTGGTGTTTTCATCTCTCTTCCTGAGAAGTCCACGTAGGTGTGATAATCTCCTTTTTGATGTTTTCACTCCCCTTCCGGAGAAGTCAGGGAGGGTATGAGCACCTGTGTTCAAATACAAAAGAAAGCAGGAGATGTAAAGGGCTGGAACTCTGAAAAGATGTACTTGAATACAGAACAGCAGAGTACTTAAGGCTCAATGTGAGATAATGGTTAAATAAACATATACTTAGATGATATGATAATGTGATGGCTCTTCTTATAATTAACATCTGCTGAATGTGGTGTAGTGAGGTAATCGTAGGTAAGGATTGGAGGGCTGAGGGAGAGAGTCAGAATCTCTCTGCCACAGCGAGCTCAGCAGGGAAGATTTGAGGCTCCAGATTCCAAGGGTCCAGGATTCATCTTTAATGAATCAAGTGGCAGCTTTGCCTTCCTTCTTCATGTCTGTTCCTAAAGAGCAAGAACTTTGACTGATTCTGACTCTTACTGATCCTGACACCCTCCAGAGAGCTAGCCTGGGACTTGGCCCACCCAGCAGCAGAATTCAGCAGCACTGGCCCAGGGCATTCACTCTCTCCTGTAGAGGAAGCTTGAGACAATCTCCCCTTTGCCCTAAGAGCAGAATTCAAACTTTTTTTTTTTTTAATGAGCAAAAAAGGAAAAAGAACTCTGACCATAGATTGTTTTTATGAAGAAAAAGAACAGACCTCAAACCCTGAGGACACTAAAAGCAAATCATGTCCAGATGAAGCCCAAAAGGGTGATATGAGTTGATTCCCATATCATAAGGCTCTCTTGGAAGAATTCAAAAAGGATTTTAAAAGAGAGTTAGAAGAAAAATGGGGGAAGGAATTGAGAATATTGCACTTGAATTTGGAAAAGAAAGCATGAAATTATCTAAATAAAACTCCTTACAAAATAGATTTAGTGAAATGGAAAAAGCATGTAAATCCTTACAAAATAGATTTAACAAAATGGAAAAATAAAACAACTCCTTGGAAAACATAATTTGTGAATTAGGAGAAAAAAATCCTTTGAACAAAACAACTCATTTAAAAATTCAACTGGCCAAGTGCAAAAGAGATAAAAAAGCTAACTCAGGGGTTCTCAAACTACGGCCCGTGGGCCAGATGCGGCTGGGTTATGGCAAATGGGCTGAGGGCGGAGACAGAGTGTGAGTTTTTGTTTTTACTATAGTCTGGCCCTCCAACAGTCTGAGGGACAGTGAACTGGCCCCCTATTTTAAAACTTTGAGGACCACTGAGCTAACTGAAGAAAATAATTCACTAAAAATTAGAATTGAACAAATGGAAATTAATGACTCAATGAAACATCAAGAATCAGTCAAACAAAACCAAAAAATGAAAACCAGAAGAAAATGTAAAATAACCCTATTGGACCCAGATAGTGATCCAGAAAATAAATCTAGAAAAGACAATCTAAGAATTATTGGACTTCCTGACAACCATGATGGAAAAAATCATAGACATCATCTTTCAAGAAATCATCATGGAAAACTGCCCTAATGTCCTAGACCAAGATGGTAAAATAGCCTTTGAAAGAATTCACTAATTACCTCATGAAAAAAAAAAACCCAAAATGAAAACTCCAAGGAACATTATAGCTAAATTTAAGAATTATTGGATCAAGGAGAAAATATTGCAAGCAGCCACAAAGAAAATTCAAATATCAAGGAGCCACAATTAGGAATATCCAGGACCTAGTAATTTCCAATTTAAAGGATCCAAGGGCTTGTAATCTGATACTCTGGAAGGCAAAAGAACTTTTTTCCCATTCTTTTGGTCTTTTATTATTTCTTGATGTCTCAAGGAGTCATTAGCTTTCATTTGCCCAATTCTACATTTTAAAGGTTTCTTTGTGTCAATGAGCTTTTGTGCCTCCTTTTCCATTTTGCCAACTCTGCTTTTTAAGGAATTCTTTTCTTCAGTAAAATTTTTTGCCTCTTCTTATCATTTGGCTTATTCTGCTTTTTAAGGTGGGTTTTTTCCTTCAATATTTTTGTACCTCTTTTGCCAAGCTGTTGACGTTTTTCCCATGCTTTTCTTGCACCATTCTTGTTTTTCTTCCCAATTTTTTTTTCATCAGTACCAAATCACTTTATTGGGTATTGGGATGTAAATGGTGACAGTTTTTTGGCAAAAGTTATGAACAGGTCAGATAACCAAAATATGTATGCACTAAAAGATAGTGATAATCCATAATTCCCAGGTGTGAGGGAAGCCAAGTGTGGCTTAGCTCTTATTGCCACTGAATCCAAGAGTGTGCTTGTCAAAAAGATATTCTGCCATGCCAGAATTGGGGCCGTGTTTTTGTGTAAATTGGTTATGTGATCCACAGTTGTTTGATGGATTTTACCTGTTCATCCAGGTAGAAAGTTTTGATGAAATCACCTAAATTGGGAATTATTTTCATCAGTTGCCAGCTTGTGCAATTTCAGAAACAACTTATTGACAGTTTTTCTAAATGCAGAGCACACTCCACTGAGTTCAGCCCGCTCTCCCAGTCACCACGATCTGGTTTCTTGATGTCTTCCAGGAAGATTCTGCCACCATGCTTGTTTTGGAGTTTCATCAGCTTCTCAGCACTTTCCCTCTCCTCATGAGACTGGTATAGGAAACACTTGGCAAAGTTCTTCAGTGCCATGTCATCTTAATTGAAGTAATAAGGCATGGATAGGTAGATGTAGGTGGTAGGAGTCATAGGAGGTGGGGACTTCCAGATGATCTGCTGTTTAATGGCAGCCTCCAAGTCCTGGTAGTTCTTTTAGACCTGAGAGGAAAATGAGGTCATCATGGTGGCAGAGATGAAAACAGCTAAAAGGAGAAAGATGAAGAAGAAGGGGAGGAGGATGAAGAGACGAAGGAGAAGGAAGATGAAGAGAAGGAAGAGGGTAAGAAGAGGAAGATGGAAAGTGGAGGAGGAGGAGAAAGAGGAAGAAGAGGAGAAGAAGGAAAAGGAGGAGGAAAGAAAGAGGAGCAAAATGAGGAGGAGGAAGAAGAAAAGAAAGAGGAGAAGGAATAAGAATAGGAAGAAGGGGAGGAAGAGAGGGAGGAAGAGGAGGAGGAGGGAAGATGCAGCTACCCAGTGGCTTAGGTGGGTGGAGGAAGCAACCATGGCCAGGGGAAGCTGAGGCAGACAGCTGCTGCTCAAACCTAGGATGGAAGTACTGGTTAGTGGAGGCTAAGATGGAGAGGTGGCTAAGGGTCGCTCCAGCCATGAATCAAGCAGTGGGCTCTATGCAAGCACTATTGGAGCAAGAAACCATAGAAATTCCTTTTCCCTGTGCTTTTAGCATCCCCCCTCCATTTTTCCTACTTCTCTTACTTGATTTTTAAAATAATTTTTGGCTCTTCCATGATCTGAAACTAATTCACTTTTTTCCTTTGAGGCTTTGGGTATAGCAGTTTTGACTTTGTTGTCTTCTGAGTGTATGTGTTTTGATCTTCTCTGACTTCACAAATTTCTATAGTCAGCATCTTTTTTTTACTGTTTCCTCATTTTCCAGCCTCTTTCATGACTAAATCTACCAAAGTAAATTTCTACTTCTAGAGTATCAAAGTTCTAAGCTTCAGGGGTTTTTTGTATAGGTATTTTTAAGTTTGGGGGCTCTGGCTTATGAACACCTGCAAACACTCTTCCACCAGGGAGCTATGATCAGGAAACAGGCTTTCTGGTCACAACTGGTATGCTAGTGCTCATGCTGCCCTGGGAGTGAAACCCAGGACTGTGAGCCAGATCCCACTCCAGAGAATGCTATGGACTCCTGCACCCAGTGCTAACAGATGGACTCCTGAAATCTTCTGATCAGATGTCTGACACTTTTTCCATCTGTGTCTGAGAGGTCTAGAAACTGCCACTGCTGCCCCTGATTCAGTCACATACTACATTCCACCCCCACTCCCCAGGGCCTAATGATGGTTTGCTGGGGCTGTGTCCGGCACTGGACTGTACTCCAGTCTCACCCAGATGCCACAGAGCTTTATCTGCTGAACTTGTCAGTTGTCTTGAGCTGGTAAAGTGTTGCAACCCATCTTTTTGCAGATTTTGCTATTTACTCCAGAATTTGAAGGCATTATTTAAAGTTGTTTGGAGAGCTCAGGAGAATCCTTGCCTTTTCTTCATCATCTTGGCTCTGTTCTTTCTTTTGAAAAAATGATTCAAAAGATGTTATACTTCTTCATCATTATACACGCTAGTTCAATCCATCATCACTCTCACCTCTACCATTTCAAAAATCTCCTCCTTCACTTGCATATCCCCAATATTCTCTCCCTTCTAATCCAAATTCCATACACCTGGAAATGTGATTTTATTAAAGCACAGGTTCCTCACTCAACAAAATTCAGTGGTTTCTCTTTTGTGTCCTCTAAGTTCAACTATAAAATTCTCTGTGACATTTAAAGCTCTTTAAACCTGCTTCCTTCTTATGTTAATGGTATTACACGATATTTCCACTCAATGAATTCTGCAAATCAATCCATGTTGTATTTGCCATTCCAAACAGTTGAACTTCCATGCTCCATCTCTGTGCTTTTGTCCCAATTGTCCTCCAAGCCTAGACTACATTCCCTCCTCATCTTTACCTTCTCTCTGATTTCTTTCATCAACTCAAGATGCCACTTTGATTAGGTTAGATTTTCTTTGAAAGGTGAAAAAGTACTCAAAGTTTCATTGGTCCAGGAAGCCAAAATTCCAGTTGCATCTTTCCTTATTTAGCTTTCTGATAGCCTTTGTCATATTGCCATGGTTTTATAGTCACCTAAAAGCATAACTTGGCCTATTTATTTGGAGTTAGGACCAGTCATACTTGGAATATATCCCAAGATTCCACTGAAATCAATGTACTCTGCCCCAGAATGGCTTGTAAGTGTTTTATTTGATTATATTACAAAACCTAAACTATCAACTAGTGGCCTGAGTTAAGCACATCCTCAATATAGAGTGTTTTGTTGTTCGTTTGCTATTCTTAGAAATATATAAAACCCTTAAATTATTTCTGTATATTTTGTCCTGTGTTCTTTTGCTATTATTGGTTTTTCCTTTTCTTCCAAATGTTCTTCTATTTCATTCTTTAATCTTCTAAATATGTTTTTTCTCAGAGTTTCCACATATGAGATTCTTTGTTATATAAATTCAGTTTTTCCTATTCTAGCCTTTGTGTTTTTATCATGTATTAAGAATCATTCTTTCTGATATACATTCACTCCTACTTTCTTCTCCATTATCACTAAAAATTCCTTCTTGTTTGATGATTTTTCTTCAGATAATTTTGTTTCATTTTCCATCATAATATAAAAATAGTTGACTCCTGGATACATTTTCCCCTTTTTGTTCATATTTTTAAATTTTATTGTGTTTTTATTTTATCTGTCTCATGTTTGTTTAAATTTTGTTTGGGTTGGACAATCAAATGAGGGATTCATCTTATTCCTGTAGGGAGTAAGGGGATTAGTCCAAGACAAGAAGTTCCCCTGTGATCTGGCAGCTAGCCCTAGCTCAGCAAATCATTGGGAGATCCTGAGCCTTAGGAGGATAGAGGACCCCTCCCCCAATGCCTGGACAAAGTTCTTCAGACTCCAGCTCTGGCAATCACCCATCTCTGCTCAAGGTAGTCCTAAGCAATTAAGGGATCCTCCAATAGCCAGACCTTCAGGAATATCAACATAACCCCAGTTAATTCAGAGCCTTCAATTGGCTAGACCAAGGCTTAGCATGGGGGGAAATAAGCAAACACTATACCTGGCCTCAGTACTCAGAAGACACCACCAATGGAACCCCAGCTCAAAACCAGGTAAGCTGCCAGATTCCTCCAGCCTGCATCAAAGATAACCACACCCCAGCCCAGCCCAATCAGCCAGCAGAAATGAAGTTTTCCCTATGGGCTTCAGGACAATGCCAGTGCAGCAGCAGATAAACAGACAGGACTTGTAGCTACTGTACTGTAGCACAAGAAGCCAGAGATAGTACTCCTTCCACCTGGAAAGCGGTGCTCAAATTTAAGAATAAGAATAAGAACAACAACAACAACAACAACAAAAGAACAAGATGAAGAAGAACAACAACAACAAAAAGAAGAACAACAAGAACAAGAAGAATAACAAGAAAAATAAGAAGAACAACAATACGAACAACAATAAAAGAACAAGAATAGGAAGAATAAGAACAAGAACAAGAACAAGATGAAGAACAAGAAGAAGAACAACAACAAGAAGATGAAGAAGAACAACAAGAACAACAAAAATGAACAAGAACAAGAAGAACAAGAACAAGAACAAGAACAGGAAAAACAAGAACAAGAAGTACAAAAACAAGAAGAACAAGAACAAGAATCTGATGACAAAAGGTCACTATGGTAACAGGGAAGATCAAGACACAAATTTAGAAGAGGACAACAATATTAAACCACCTATGGGCAAAGCCCCACAAATAAACAGAAAGTGGTCTCAAGCCCAGAAAGAACTAATGGAAGAGTTCAAAAAGGAGTTTAAAAAATCATGTAAGAGATGTAGAAGAAAGAAATGAGAGTGATGCAAAATAATCATGAAAAAAAGCGGCTTGAAAACAGTGCTTAAAAATGTAGAATTAGCTAAATGGAAAAGGAGATAACAAAATTTGCTGAAGGAAAAAAAACACTAAAAAAGTATAATTGGTCAAATGGAAAGAAAGTACAAATACTGATTGAGGAAAACTATACCTTAAAAACTAGAATTTGGCAAGTCAAACTTAATGACTCTATAAGATATCAGGAATAAGTCAAACAAATTGAAAAAAAATTGAAAAAAATGGAAGAAAATTAAAAATATCTCATGGGAAAAATAATCAACCTAGAAAATATGCCAAGGAGAGGAAATATGCCAAGATATACAAGAGTTAATTGAACTACCTGAAAAGCCTTAATCAAAAGGAGGACATGGATAATATTTTCCAAGAAATTATCAAGAATAACTACCCTGACATCCTCAATTAGAAAACAAAATAGGCATGAAATGAACCCACTGATTACCTCAGAAAAGAGATTCCCAAAGACTCCAAGGAACATAATAGTCAAATTTCAGATTATTAAGTCAAGGAAAAAATATTACAAATGGCTACAAAGAAAAGATTCAAATATTGTGAAGTCACAATCAAGATTCCACAGGACCAGCTATAAAGGACCAGAAATAATGGGACATGATATTCTGGAAAGTAAAGGAGCTAGGATTACAACCAAGCACTACCTACTCACAAAATAAAGCATAATACCTCATTTAACAAAATATATCATTTAACAAACTAGAATAATTTCAAATTTTTTTAAAAGAAAAGACCAGAACTAAATAAAAAAAAAATTGGCTTCCAATATGAAGACCCAAGAAAAACATAAACAAATAAAAAGGAAAAGGAAAAATAAAGAGTTCAATAGAGCTAAATTTACATTACTACACAGGGAAATGATACTAGTAATTTTTATTAATTGTATCACTATTAGTACAACTAGAAGAAATAAACAAACAGCAATATGGATATAAGATAAATTTAAGAAAATGACAAAAATTAAATGATGAGAAAGAGTAGTACTGGGTGCAGAAGAAAGGAAGAGTAGAATGGTGTAATTTATTTATCATGAAAAAGTGCAAAAAATCTATTACAGTGGAGAGGAAGATGGGAGGGTTGGCAATGAATATTACTTGAACCTTATTCTCACCTGTATACAGAAATTTATTATTTACAAAGGAAAATGCTATCCATAACCAGATAAAGAACTGATAGACTCTGAGTTCAGATCAAAACTTTTTTTACTTACTTTATTCTTTCTCATTTTTCCCCTTTTGATTGGTTTCTTCTTTCATAAATGTGAAGAATATAGAAATATACTTTCTATGATAGCATAGGTATAAACTGAATCTTTCTTTAAAAGAGACAGAGGAAAAGGAAGGAGGGAGAAAATTTTGGAACCAAAATCTTATAAAAATGAATGCTAAAATTTTTTCTTGGAGAATAATATAATACTATTATATATTAAAAATTGGTTGGATAAATTTATTACTCCACTAGCAGTTCATTAAGGTTCCTATTTCTCTCATTCCCTCCAATATTTCTCATTTCTGATAGTTGTGAGTCACTGTTTCAGATTTGTTTTAATTTACTTTTGTAGAATCGGTACAGATAACTTTAATTTCTTCTTATGAAAATTGCCTATTTATATCCTTTGACCCTTTATCATTTGGAAATGATTTTGTTTTTGTAAATTTGACTCAGATTTTTACTCAATGTATATTTGGGAAATGAGACGTTTATCAGAGAAAATTGTATAAAAACCTTAATATAAGTTCATTGACAATGACATTTTTTAGTAAAATGTAGTTTTCCTGATCCTCCCTTTTAATTAGATCTGTTTTGCTCTGGGGAAGCTAGATGGTGCAGAGGATATAGTGTTGGGCCTGGAGTCCAAATGAACTGAATTTAAATCTGGTCTCAGATACTAACAAGTTGTGCAAACCTGTTTGCCTCAATTCTTCATCTATAAAATGAGTTGGAGAAGGAAATGGCAAACCACTCTAATATGTTTTTTAAGAAAACCTGAAAAGTAGTTGTGAAGAGTTAGACACAATTAAAGCTGACTAAAGAACAACAATTAATTTTACTTTTGCTTTGTCTGATGTCATGATTGCTTGCCCCTGTTTTTTTTTTTAATTCAGCTAAAACATTACATTTTGTTCCAGTTCTTAATTTTAATTCTAATATCTTTCTGTTTCAAGTATGTACCTGAAAAATAGTTGTGAAGAGTTGGACACAATTAAAACTGACTAAAGAACAATAATTAATTTTACTTTTGCTTTGTCTGATGTCATGATTGCTTGTCCCTGTTTTTTTTTTTTTTTAATTCAGCTAAAACATATTAGATTCTGTTCCAGCTCTTAATTTTAATTCTAATATCTTTCGGTTTTAAGTATGTGTCTTGCAAACAACATTCTGTGTCCTAATACATTCTGATATCTGCTTTTATTTATAGGTAAGCTCATCACATTTACATTCATAGTTATGATTACTCTGCATTTCCCTCTAATTCATTTTTTTCTGTTTTCTTCTTCTCTTTCTCTAAGCCATTCCTTTTCAAAATTCTATTTTGCCTTTAACCTCTGCCTCCTTTAATCTGTCCTCTCTTTTATCATTCTCCACCCTTCTCCCACCTCTCATTTAATCCCTTTCTTCTATGATTTCCCTACTGGGTAAGTTATGTTTGCACAACTGAATATGTAAATGGATAGATAGATAGAAAAATAGGTAGGTAGATAGATAGATAGATAGATAGATAGATAGATAGATAGATAGATAGATAGATAGTCTACCTTCTTTGGATTAATTACAAAGAAAGTGAGGTTCAAAGCATTGCCTGCCACTCTCCCCTATTTTCCTCTCCACTATAAAGCTTTTTCTTGTATTTTTTTAGGAGATAATTTCTCCCATTCTTCCATTCACTTCTTTCTTTTCACAGTGTATTCCTCTTATTCTTTAATCTTATTTTTTTGGAAATCATCCCATCATAGTTGAGTAACTCAGTCTGTATAGAGTCCTTCTATCTGTCCTAATGACAAGATTCTTATAAGTTTTATATATTCCCAAATGGAAATGAAAACAGTTTGACATTATTAAATACTATATGACTTCTTTTTCATGTTTACTTTTTTATGCTTCTTTTGAGTTTTGCATTTGAAAGTCAAATATTCTATTTAGCTCTGGATTTTTTGGCAAGAATGCTTGAAAGTCCTCCATTTCATTAAAAATCCATTTTTCTCTGAAGGATTATACTCAGTTTTGCTGGATAGGTTATTCTTGGTTTTAATCTTAGCTCTTATGCTTTCCAGAATGTCATATTCCAAACCCTCCACTTCTTTAACGTAGAAGCTACTAAGTCTTGTGTGATCCTGACTGTAGCTCCACAAACATCAAATGATTAATTTTGGATAATTGAAGTGTTTTCTTTTTGACTAGGAAGCTCTGAAATTTGGATATAATATTAATTAAAGTTTTTATTTGGGGATCTTTTTCCTTAAATCTCCATTTTACCCTCTGAATCTAAGATATCAAAGAAATTTTTCTTGATAATTTCAATAGATATTATGTCTAGGTCTTTAAAAAAAACACATGGCTTTCATGTAGTTCAATAATTCTTAAATTATCTCTCCTAGATCTACTTTCAAGGTCATTTGTTTGTTTTTTCTTACTTAAAAAAAAAATTCAAGCTTAAATGCAAATAAGAACAAAATAGGAAAAAAAAAAAAAAAAGACAGAAAAGGAAAACATAAAACCATTATCATGTACCCAGCAGAACATCAGGGAGGATTCAAAATATGTAACAATAAATTTCAATTTTAAGAAAGCATGATAATATAAAGCATTGTATTCCCAACTTTTCATCTTTGCTTAGAGGTTTTCTTTTGTTCTCTGCTGTGCACTTTTTACTTCATTCTTTTTTCCCTTTCTTCCCAGTGCCCCCCTCCCCCAAGCAGACTACAGTTAAGGACGTATATATATATGTGTGTGTGTGTGTGTGTGTGTGTGTGTGTGTGTGTGTGTGTGTTTTATATCTATGTGTGTGTGTTTTATATATATATATATATACACACACACACACACACACACATGCACATGCACATGCACACACATGCATATATTGATCTATATAGCTACAAATATATATACTTTTACACACACACACACACACACACACACACACACACACACATATATATGCAACACATACATCTAAAACAATATGCCTGACATTTAATGTAGATTCCTCTCTTGACTGAATCTTTTTAAACTTTAACTTTGTCTGAAATTAATGATTTCTACCTCTACTTTTTTTTCCTAACAAATTCTACTCCTGATCATTATTATATTGTTTGTGTATATATCTTATTTCTTATCACTAACTCTTGCACTTCACTTCTACCATTTAAAATTTTTTTTGAACCAAGTACAAATAAAAGACAGAATAGAAAAATGAAAGAAAGGAAATAAAAACAAAATAAAAAATTGTCACATGCTGAGCAGAACATAAGGAGGATTCAAAAAATATGACAATAAAGTTCCTTTTCAAGAGAGCACATAGAATATATATATATACATACAAAGATAGTTTTCTTTTTTTTGTTTTTGGCATCTTTTATTAATTTTATAAATATAACATTTTTTAAATTTTTTATACTTTTTTTTATTATATATATATATATTTTATAATATTATCCCTTGTATTCATTTTTCCAATTACCCCCCTCCCTCTATTCCCTCCCCCGACGACAGGCAATACCATACATTTTACATGTGTTACAATATAGTCTAGGTACAATACATGTGTGTGAATATCATTTTCTTGTTGCACAATAAACATTAGAATCCGAAGGTACATGCAACCTGGGCAGACAGATATTAGTGCTAACAATTTTCATTCCCCTCCCAGTGTTTCTTCTCTGGGTGTAGCTACCTCTGTCCATCATTGATCAACTGGAAGTGAATTGGATCTTCTTTATGTTGAAGATTTCCACTTCCATCAGAATACATCCTCATACAGTATTGTTGTTGAAGTGTACAGCGATCTTCTGGTTCTGCTCATTTCACTCAGCATCAGTTGATGTAAGTCTCTCCAGGCCTCTCTGTATTCCTCCTGCTGGTCATTTCTTACAGAGCAATAATATTCCATAACCTTCATATACCACAATTTACCCAACCATTCTCCAACTGATGGACATCCATTCATCTTCCAGTTTCTAGCTACAACAAAAAGAGCTGCCACAAACATTTTGGCACATATATGTCTCTTTCTGCTCTTTAGTATTTCTTTGGGATATAATCCCAGTAGTAGCGCTGCTGGGTCAAAGGGTATGGACCGTTTGATAACTTTTTGGGCATAATTCCAGATTGCTCTCCAGAATGGCTGGATTCTTTCACAACTCCACCAGCAATGTATTAGTGTCCCAATTTCCCCACATCCCCTCCAACATTTGTCATTATTTGTTCCTGTCATCTTAGCCAATCTGACAGGTGTGTAGTGGTATCTCAGAGTGGTCTTAATTTGCATTTCTCTGATCAGTAGTGATTTGGAACACTCTTTCATGTGAGTGGATATAGTTTCAATTTCTTCCTCTGAGAATTGTCTGTTCATATCCTTTGACCATTTATCAATTGGAGAATGGTTCGGTTTCTTATAAATTATGGTCAGTTCTCTATATATTTTGGAAATGAGACCTTTGTCAGAACCTTTGTTTTTAAAAATATTTTCCCAATTTGTTACTTCCCTTCTAATCTTGTTTGCATTAGTATTATTTGTACAGAAACTTTTTAGTTTGATGTAATCAAAATCTTCTATTTTGTGATCAATAATGATCTCTAGTTCTCCTCTGGTCATAAATTCCTTCCTCCTCCACATGTCTGAGAGGTAGATTATCCTCTGTTCCTCTAATCTATTTATTATCTCCCTCTTTATGCCTAAATCATGGACCCATTTTGATCTTATCTTGGTATATGGTGTTAAGTGTGGATCCATATCTAATTTCTGCCATACTAATTTCCAGTTTTCCCAACAGTTTTTTCCGAATAATGAATTTTTATCCCTAATGTTGGAATCTTTGGGTTTGTCAAAGATTAGATTGCTATAGATGTACCCTTTTTTGTCCTTTGTATCTAATCTGTTCCACTGATCTACCGGTCTATTTCGTAGCCAATACCAAATGGTTTTGGTGACTGCTGCTATATAACATAGCTTTAGATCAGGTACACTTAGACCACCTTCCTCTGAGTTTTTTTTTATTAGTTCCCTTGCAATTCTTGACCTTTTATTCTTCCATATGAATTTTGTTGTTATTTTTTCTAGGTCATTAAAATAGTTTCTTGGGAGTCTGATTGGTATAGCACTAAATAAATAGATTAGTTTGGGGAGTATTGTCATCTTTATTATATTCGCTCGGCCTATCCAAGAGCACTGAATGTCTTTCCAATTATTTAAATCTGATTTTATTTTTGTGGCAAGTGTTTTGTAATTTTTCTCATATAATTCCTGACTTTTCTTTGGTAGATGGATTCCCAAATATTTTATACTCTCAACATTTGTTTGGAATGGAATTTCTCTTTGTATCTCTTGCTGTTGCATTTTGTTAGTGATATATAAAAATGCCGAGGATTTATGTGGATTTATTTTGTATCCTGCCACTTTGCTGAAATTTTGAATTATTTCTAGTAGCTTTTTAGCAGAGTCTTTGGGGTTCTCTAAGTATACCATCATGTCATCTGCAAAAAGTGATAGTTTAATTTCCTCATTTCCTACTCTAATTCCTTGAATCTCTTTCTCGGCTCTTATTGCCGAGGCTAGCGTTTCTAGTACTATATTGAATAGTAATGGTGATAGTGGGCAACCTTGTTTCACTCCTGATCTTACTGGGAAAGGTTGCAATTTATTTCTATTGCATATTATGCTTACTGACGGTCTTAAATATATACTCCTGATTATTCTAAGGAATAATCCATTTATTCCTATACTCTCAAGAGTTTTTAGTAGGAATGGATGTTGGATTTTGTCAAATGCTTTTTCTGCATCTATTGAGATGATCATATGGTTCTTATTAATTTGATTATTAATATGGTCAATTATATTAATAGTTTTCCTAATATTAAACCAGCCCTGCATTCCTGGAATAAATCCTACTTGATCATAGTGTATTATCTTGGAGATGATTTTCTGAAGTCTTTTTGCTAATATCTTATTTAAGATTTTAGCATCAATATTCATTAAGGAGATTGGTCTATAATTTTCTTTCTCAGTTTTCGATCTACCAGGTTTAGGTATCAGTACCATGTCTGTGTCATAAAAGGAGTTTGGTAGGACTCCTTCATCCCCTATTTTTTCAAATAATTTATATAACATTGGGGCTAATTGTTCTTTAAATGTTTGATAGAATTCACATGTGAATCCATCTGGCCCTGGGGATTTTTTCCTGGGGAGTTGATTAATAGCTTGTTCTATTTCTTTTTCTGAAATGGGACTATTTAAGCAATTTATCTCCTCCTCTGTTAATCTAGGGAGCCTATATTTTTGGAGAAAATCATCCATTTCACTTAAGTTATCAAATTTATTGGCATAAAGTTGGGCAAAGTAACTCCTTATTATTTCTCTAATTTCCTCTTCATTGGTGGAAAGATCCCCCTTTTCATTTGTAAGACTATCAATTTGATTTTCCTCTTTCTTTTTTTTGATCAAATTTACCAAAGGTTTATCTATTTTATTGGCTTTTTCATAAAACCAACTCTTGGTTTTATTTATTAATTCAATAGTTTTTTTACTTTCAACTTTATTGATTTCTCCTTTTAATTTTTGTATTTCGAGTTTAATTTTTGGTTGGGGGTTTATAATTTGGTCTTTTTCTAGCCTTTTAAGTTGTAAGCCCAATTCGTTAATCTTCTCTTTCTCAATTTTCTTCAAATAAGCCTCTAAAGATATAAAATTTCCCCTTATTACTGCTTTAGCTGCATCCCAAAGATTTTGAGATGATGTCTCATCATTGTCATTATCTTGGGTGAAATTGTTAATTGTTTCTATAATTTGCTCTTTCACCCAGTCATTCTTTAAGATGAGATTATTCAGTTTCCAATTACTTTTTGGTCTATTTACCCCTAACTTTTTACTGAATGTAGCTTTTATTGCATTGTGATCTGAGAAGAAGGCATTTATTATTTCTGCCTTCCTACATTTAATTTTGAGATCTTTATGTCCTAATATATGGTCAATTTTTGTATAGGATCCATGAACTGCTGAGAAGAAGGTATATTCCTTCTTATTGCCATTCAGTTTTCTCCAGAGGTCTATCATACCTAGTTTTTCTAATGTTCTATTTACTTTTTTAATTTCTTTCTTGTTTGTTTTGTGGTTTGATTTGTCTAAATCTGAGAGTGCAAGGTTGAGATCTCCCACTATTATAGTTTTACTGTCTATTTCTTCTTGCAGTTCTCTTAACTTTTCCTTTAGAAAGTTAGATGCTATACCACTTGGTGCATATATGTTTAGTATTGATATTGCTTCATTATTTATGCTACCTTTCAGCAGGATATAGTTTCCTTCCTTATCTTTTTTTAACGAGATCTACTTCTGCTTTTGCTTGATCTGAGATAAGGATAGCTACCCCTGCTTTTTTGGCTTTACCTGAAGCATAATAGGCTCTGTTCCAACCTTTTACCTTTACTCTGTATGTATCTCCCTGCTTTAAGTGTGTTTCCTGTAGGCAACATATTGTAGGGTTCTGCTTTTTGATCCAATCTGCTATCCGTCTCTGTTTGATGGGATCGTTCATCCCATTTACATTTACAGTTAAAATTACTAATTCTGTGTTTCCTGCCATCGTATTATCCCCAGATTATACTTTTTTCCCTTGACCCCCCTGATCCCCCTCCCCGGTATTTAATTTACAGACCCCCCTTGTGACGTGCAACCCTCCCTCTTTTTTTTTTTTTTTAGGATCCCTCCCCCCTCCCTCCAAGTCCCTTCACTTATTCTCCTTTTCCTTTCCCCTTTTCCTCTCCCCCCTTTTAATGAGGTGAGAGAAAATTCTCTGAAAAACAAATATGTTAATTATTTACTCTTTGAGCCTCTTCTGATGAGAGTAAGATTCACACAATGATTCTCCCCCTCACTAAGTTCCCTCAGATATGGTGTATTTTCTATGTCTCTTCCTGGGATGTAGTTTCCCTCTTTTTATCACTCCTTCCCCTTTTTCTGAACCGACCTCCTTCCCTTTACCACACCCCCCTTTTTTTCTTTTATATCAGTAAAATCAAATTATCCTTGAGTATTTTTTATATACCCACAACAGAGTTACAGTTCTCAAGGGTTCTGTGTACCTTTTTCTGTTTCTCTTCAGTCTTGTGGATGTAGATCAAATTTTTTGTTTAAGTCTGGTTTTTTTCTTAGAAACATATAGAATTCCTCTGTTTCATTGAATGACCATCTTCTTCCATGGAAAAAGATGCTAAACTTAGCTGGGTAGTTCATTCTTGGTTGCAGTCCTTGATCTTTTGCCTTTCGGAATATCAGGTTCCAGGCCCTTCTATCTTTTAATGTGGAGGCAGCCAGATCTTGCGTGACCCTTATTGTGGCACCTTGGTATTTAAATTGTTTTTTTCTAGCTGCTTGCAGGATTTTCTCCTTTGTGTGGTAATTCTGCAGCTTAGCCACAATATTCCGTGGTGTTCTTTTTTTAGGGTCTATTTCAGAAGGAGTTCGATGAATTCTTTCCACATCTACTTTCCCTTCTGTTTCTATTATCTCTGGACAGTTCTCTTTGATAATTTCCTGTAAAATAGAATCTAGGCTCTTTTTTTGGTCATAGTTTTCTGGAAGTCCAATAATCCGCAGATTATCTCTCCTAGATCTATTTTCCAGGTCTATAGATTTTCCCAGTAAGTATTTGACGTTGTTCTCCAGCTTCTCATTTTTTTTTGTTTTGTTTGACTGATTCTTGGGTTCTCTGTGAATCATTCATTTCTATTTGTTCCATTCTGACTTTTAAGGAGTTATTTTCTTCTTTCACAGTTTTTAGTTCTTTTTGTAAATGCCCAATTTCGTTTTTAAATGAATTATTTTGCTCTATTGAATTTTTTTCCATTTCCCTAATTTTTTTTTTGAGAATTATTTTCTTTTTCCAATTCAGAAATTCTATTTTCTTGAGACTTTTTTATCTTTTCCAATTCAGAAATCCTACTTTCCTGTGTTTTTTTTAACCTTTTCTAATTCACTAATTTTGTTTCCCTGCATCTCCTGTGAATTCTTTATTTTTTCCAACTCCAATTTCAGGACGTTGTTATTCTCTATCATAACTTCCCTTTCTTTTCCCCATTTTTCTTCGATCTCCCTCTATTTTTTAAGAGCTTCTTCTAGGAGAGAGTTATGTGATGGGGGGCAGGAATCGTTCCCCTTTAGGTTGTTGTCTGTTGATTCTCTGCTGTCAACTTCCTCGGGGTTGGATATCCGCTCTTTCTCTGTATAGAAGGAATCTATGGTTTTTCTAGCTTTTTTGCTCATACTTAAAAAAATGTTTTGGGGTCTGTCCCTGGGGTAGGAAATTATTTACTTCTTTACCAGCTTCCTCCCAGACCGGATGGATGCAGTGGCTCCTGAGCCTGAGCTAAGAGAGAGCTCTGGGAGAGAGTTCCCCACCCCCTCCCTGGAAGTGCCTCAGAGGTGATTAGCACTACTGTGCTTCGAGGGCGTAGAATAGTGAAGACAGCAAGAAGCCCAGCCTATGTGTCCGGGTGGGGAGTGGATGTCTGCACCAGGTGACGTGAGAAGCCCCTGTGCTCAAACTGGAAGTGTCTGCCAGAAACCGCGGTCCCTAGTTCAAAGGTTCCGCTTCTCTGGGACTTCCTGGAGCTGAGTTCCACTCCCTCCAGCTAAACTAGGCAGTGTGTGTTGCCTTGGGCCGTATCCACCCACTTGTCAATCTCTTAACTATTCTCAGGTGGTAGCTGAGGCCACACCCCCTGGTGCCAAGAGTTCTGCTGAATCACCCCCGGATGGGGAAAATCTAATTTGAGTTTTAAAATATTTTGGCTTTCTCTTCTGAACTGCTAAATAATTAGCAGAGAAGAGCTAACAGCCTGTGCCAGATTCCTTTACCTCAGTGGCTTCTCTGATCCCAGAGCCCTTCCCAGCGCAATGGGCGCAGTGTGCCCCTACCCCACCGTCTGTGCTGGTCTTTCTTATTCCTCCCCTGAGAACTGACCTTTCCTGTTGAAACTCCAGATTCTCTTCAGCTGGTAAGTCGTGCTTCCAGTCCTTGTGGTATCTATCAGTCCTGAGCTAATTTTGAGACTTAATTTATCTAATTGGTTGTGAGGGAGTGAGGACGTTCACTGAGTCGTGTGTTTCTTCTCAGCCATCTTGGCTCCGCCCTAAATATAACATTTTTGACAGTACATATGCATAGGTAATTTTTTACATTATCCCTTGTACTCCTTTCTTTTCTGAATTTTCCCCCTCCTTTCCTCCACCCCCTCCCCTAGATGGCAGGCATTCCCATACATATTAAATATGTTATAGTAACAAAGCTGGTTTTCAACATTCTCCCTTGCAAAACCTTGTATTCCATTTTTCCCTTCCTTCTCTCCATAGTCTCCAATAAATGAGAAAGAAAACAAAATGAAAGCAAAAAACAACAAAAAACAGTGAAAGTGCCATGTTGTGATCCATACTCAGTGCCCACAGTCCTCTCTCTAGGTTTCGATGGCTGTCTTCATAACAAGACAATTGGAATTGGCCTCAATTATCTCATTGTTGGAAAGAGCCACATCCATCAGAATTGATCATGGTATAATTGTGTTGTTGCCATGTACAATGATCTCCTGGTTCTACTCACTACACTTAGCATCAGTTCATGTAAGTCTCTCTAGGTCTCTCTGTAATCATCCTTCTGAGTGTTTCTTACAGAACAATAATATTCCATAATATAACATAAGTTATGTTATATGAATGCTATGGAATATTATTGTTCTGTAAGAAACAAAACAATAATATTCCATAACATTCATATAACATAACTTATTCAGTCATTCTCCAATTGATGGGCATCCACTCGGTTTCCAGTTTCTAGCCACTACAAAAAAGGGCTGCCACAAACAGTTTTGCACATGTGGGTGTCTCTTTTCCCTCCTTTAAGATCTCTCTGGAATATGTCTGGTAGTAACACTGCTAGATCAAAGGACAATGCACAGTTTGATAACTTTTTGGGCACAGTTCCAAATTGCTCTCCAGAATGGTTGGATCAATTCACAGTTCCACCAACAGTGTATTAGTGTCCCAGTTTTCTCACATCCCCTCCAACTTTCATCATTAACTTTTCCTGTCATATTAGATAATCAGAGAAGTATGTAGTGATATCTCAGAGTTGTCTGAATTTGCATTTCTCTGATCAATAGTGATTTGGAACACTCTTTCATATGACTAGAAATAGTTTCAATTTCTTCATCTGAAAATTGTCTGTTCATATTCTTTGATCATTTATCAATTGGAGAATGGCTTTAATTCTTATAAATTTGAGTCAATTCTCTACATATTTTAGAAATGAGTCCTTTATCAGAACCCTTGAATATAAATTATCTATTTTGTGTTCAATAATGATCTCCAGTTCTTCTTTGGCCACAAGTTATCATTCTTTATGTCTAAATCATGACTCCATTTTAATTTTATCTTGGTATATGATAATAGGTGTGGATCAGTGTCTAGTTTCTGCCATACTAGTTTCAATTTTCCCAACAGTTTTTGTCAAATAGTTTGTTCTTATCCCAAAAGTTGGGATCTTTAAGTTTGTTAAGATTATTATAGTCACTAACTATTTTGTCCTGTGAACATAACCCATTCCACTGATCAGCTTCTCTATTTCTTAGCCAGTACCAAATGGTTTTGATGACCACTGCTTTATAATATAGTTTTAAGTCTGAAGGCCACCTTCATTTGCATTTTTAATTAATTCCCTTGAAACTTTTGACTTTTGTTCTTACAGATGAACTTTGTTATTATTTTTTTCTAGTTCTCTAAAATTATTTCTTAGGAGTTTGGTATGGCACTGAATAAGTAGATTAATTTAGGTAGCATTGTTATTTTTATTGTATTAGCTCGACCTACACATGAACAATTGATATTTTTCCAATTGAATAGATCTGACTTTATTTGTGTGGAAAGTAGTTGTGTTCATATAGTTCTGGATTTTGCATTGGCAGGTAGATGCCCAAATATTTTATATTATTGATAGTTATTTTAAATGGAATTTCTCTTTGTATTTCTTGCTGGTGGACTTTATTGGTAATATATTAAAATGCTAAAAAAATGCCAATGATTTATATATACTTCAAGTTTGATTAAATTGTGAATTGTTTCTAGGATTCACTAGGAATACTATCATATCTTCCTAGAATGAAAATTTAATTTCCTCATTACCTACTCTAATTCCTCTAATCTCTTTTTCATCTCTTATTGCCAAAGCAAAATGTTTCTAATAAAATATTGAACAGTAATGGCAATAGTGGACAACCTTGTTTCACCCCTGATCTTACTGGGAATGATTCTAGTTTTCCCCATTATATGTGATGCTTGCTTATTTTAAAAAGATGGTACTAATTATTTTAAGGAAAACTCCATTTATTCCTATCCTTTCTAGGTTTTAATAGAATGGGTATTGGATTTTGTCAAATGCCTTTTCTGCATTTCTTGAGATAATCATATGATTATTTTTTAGTTTGGTTATTGATATAGGCAATTTTGCTAATAGTTTTCCTAATATTGAACCAGCCCTGAATTCCTGATATAAATCCTACTTGATCATGGTGTATTATCCTGGGGATAACTTGCTGTAATCTCTTTACTAACATTGTATTTAAGATTTTGACATCAATATTCATTAGGGAAATTGGTCTATAATTTTTTTCTTTGTTTTGACCCTACCTGGTTTAGGTAGCAGCACCATGTCTGTGTCAAAAGGAATTTGGTAGGACTTCTTTCCCTATTTTTCCAAATACTTTGTTTGCATAGTATTGGAATTAGTTGTACTTTAAATGTTTGGTAGAATTCATCTGGCCCTAGAGGTTTTTTCTTAGGGAATTGATTAATAGCTTGTTTAATTTCTTTTTCTAAAATAGGACTGTTAAAGTAATTAATTTCCTCTTCTGTTAATCTGGGCTAGATACAGATCTCAAGAGTTAAACATATCATCTTCCCATATAGGGATGTGAGCTTTTTAACTTTTAAAAGAAAGTTATTTTTTTTTCCTTTCTTTTTTACCTTTTTGTGCTTCTCTTGAGTTCTGTATTTGAAGATCAAATTTTCCGTTCAGCTCTGTCTTTTCATCAGAAAATAAATGAAACTCTCCTGTTTTATGGAAAGTCCATTTTAATCGCTGAAAGGTAATGGTTAGTTTTTTTTTGTTTGTTTGTTTGTTTGTTTTTTTTTTTTTTACAAATGAGAACAATGAAGATTTATTTGTAAAAAAATTGAATGCATGAGAAAATAAATAAAAATACAGAATAGTAGAGAATAAGTATCATGAGACATAGAAACTAGCAATTATGATATAATCTTCTGCAGTCTGTATCCTGGACTTCTCTGGATTCTCATGGACTCATATTCATACCACAGAATATTTTCCAAAAACATGTAAAGATAGTTTTCAAAATTTATTTTTGTAAGATTTTGTGTTCCACATTTTGTTCTTCCTCCCTCTCTTATTTACTCCCTCCCCAAGAGAGCAAGTACTCTGATATAGTTTATACTTCATAAAATATTTTCAGTGTTAAATATTCATTCAAATATTCATTTGGCATCAATGGAATTAGAGAAATGGGAACTTCTGAGATTAACTAAGGTCTAGAGATCTTCAGTAGTTTATGACAGTTTATGGCACTAAAAGACTTAGAGAGCAATAGAATATTAAATTATTTATTTCAAAGTTGAAAGAAAAATACCAGAGAACAATGTCAGCCTTCCCATTGGAGGTAATGAAAATAAATATCATCCCCTAAACCTTTTCTACCATTGGTGGTTCCTCCTAGAATCTGCATTTAATTAACTGCATAGAACAGGCATGCTTCATTCTCTGAACTTATATCTGTCACTATATTTCAGCTGCCTTTTTTCTCTTGGGAGCCTCTTCTCTCATTGGCAAATTCCTCCTTGAGGCTCCATTTCAAGAATGGACCAGCCATTCTTTATTTTTCCCAACTTTGCCACCATTATTCTCCCCCATCCCCACAATGTGAGTACCTCTTGATTTATTTTTTTTTGGTGAGACAATTGGGCTTAAGTGAGTTGTCAAAGCTTATATGCATTAAGTGTCTGAGGTTGAATTTGAACTCAGGTCTTCTTGACTCTAAGCTGATGCTCTATCTGGTATACCTTCTAGCTACCTCTGTACCTCTCAGTTGTCATCTCCTTTCTATTTGTTGTCTTCCTTCATAAGAATGTGAACTCCTTAAAAACATAAAATATGTTTCTTTTTGCTTAAAGTTATATTCCTAGTGCTTAGCAGAGCCTGGCACATAGTAAATGCTTAATTCCTTTTTATTGATTTGATAAGCTACAAACTGGTGGTCAGGAAGGAGTTATCAAAGTCTTTGTTACTAGATTAAAAGGTAAGAAATATATACTTTGCATTCATCTCAATTCAGATAGTCATTTGATCTTTGCAACTATTATGACTATCACCATTTCTGAAAATTTAGATACCATCCTTCTTTTTAAAAATATTTTTTATTTTATAATTATAACTTTTTTTGACAGTACATATGCATGGGTAATTTTTTACAACATTATCCCTTGCATTGACTTCTGTTCCAATTTTTCCCTTCCTTCCCTCCACCCCTGCCCCTACATAGCAGGCAGTCTTATACATGTTCGATATGTTATACTATATCTTAGATATAATATAGGTGTGCAGAACAGAATTTCTTGTTGCACAGGAAGAATTAGATTCAGAAGGTAAAAATAACCTGGGAAGAAAAACAAAAATGTAAACACTTTACACTCATTTCTCAGTGTTCCTTCTGTGAGTGTAGCTGATTCTGTCCGTCACTGATCATATAGATCTTCTCTTTGTTGAAGATATTCACTTCCATCAGAATACATCCTCATACAGTATCATTGTTGAAGTGTATAATGATCTCCTAGTTCTGCTCATTTCACTTAGCATCAATTCATGTAAGTCTCTCCAAGCCTCTCTGTATTCATCCTGCTGGTCATTTCTTACAGAACAATAATATTCCATAACATTCATATACCACAATTTATTCAGCCATTCTCCAATTGAGGGGCATCCATTCATTTTCCAGTTTCTAGCCACTACAAAGAAGGCTGCCACAAACATCTTGGCACAAATAGGCCCTTTCCCTTCTTTAGTATTTCTTTGGGATATAAGACCAGTAATAGCAGTGCTGGATCAAAGGGTATGTACAATTTGATAACTTTTTGGGCATAATTCTAGATTGCTCTCCAGATCAGTTGGATTCATTCACAACTCCACCAACAATGCATCTGTGTCCCAGTTTTCCCACATCCCCTCCAACATTCATCATTATTTTTTTTCCTTTCATCTTAGCCAATCTGACAGGTGTGTAGTGCTATCTCAGAGTTGTCTTAATTTGCATTTCTCTGATCAATAGTGATTTGGAACACTTTCATATGAGTGGAAATAGTTTCAATTTCATCAGCTGAAAATTGTCTGTTTATATTCTTTGACCATTTATCAATTGGAGAATAGCTTGATTTCTTATAAATTAGAGTCAGTTTTCTATAAATTTTGGAAATGAGGCCTTTATCAGAACCTTTAACTATAAAAAATGTTTTACCACTTTGTTACTTCCCTTCTAATCTTGTTTGCATTAGTTTTGTTTGTATAAAGGCTTTTTAATTTGATGTAATCAAAATTTTCAATTTTGTGATCAATAATGATCTCTAGTTCTTCTTTGGTCACAAATTCCTTCCTCCTCCACAAATCTGAGAGGTAAGCTATCCTATGTTCCTCCAATTTATTTATGATTTCATTCTTTATGCCTAAATCATGGACCCATTTTGATCTTATCTTGGTATGTGATGTTAAGTGTGGGTCCATGCCTAGTTTCTGCCATACTAATTTTCAGTTTTCCCAGCAGTTTTTGTCAGATAATGAATTCTTATTGCAAAAGTTGGTATCTTTGGGTTTGTCAAACACTAGGTTGCTATAGTTATTAACTATTTTGTCTTGTGAACCTAACCTATTCCACTGATCAACTAATCTATTTCTTAGCCAATACCAAATGGTTTTGGTGACTGCTGCTTTATAATATGGTTTTATATCAGGTAATATATATATATCAGCTAAGCCACCTTTATTTGATTTTTTTTCATTAATTCCCTTGAAATTCTCGACCTTTTGTTCTTCCAGATGAATTTTGTTGTTATTTTTTCTAGGTCATTAAAATAGTTTCTTGGGAGTCTGATTGGCATAGCACTAAATAAATAGATTAGTTTAGGGAGTATTGTCATATTTATTATATTTGCTCGGCCTATCCAAGAGCACTTAATGTCTTTCCAATTATTTAAATTAATTTATTTTTGTGGAAAGTGTTTTGTAATTTTGCTCATATAATTCCTGACTTTCCTTTGGTAGATAGATCCCCAGTTATTTTGAATGGAATTTCTCTTTGTATCTCTTGCTGTTGGATTTTGTTGGTGATGTATAAAAATTCTGAGGATTTATGTGGATTTATTTTGTTCCCTGAAACTTTGCTAAAGTTGTGAATTATGTCTAATAGCTTTTTAATAGAATCTCTGAGGTTCTCTATGTATACCATCATATCATTTGCAAAGAGTGATAGTTTGGTTTCCTCATTACCGATTCTAATTCTTTTAATCTCTTTCTTGACTCTTATTGCTGAGGCTAGTGTTTCTAATACAATATTGAATAATAATGGTGATAGTGGGCAACCTATTTTCACTCCTGATCTTACTGGGAAAGGTTCCAGTTTATCCCATTACATATGATGCTTACTGATGGTTTTAAATATATGCTCCTGACTATTTTAAGGAAGACTCCATTTATTCCTGTATTCTCAAGTGTTTTTATTAGGAATGGAGGTTGGATTTTGTCAAATGCTTTTTCTGCATCTATTGAGATGATCATATGGTTTTTCTTAATTTGTTTATTGATATAGTTGGTTATGCTAATAGTTTTTCTAATATTGAACCAGCCCTTCATTCCTGGTATAAATCCTATTTGGTCATAGTATATTATCCTGGGGACTTTCTGTAATCTTTTTGCTAATATTTTATTTAATATTTTAGCATCAATATTCATTAGGAGATTGGTCTATAATTTTCTTTCTCTGTTTTCAACCTACCTGGTTTAGTTATCAGTACCATGTCTGTATCATAAAAGAAATTTGGTAGGACTTCTTCAATTCCTATTTTTTCAAATAGTTTATATAACATTGGAGTTAATTGTTCTTTAAATGTTTGGTGGAATTCACATGTAAATCCATCTGGTCCTGGGGACTTTTTCTTAGGGAGTTGGTTAATAGCTTGTCCTATTTCTTTTTCTAAGATGGGACTGTTTAACCAATTTACTTCTTCCTCTGTTAATCTGGGCAAGCTATATTTTTGAAGGTATTCTTTCATTTCATTTAAGTTATCGAATTTATTGGCATAAAGTTGGGCAAAGTAATTCCTAATTATTGCTCTAATTTCCTCTTCATTAGTGGTGAGTTCTCCCTTTTCATTTTTAAGAGAATTTGATTTTCCTCTTTTCTTTTCTTTTTTTAATCAGATTTCCTAAGGGCTTGTCTATTTTGTTGGTTTTTTCATAGAACCAACTCTTAGTTTTATTAATTAATTCAATAGTTTTTTTTTTTTTTTTTTACTTTAAATTTTATTGATCTCTCCTTTTATTTTTAGAATTTCAAGTTTAATGTTTGTCTGGGAGTTTTTAATTTGTTCCTTTTCTAGCATTTTTAATTGTAATCCCAATTTGTTGACCTTCTTTTTCTCTATTTTATGTAAGTAGGCCTCTAGAGATATAAAATTTCCCCTTATTACTGCTTTGGCTGCATCCCACACATTTTGTTATTATTGTCATTTTCTTGGGTGACATTATTAATTATATCTATAATTTGCTGTTTCACCCAATCATTCATTAGTATGAGATTATTTAGTTTTCAATTATTTTTAGTCTATTTTCCCCTGGCTTTTTATTAAATGTAATTTTCATTGCATTGTGGTCTGAAAAGGATGCATTTACTACTTCTGCCTTACTGCATTTGAGTTTGAGTTTTTTATGTCCTAATATATGGTCAATTTTTGTATATGTTCCACGAACTGCTGAGAAGAAAGTGTACTCCTTTCTGTCTCCATTTAGTTTTCTCCAAAGATCTATCATATCAAACTTTTTCTAGTATACTATTTACCTCTTTGACTTCTTTCTCATTTATTTTGTGGTTTGATTTATCTAATTCTGAGAATGCAAGGTTGAGATCTCCCACTATTATAGTTTTGCTGTCTATTTCTTCTTGCAGCTCTCTTAATTTCTCTTTTAAGAATTTAGATGCTACACCACTTGGTGCATATATGTTTAATATTGATATTTATCTATGCTAACCTTTAGCAAGATATAGTGCCCTTCCTTATATCTTTTAATTAGATCAATTTTTGTTTTTGCTTGATCTGAGATGAGGATGGCTACCCCTGCTTTTTTGGCTTCACCTGAAGCATAGTAGATTCTGCTCCAATCTTTTACCTTTACTCTGTAAGTATCATCCTGCTTTAGGTGTGTTTCCTGTAAACAACATATTGTAGGGTTCTGACTTTTAATCCAGTTTGCTGATGGCTTCCTCTTTATGGGGGAGTTTACCTCATTCACATTTATGGTTAAAATTACTAATTCTGTATTACTTGCCATCTTGTTAATCCCTGCTAATGCTTTTCTCCTTTCCTCCTCCCTTACCCCTCTTGCCAGTATTAAACTTGTGAGCACCACTTGCTTCTCACAGCCTTCCCTTTTTAGTATCCCTCTCCCACTTTAGAGTTCCTCCCCCTATTTTGCCCCCTTTCCTCACAATTTCTGTATTCCCTTTCCACTTAGCTTACTCCTTCCCTTTTGACTTTTCCCCTCCCTCTTTTCAACAAAATGGAAGGAGTTTCACCATAAATCAAATATCTCTATATTTTTCTCTTTAAGCCAATTCTAATGAGAATATGATACACACTATGTTCATTCCCCTCCATTCTTTCTCTCAGATATAATAGGTTACCTTTGACTCTTCATGAGATGTAATACCCCACTTTGCCCTTTTTCTGGTACAATTTCCTTTCCATCTCTACTTTCTAGAACAAGTTATACATGTTTTCTTTATAGCAGAAATATAATTCCCAAGATTTCTTTTTACCTTTTTAGAAATCTCTTGAGTTCTATATTTGGAGATCAAACTTTTTGTTTAGATCTGTTTTTTTCATCAAAAGGAGATGAAATTCACTATTTCATTGAATGCCCATCATCTTCCCTGGAAAAAGATGCTCATTTTGGCTGCGTAAGTTATTCTTAACTGCATACCAAGTTCCTTAGCCTTTTGGAATACCATATTCCAGGCCCTTCGATCCTTTAATGTAGACACAGCTAGATCTTGAATAATCCTTATTGGATCCTCCATATTTGAGCTGATTTTTTTCTAGCAGCTTGCAGTATTTTTTTCCTTTGTCTGTTGGTTCTGGGACTTTGCCACTATATTTCTTGGCGTCTTGATTTTAGGGTCCCCTTCAGTAGGTGATTGATGAATTCTTTCAATGTCTATTCTACCCTCTGTTTTTATAACTTCTGGGCAGTTCTCTTTGATAATTTCCTGGAAAATAGTGTCCAGGCTCTTTTTTTCATCATACTTTTCAGGGACTCCAATTATTCTCTCCTGGATCAATTTTCTAGGTCTGTTGTTTTCCCAAGAAGATACTTGAGATTTTTTTCCCATTGTTTCATTTTTTTGGTTTTACTTGATGGATTCTTGGTGTCTCCTCAAGTCATTCAATTCCATTTTTCAATTCTGAGTTTCAATGAATTATTTTCTTTACTCACTTTTTTTACATCTTTTTTCTAATTGTCCAATTGAATTTTCAAGTGAGTTGTTTTGTTCTATGGAATTTTTTCCCATTTCACCAATTTTATTTTTTAAAGAGCTATTTTCTTTTTCCAGCTCACTAATTTTGTTTTTCAAGGATTTGATTTCTTTATCCACTCTATCTTTAAATGTGTGGGATGACTTATCCATACTCTCTTGCCAAGCTTCCCTTTCCTTTTCCCATTTCTCTTCTAGCTCTCTTGTGAAAGCCTTTTTGATTTCTTCTATAACAGTCTTGTATATTGAGGAGCAGATCATATCTCGCTTTGGGGATCCATCTGGAGACAATCTGTTTTTAGTCTCCTCAGGGTTTAATGTCTGCTTTCTATCCATATAGAAGCTATCAATGGTTAGAGTGTGCTTTAATTTTTTGCTCATTTTGTCAGAGCAGAATCAAAGAAAACAAACTAACAACAACAACAAAAATGGTCTGCTTTTTTGGGTGGGGGATGGGCTGGGTGGTGTTACTGGGCTTTCTATACAGTCTGCAGGGGGCAGCAGTGAGGAACTAGCAGGACAGCAATGGCTGTGCTGCGTCTGCGCTGCATCTGCGCTCTGAGACTTTGAGGCTCTAAGAATGTGCTGAGACACTCCAGGTGGGAGTGGCCAGTTCCCAAAAGACCCTAGCTTTTTGGGATTTTAATCTTTACCTACTGTGTTTACAACTTCTCTGCTGATCCTGGCTTGCTGCCAAGACAGAATATCCACACTGGAGTAAAGGTCATTCCACAGAAATGACAGAGATTGCATCCCTCCCCCCTCGGGTCTAAGCAGTGTGAGGTGCTTGCCAAACTCTCACTGCTTGCCCTCAGCCTGAGCCTGATCTGTTCATTCCCTCCCCCAAACAAAAACAGACCTTTTCTGGCAAATTTCAAGGATTTCTTCTGTTGGTAATCATTTGTGTTTTCTTTCAATCAAGCACTAATTCTGAGGCTTGTCATGAAATAAATTCTGAGAGAAAAAACAGAGATTAAGTAGGTATGTATGTTCTCTCCACCATCTTAGCTGGAAGTTCGAAAATGCTTAATTTTGCTGGATAGTTGATTCTTGGGTGCAATACAAGTTCCTTTGTCTTTCAGAATATAAGATTCCAGCTAGGCCCTTTGATCCTTTAAAGTAGAAGTTGCTAGATCCTGGATAATCCTGATTGTGGATCCTCAATATTTGAATTGTTTCTTTTTGGGTGCTTGCAATATTTTTTCCTTGATCTGATAATTCTGAAATTTAGCTACGATGTTCCTAGGAGTTTTCATTTTGGGATCTCTTTGAGTAGTTGATTGGTGAATTATTTTTTTTTTTTTTGAGGCTGGGGTTGAATGACTTGCCCAGGGTCACACAGCTAGGAAGTGTTAAGTGTCTGAGGTCACATTTGAACTTGGGTCCTCCTGAATTCAGGGCTGGTGCTCTATCCACTGCGCCACCCAGCTGCCCCTGGTGAATTCTTTTAGTGGCTATTTTACTCTCTGGGTCTAGAACATCAGAGCAGTTTACCTTGATGATTTATTGAAAGATATTCTCCAGGATGATTTCAGAAAGGCCTAGAGAGACTTACATGAACTGATGCTGAGTGAAATGACCAGGACCAGGAGATCGTTGTATACTTCAACAACAAAGCTATATGATGATCAGTTCTGATGGATGTGGCCATTTTCAACAATGAGATGAGCCAAATAAATTCCAATAGAGCAGTAATGAATTGAACCAGCTACACCCAGTGAAAGAACTCTGGAAGGTGACTATGAAGCACTACATATAATTCCCAATCCCTCTATTTTTGTCTGCTTGCATTTTTGATCTCCTTCACAGGCTAATTGTAAACTATTTCAGAGTCCGATTCTTTTTGTACACCAAAACAACTATTTAGACATGTATACATGTATTGTATTTAGCATATACTTTAATATATGTAACATGTATTGGTCAACCTGCCATCTGGGGGGGGAGGAGAAGAAAAATTGGAACAAAAGGTTTGGCAATTGTCAATGCTGAAAAATCACCCATGCATATATCTGGTAAATAAAAACTATAATTTAAAAAAAAAGAAAGAAAGATATTCTTCAGGTTCTTTTTTCATCATGTTTTTCAGGAAGTCCAATGATTCTTAGATTGTTTCTCTTAGATCTATTGTCCACGTCAGTTGTTTTTCTAATAGGTATTTTATATTTTCTTCTATTTTTTTTCTTTTTTGGTTTTGGTTGACTGATTCTTGATGTCTCATTGAGTCATTCATTTCCTTTTGTTCAATTCTAATTTTTAGTGAATGATTTTCTTCAGCTAGCTTTTTATCTCCTTTTGCATTTGGCCAATTAAAGTTTTAAATGAGGTGATTTTTTTCATTGGATTTTTTTTTCCATTTTATAAAATTCTGTTTTTTAATGAATTGGTTTCTTTTTCCAAATGTATTTTGTAAGGAATTATATGGTTTTTTCCATCTTGTAAAATCAATTTTGTAAGAAGTTATTTACTTTTTCTCTTTCAGCAAATTTATTTTGTGAAGAATTATATGATTTTTCCATTTCACTAAATCTATTTTTAAGGAGCTTTCTTCAGATAATTTCTGTGTTTCCTGTTCCAAAGTATCTTGAAAAGTTCTCATTTCCTTTCCCCATTTTTCTTCTAACTCTCTTTTAAGATTCTTTTTGAATTCTTCCAAATGATCTTTTTGAGATGAGGACCCAACTCATATCACCCTTTGGGGTTTCATCTGGATATGATTTGCCTTTAGTATCCTCAGGGTTTGAGGTCTGTTCTTTTGTTCCATAAAAGCTAAGGTCAGAGTTCTTTTTGCTTTTTTGATCATTTTTTAAAAGGTTGAGGTCTGCTCTAGGGCAAAAGGGTTATTTTCCCAAATTTTCTCTACAGACAATAGTGGCTTTAGGCTGCCCTGGGCCAGTGCTGCAGTTTCTTCCATGCTGGGTGAGAGTAACCCAGTCCCATTATTCTGGGTCTCAGAGGCACACTATTTGTCTTTTGTATTTGCGTTGGATGTCCCACAACGGATCTGCTAAACCACTGGTCTGCAGCCAGGACAGAATAGCCAACATTTGTGTACCTTGGCCATGAGCCTCCTGTCTATTTGGCGCTGGGTCGCCATACCACCTGGGTCCTGTGCTGCGCCTGTGCTCGGCCACATCTTCCTTGGCCAAATGAAACAGATCTCTTCTGAAGTTCTTCCAAAGTATCTTCTGCTGGAAATTTGTTATGTTCCAAATATCTGTGGGTTCTGTGACTCCAAAAATAGTTCAGAGGCTTGATCTGGTGTTGATCTGGTGGTCCTGTCTACTCTCCACCATCTTGGCTCTGTCCTCCAGGACTTTTCTTCAAGGCTTTGCAGCTGTTATATGATTTGTCTTCTGAGTTTAGTGGATTTTTATAATGAGTTTCTTTTATAATTGTTTGCTAATTTTTCCACTCTATTTCTTGACTTTGAACTTTATGTTAAAGGTAGACTCTGTTCTCTTGGGTTAGGAGTGGCAAACGTTAAACTTTTTTGTTCTGTTGTTTTCAGGGCTAGTTCTGGAGGTTCTGCAACTTTTGGAGTTTTTTTAAGATGGTGTGATCCTGAGCGAAGTATGGTTACTATTCTCCTGCTCTGTTGGCCCTCTACTCTTCAACTAAGAAGGGTCTGTAGGCCTTTGTCGCCATGAACGCTAGACCAGGACTCCTGCCCCCTTCTGACCAATCTGCAGGGATCTTCTCTGACCTAGAACTTCAGCTCCAGAATTGTGCCTTGGCAGCATGGTTGGCTGTCATTGCCATCTGTTCCCAGTGCCAGCAAAGAGTCTTTGGTATCTTTTTTTCATCAGTTGTTCAACCACCTTTCTGTGTCTGGACAGCTCCCAAAGCTGCTACTGCTGCTACTGCTGCTGCTGCTGCTGCTGCTGCTGCTGCTGCTGCTGCTGCTGCTGCTGCTGCTGCTGCTGCTGGAGCCATGGTTGGTGCTGCCATGTGTGAGGGCCCCAGACAAGCTCCTTCTCCAGTCACAGATCTCTCCTGCTCACCTCATTTCATTAGCCAGAAAAACATCTCACTCATTTTGTTGGCTCTGCCACTGCAAAATTCGAGTTGATACTTTATTTAGAATTTGTTTAGAGAGGAATGTTGAGAGATTTCAACTGCTGCTTTAATCTGCCATCTTGACTCTGCCCCACTACATTCATAGTTCTTTTCAAAAATTACTGAATTTGACCTTTTTATATGATGGCATCAACTCTGAAACATACTTTTTCATATCCCGACTCTAACTGAAGATGGTCAGGGATGGACATCAAAGAGTTCCTCCTCTTTTTACGAGGATACTAAGGACAGCCCCCTCATCACTTCCACTTCACAGCAGTACTCCTTGGCTACCCTACCTCCCCTTTCAGCTTCTTTTTGTATATTCTTTTCCTATTGTATTGTGAGATCCTTGATGGAAGGAACTATCTTAGGCCATTTATTTATATCCTCAGTGCTTAGCACAGATGTTGGCACACTGTACCAGTTAGGATTACAAGGTGAGTTCTCACTCAGGTTGTCTGGGCAATTCTCTAGCTCAGAATTCACCTTTAGTTCTGGCCTTTAGGGAGAGTTTATACCTTTGAACTTCTGAAAAGGAGTTTACACAACCTTTAAAAGGAGCAAGTTCTTTGGTTGAAATAATTTTCCCAGGCCCCATTGAGTTCTCACTACAATCTCTGCGAGGATAAAAGAGGGCAGCATTGGGTCTGGAGAGTAGTCGAGTCTGGGACAGAGTTGGGATGGCAGGCTGGAAGGAGAGAGTCTAGTCTGGGACTGAGTTTAGATGGCACAGAGGAAAAGATTTTACAGAAAAGAGATCTCCTCCCAGAGAAGGATTATAACTTGGAGACGACACGAGCTTTACATGTACCCACTTAAATATTTATTGACTAACTCTCTGACTCTAACTGGAGTCTTCCAACCCCAGTGCCCCTCACAAGCCTTCCATATGTAAAAGGTTTGTTTATTTGAATATTTGTTTAATGGAATAGATGATCTAGAGAAGGAAAGGCAATTCCTAACTGAGAAAATAATGGAATGATTTATGAGGTCATAAAAGCAAGGACATGAAAGCTGAAAACTGGGACTTTTAAGAAATGTTGGGGATGCTAAAATTCAGAATGAGGAAAAACTTGTGAAAAATACTATGGACAAAAAAGGCTAATTTTTAAGAGTTTATACATACATACATATATATATACACATATAAAACTTTTAAAGAGCAAGGAATTGAGTAGTACAAGGTATGTTTACAAAATTTGACCATATATTAGAGCATAAAAGCTTTATACTTAAACTCAGAAAAATAGAAGTATTAAAAACATCTTTTCAGATCATAATGCAGTAACATTACATTTAATAAGGGACCATGGAAACACAGATTAAAAATTAATTAGAGACTAAATAGCCTAATCTTAAATAATAAATGGGTTAAAGAAAGATCATAGAAATAATAAATAACATTGTTAAAGAAAGAGAATATAATAATGAGAAAACATACTAAAACCTATGGGATGCAGCAAGAACAGTAACTGGAGAAAAATAAATGCCTACATCAATAAATTAAAATAAATTGAATAAATACATAAAATTAAATTTAATTAATTAATTAAAGAGCAGATTAATGAATTGGGCATGCAATTTTAAAAAAATAAGAAGAGAACACATTTAAAATGCCCAATTAAACACCAAATTAGAAATCCTAAAAATTAAAGGTGAGGTTAAGAAAATCAGATTTTTAAAAAATGTTAAATTAATAGAGAAAACTAAGAGTTGGCCTTATGAAAAAAAGAAATAGATAAACCATTTGTTAATATGATTTTTAAAAGAAAGAAAATCAAATGAAAAGGACCATCAGTGAAGCTGAAAACAAAGCAATTATTAGGACTTATTTTGCCCAATTATATGCCAATAAAAATTTAACAATTTAAGTGAAATGAAAAAGTACTTATAAAAATATAAAATATTTAGATGAATAGAAAATAAAATATCTAAATAAATAGTAGTTAAATGGGCCATTCTTTTCTATCAAAAACACCGGAAAACACAGGTCTAAGTGGATTTTTCCTTAAAAAGGTAATAACATCTAGTTAAAACCATCGGCAAGCATTATTTGTAATAGGGATCAGCTAAAAACCTTTCCAATAATATCAGGAGTGAAAGAAGGATGTCTATTATCACCAATAATATTAAATATTATATATTAGGATGCTAACAATAGCAATAAGAGAAAAAACTTGAAGAAATTAGGATTGGCCATATGATAATAAAACTATTCTCTTTTTGCAGGTGACATGATGACATAGCTGGAAAATACTAGCAATTCAACTAAAAAGCCAATTGATACAATTAATCATTTTAGCAATGTAGCCAGACATAAAATAAACCCAAATAAATCACCACCATTTCTATATAGTACCAAAAAATTCTTAAAGAAGACATAAGAGATACTTAATTTAAAAAATTATAGACAGCACAAAACACTGGGAATTGCCAAAACAACCTCGGAATTACAAAAAACATAAATATAAAATACTTTTTATACAAATAAAGTAAGATTCAAATAATTGGAGAAATACAAATTTTGGGGGGTCGGCAAAGCCAATACAATAAAAAATCACAATTCTACCTAAACTAGTCTACTTATTCAATGCCATCCCAATTAAATTACTTTAAAATGTATTTTATTAGGCTAGGAAAAATAATTTTAAAAAATCATTCGGAAGAACAAAAGGTCAAAAATAACGAAGATATTAATTAAAAATGCAAAGGAAAGAAGTTTAGTATATCAGATCTTAAACTACATTATAAGGCAGTAATTATCAGATGAGCCAAAATATCAGATGGCTAAGGAAAAAGGTGCATCAGTAGAACAGAGTAGACATAGGATAATCAGTGATTGTGATTGACCTTGTATCTCACAAATGTAAAAATTTAAGATTTGGGGATAAATACTCAGTATTTGGTAAAAATTGGTGGGAAAACTAGAATGTAGTTTGGCAGAAATTTGGCATAGACTAATATCTTATACTATTTACTAAGATAAGGTCAAAATAGATACATGTGTTAGATATAAAGAGAGATGTCACAAGGAAATTAGAAAAACATGGAACCTAAGTACCTACTGTACTTATGGATAGGAAAATAATCTATAAATAAACAATACATAAAGAACATTGCAAAATATGAAATGGATAATTTTTATTACATTAAATAAAATATTGTACAAATAAAACAATGTAGCTAAGATTTTTTTTTAAAAAAGCAGAAAATTTGGGTGGAGGGAAATTATAGAGAGTTTCTCAGTTAAAGGTCACATCTCAAATACATAGAGAACTTTATCAAATTTATAAACATATGAGTTGTTACCTCTTGATAAATAGTCAAAGTATATGAACAAGCATAATGAAGAAATCAAAGCTACATAGTCATATGAAAAATCTCTAAATTATGAATTAGAGAAATACCAATTAAAATAACTTGAAATATCATTCATACCTGTCAGGCTGGTTAAAGTGAAAGGAGAAAATAACAGATGTTGGAAGGTACATGGGAAAAATGGGATAATAATGTATTGTTCATGAAGTTGTAAAGTGATCTAACCATTTTGGAGACCACTTTGGAATTATGTCTAAAGAGTTATAAAACTGCCTATCCTTTGATCCAACAATACCACTATTAAATCTGTTTGCCAAGTTGATCAGCCTAAAAGGAAAAGAACCTTTATGTTTTAAAATATTTTAGCAGATCTCTTTGTAGTGGCAAAGAATTAGAAATTGAAAGGATGCCCATCATTGGAGAATGGCTAAACAAGTTGTGGTATATGATTATGATAGAATACTATTGTGCTATAAGAAATTATGAACTGGTTGATTTTAGGAAAAAAAACATGGAAAGACATGCATGAAATAAAAAAGAATGAAATTAACAGAGCCAAGAGATTGTACAGTCATAGTCACAGAAATATTATTCTAAGAACAATTTTGAATGATTAAATCATTTTGAATACTACAAATACTCAAATTAACTATAAAGGACCTGTGAAGGAAGAATTGATAAATAGAAATATGCATAGTACATATATATTAATGTGTATGTATATGTGTACATACTTAAATTCACATATTTGCATATGTATATATATGCACATACACACACATATATGTATATATACATATATATATACATATACATGCAGCTATATTGGGGAAAGAGAAGAAGGAAGGCAATTTAGAGCTTGAAATAGAATCACAGAAAATTAAATTTATAAAAAAAAGAAATACTGTAAATTCCAAATTTAAAATATAAGAATAAGAAAAGAGATAGTTTCCTGGTTAGAGAAAAAGGTGTAATACTTATCTGTAAAATAAGGAAATGGAAATGTTCATATCTAAAGTTTTCCCAGCTCCAAAATATAAATTTCCAATAATTCCATTTCCTTTTTACTCTTTTAAGAATAATGACATTCAAATGACAGACATTAGAGCAATGACAGTTGAGAAGGAACTGTAGATAAAGATAAAAGAGGAGTTTGGGGATGTAAAGCCTCTTTAAATGAATATATCTAGAATTAGATTAATTATATTCCAGGATATTGAAAAAAATAAATAAAAGCAACAGGAAATTTCTTATCAGAAGTCATTGGGAAACAAAAAAGAATCAAAGACTGGCATGTTCCTAGTTTTCAGAAAGTTAAATTTTAAGAACTATATGCTAATACTATAGATGTCATTTCCCAAGAATATTCTTGTATATGATATTATTAAGCAAATTGTAAGCACATTAAAAAATCTAGCGATCATTCCACTGAAACCAGATTATCTTAAGCCTAACGTGTTACCTTTTACAATAGGGAATTCAGTATATGGTGAGTGTACCTTTATATTGACAAAGTACCTATTAAGTTTCTTATATTTACTTTTAGATAAAATGGGAAAATGTAGGCTAGGTGATAATATAGGTAAGCTGATTAATAGTCATATTAACAAAAAACATTAACTAATGGATTATTGTTAGTCTTGAAGATGGTCTATATATGTTCCAGTGTGTTCTCTTTCTCTCTGGTCTTATAGATTCAATTTTTAAAAAATTAAATGCCAACTGTGTACAAGGGACTATTTTAGTCACCAATGATACAAAAACAAAAATGCAATACTTCCAGCCAGGTGATGTCATAATCTTCCCCAAACAATTCAAACGGACACAATTCAGTTTCCTGGTATGGCGCTGCTATATTGTCCAGATTTCATAGGCATTCAACAATGAAGCTCACCAATGACTCTGGAGACCTTCAGTTTGGAAGGCAGCCTAATACCTCTTGTGTCCCACACTTTCCTTTGGAACTTCTCAAATATTGAGCTAGCTCTGGCAATAAGTGCATCAACCTTATCACCTATGTATACATCCCTAGAGAGTATTTAAATATGTGTGTATGTGTATTGTACACATATAATATATATACATATATAATATAGGAATAAAACTTTAATATTTTATTTAAATAATTAAATATTTTAAAATATTTAAAAGTTCAAATAATTTTTTTAAGTGACGATTTTATTGTTAATAAATTTAGAATTAAATTTTTTTAAGAATATAAACTTAGCAATTATGCAGAGATGGATTATAGAGTGAAGAGACTGGATTCAGAAAAAAACAATTAATAGAGTATTACAATAAACCAGGTGAGAGATGATAAGAATCTGAGCTAAGAGAGAGGTTGTCTATCAATTGGGAAAAGAGAAAGACAGCATGCTTACTATATTTTAGATTACAAGGTAAAATCAAAATTCAAAAGATCTCCATTGTCTGGAGCAACGGGCTGAAATTTATAAGATGAAAATTAAAAAGAAAAAATGTAAAGTTCTGTGTTTAAGAGATCAAACACATAATTATGGATATAGGAGACCTGCCTTAATAGCAGTTCATGTGAGGAAAAAAAAAAGATCAGAGGTTTATTGGTTACTAAGTCAATCTCAGAAAACACCATGTTGTAGCTACTCAAAGATCTTATACATTTTTATAACCAGAATGAGAACAGTATTTAGAGAAATCTGTTTCTGGATTGGAAGCTGAATTTAAAGAGTATATATAACTAGTGAAGTGATTGATCTTAGGTGTGAAGAGACTCCCACAGGACTAAGATAGTGTTTAGTAAAAATAATTCTGCATCTTGAGTGAGAAGAACTTAGTTCAAAACTTAGGCACCCAGTTTATAACTTAAAATTCAAATTTCTTCATTTTAATTCTGCAAGTCTGGCAAAATTGTTGTCATAAAAGCATTCACTGGAATTTAAAATACTATAGGAATGAATTGTTTTTGTTATTACTGTATTTGCTATCATTATAATTGTTATTAGTATCATCATCATTAACAATGAATACAGTATCAGGCCTGAAGTCATAAAGACTTGAATTAAATCAACTACTCACTGCCTACATGGGATTCTGGACAAGTCATTAGATTTCTGTTTGCCTCAGTTTCTTTATTTGTAAAATGAGGATAATAATGGCACCTACCTTCCAGGGTTGTGGTGAGTATCAAAGGAGATTATAATTGTAAAACACTTAGTTCCTGGCACATAGTGGGACCTATCTATATAAAGTCAGCTATTATTATTATTATCATTATCATTACAATCTTGTGTATATTGGAAGTCAAATCAATCTAAATTCTCATTTTAAACACCTACTCAAGTTTTCTATTTTGTAAATTTTATCTCTGATTGTATAACAAAAGCAACTCCATATATGTTTTCATTTATGGGATGTAGAGCTAGAAGGAGTCTTAGAGCTCAAATTCAATTTTTTTCATGTCGGAAGATGAAGCTGAGATCCAGAGCGAATTATTGACTTGCCTCAGGTAGTCAGAAAACAGTCTGTATGAGACACAAGCTGGTTGCTAGAGACAGTTGCCAGGCAAGATATTATTGTGTTTAAATCCAAGCAGTTAGAAACGCCTATTGAGAGGGAGAAGGTGTCTTTCTTCATTAGGGAAAACATGAAAACAAGTACTTTGAAAAGAAAAAAAAAAGATAGTTGACTTTTACATGGGAGTATAGACAAGTCCCACTAAAACAGCAATTGCCTGATAATGGAGGTTGTAAAATAGTGTGGCTTAGCTGCAGCTAGATTGAGAATCTGGCCTGAAGTCAGGAGGATCTGAGTTCAAATACGGCCTCAGATATTTAACACTTCCTAGCTGGGTAATAACCCCAATTGCCTTAGAATGGAAAGAGAGAAAATAGTGTATTTGGCACGAGGGGAACAAGCATTGAATTTGTTTATTAGTACCCGTAGCCAAGCAATAGCTTAATAAATTCTTATTGATTAAAGATTTACACACATTTATATATACATATATAAATTCAAATTAAATAAATAAATAAATAAATTCAATTAATAATTCACATATATAAGTTCAAAATAAAATTCAAATTAAAATAAATTCACTTATATATCTAAATATACATGTTATGTATATATACATATATATACATATACATAACATATACATATAAATGTTTCTTGTACTTATATTGAAATCCACAGGGTTGTCCTTTTTATAATGAAATATTTATATTTCTTTTCTTAATGATTGTTAAATTCACAAAAAAAAAAAAAAAATCTTCCTAAAATCCAGGTCTTTCCAAGTAGCCCATTCCTCTATTCAATAATTTCCAGTGGCTCCCAATCACTTCCAGGATCAAATAATCACATGCAAATTCCTTCATAATATGTGTCCACTTTCCATTCTTTTTTACATCTTACTTTACCCAGCATACACACACACACACACACACACACACACACACACACACACTCTTTGATCTAATGATGTTGGCTCTCTTATTGGTCCTCAAGACATTTAACTTTTGATCCTGTACCTCAATGCCTGAGATTATGTCCCCTTTCAACTCCATTTCTTGACTTCCCTGGCTTCCTTCAGCTAAAATGTCACCTTCCCTTGCCTTTCTTAGACTCTTTAATGCTAGTCCCTTTACACTATTGATTACTCCCAATTTAACCTGCATATGGATTAATTGTTTACATATTTAATTTCCTATTAGACTGTGAGCTTTTCCAAGGAAAGAAACGTCCTTTATCTTTCTTATGTTCCCAATGCTTATCACAGTGCTTAGCATATAGTAGGCATAATGTTTATTGACTGACAAAAACAAATGTTAAAAATGTGGTTTTGTTTCAAGGGGAAGTTTGGGGTGATATAAAAATATGTCTAATCTCCCAAATGTAATCTAGCTTGTTCTTCTCCCCTTCCTCAATTCTCAAGTCAGTTCACTATCCATTCTATGATGTCTGTCCATGATACTGTATATGTCCTGAAGGACCAGTTTTTTGAGGTCTACAAGACCATGTAACCATATACCATATCTTCGTCTTCTTATATATCTTCACCTCTTTCATTTTTCCTTTTTCAATAATTAGAATGAAATCTTTTGAGTTCTTGTTGCTGTCATTTGGGAATGTTCTGAATCTTGACACAATCAGCATAATGTTAGCACAAATGGGACCATCTGGAGAATCTCACCATCTACAGGGAATCACTTAGATTTAAACTCCACTTCACCTATTTCATAACAATGAAAATTGCCTTTGGCAAGCACAAAACTGACTTAATCTAGCTTTAATTAAAATTAACATAATAGGAGGGTTTCTAACAAAATTATCTTTATTGTTACATCTTTCAAGGAATCTTACATGATTTTAACTTATGCATGGGATACATCCCATGAAAAAAATACCAATCTTTATGTTTTTTTTTGTTTTTTGGGGTTTTTTTGGCTAAGTCAATTAGGTTTAAGTAACTTGCCCAGGGTTACACAGCTAGGAAGTGTTAAGTGTCTGAGGCTAGATTTGAACTCAGGTCCTCCTGACTTCAGGGCTGGTGATCTATCTACGGGCCACCTAGCTGTCCCTAATACCAATCTGCCAAAGTTGGTAATGAAAATTCTGTCTTTTACTTCCGAGGGTTATATGACTAGTAGTAGGATTGAGTCAAAGGATTATTTCATTATTCTTCTTTCAAAATTCTATGTTGCTTTATAGAAGAGTTGGGCAAATACACAAGAGTACATTAGGGTATATAGTTCCTTCATTATTAACCATTTCTAATCTTTTTTCATCTTTACCAATTTTAAAACTCATGGTTATTTTCACTATGTTTGGATTATGAATGTATATTTTTGTCATTATTAGTGTTTTAGAGAAATTTTCACATGGTTTCACATTTCTTATTTTGGAATTTTTTATATTCTTTTGCACTTATCTACAAGAGAATGAATTTTTATGTTTATTATATCCTGAGGTCAATTCCCTATATATTCTGAATATCAGAATCTTTATCCATGGTGCAAAGATTATTGTCCTCACTCAGAAGTTATTCTTCTTAATTTCATTTCTTTTATTTTTTCAAAAAACATTTTAGTTTTATGGAATCAAAATAGTATACTTTATCTTTTATTAATCAATCAATAAGCATCTATCGGTACCATAATAAACATGGTGGATAAGCAAAAAAGAGGCAAAAGACATCCTGACTCTAAGGAATTTAAAATTTTACAAAACAATCCACTCTATCTCTTATTCTATCCTCCCTTTGCTTAGTTGTAAATGATATAAATTTTCTCTCTGTCTCTGTCTCTGTCTCTCCCTCTCTCTGTCTCTCTCTTTGTGTGTGTCTCTGTCTCTCTTTGTCTCTATCTTTTCTTTCTGTGTCTGTCTGTCTCTTTCTTTTAAATAATAGGATGTTTTATATTGAAATAGTGTACCAATTTCAGCTTATTGAAGCTGAAACTGGAGCTTATTGGGATAGTGGCCTAAGTCTAATTCCCATCAAGCTGCTTGCTACATTTCCCAATAGGTTTTATTGAATAAGAAGTCACTTCTTCAGAATTGCTTATGTGGTAGTTATATCTTGGAGACAGCTAGATTATTCAGTTGATAAGAATCAGTTCAAATTTATCCTCAGACATTTACTAGAAATGTCATTTTGGGCAAGTCACCTACCTCTATGTGCCTCTGTTTCTTCACTGTAAAATGGGACTAATAATGGCACTTCCCCCATAAACTGGTATAAAAAATAAGACATGTAAAAAGCTTTGTATACCTTAAAGAACTATGCAAATGCTATTATTATTATTATTATTATTATTATTAAATATTGAGTTATAGTGTCAAATTGGTTCCGAATCTTGCTTCTCTTACTGATGTATTTTCCTATTTTTAACCAGTATCAAATAAGTTTGTTATTATTTCTTATAGTATTATTTAGTACCATAGTATTAATGCTCAGCTTCTTCAGGCTTTTTTTCTCTTTATTTTCCTTAATCCAAGAGACTTTTTAGATCCACAAATGAATTGTGATACGATTATATCTAGATCTAAAATGATAATATGCTTGATTAATTAGAATAACAATAACTATATATTAATTTACTTAGTATCATCATTATATTGTAATGATGTAGTCATGCCATAAGCAATGCTATCTTCCCAATTATGTGCATTCTTTTTATTTCTATAAAATACTTGTTAGTTGGATTTATATAAATTCTGAGTTTGTCTTGATAGATAGACTCACAGATATTTTATGAATCCTACAGATATTTTTAATGACAATTTTCTCTCTCTTTCATTTACTCCAGGATGCATAGAAATGATGATGGATGTTGTACATTATTTTGGATCCTACTGCTTTAGTGAAGAGAGACAATATAGTGTATAAGATGGAGCCTCCAAATAGAGAATATCTACTCTCATGCTAGGCAAATTACTAGGCGTTTCAGTGTCCTAGGCAACTAAATTGCAGAAAAGCTATTGATCTTAATTGTGAGGAAGTTTCTTTACTAGGCATTTCCTGTAGTATTGGAAACACAGGTCTAGAAACTGACCACTCCCTTCCCCCAAAGCTTTACTAAGGTTATTAAACATTTCATTCATTTTTTTTTTCTGATTCCTTGAGTCTCATTAAGTCATAATTTCATCTGGAAGCAGGAATAATTTTGTTTCCTCTTTTTTCATTTTTTATTCCTTTAATTTGTGCCTCTTCTATTATAGCTAGCAATTCTATTACGTGAAATAACAGGAGAGATTGCGTCCTTTATTTATTACTCTACTATTGAGAAAGCTTTAAGTAATTCTGCAATAAAGCTAGTACAATCAATCAGTCAACATTTATTAAGTGTCTACTATGTTCCAAATTATTAAGTACTTGGGATATAAAAAGAGGCAAAACAATCCTCAACAATCTTACAATCTAACAGGGAAGCCAAGATACAAGTAAATATATACAAAACAAGCCATATGCAGAATAAATAACAAATGTTTAATGGACATGAGACATTGGAATTAAGAGAGATTAAGAAAAGCTTTGATAATATTAAAGATGAACTTTTCCTTATTCGTTACTTTTAAGTTTTTTTTTTTTTAACAAAAATGAGGGCAATATTTTGTAAAGAACTATTTCTGCATCTTTTGCTATAATCATGTTTTTGTTATATGTATGATTAATTATTCTATTTATTTTCCAAGTGTTTAAGTTTTTAAATCCTGAAACAAATCCAACCCAATCCAAAATGAAATTTTAAATTAAAATTGACATAATTTCTTCACTAAAATTTTATTTTAAAACATCTCTATAGTTCTTTTTATCTGTTTTATTCCTGCCTGGTTTGTAATTCAAAAATGAAATTACATTTGTGTAATGAATGCAACTTGCCTTATTTCTCTATTAGTAAGAATAATTTTAAAGCCTATATATATTTTATGTGCATGTGTTGCTCTTTAAAAATTTTAAAGAATTCAATTGTGAATCATTCCAAGTTAATTTCCCCATCTAGGAGTTCATTTCTCTTTCTAAGCTTTGCTTGATATCCCAAGCTTTTAGGCACAAACAGTTTTATTAAAGGTTCACTTTGCCTTAGACAAAGATACTTACTTTTATATACCAAGCATGAGAAAAGAAAAAAAATGGAAGAAGGAGCAAAGATACAGCAAGCTATATGACCTGAAAGACAAAGATATAATGAGATCTCATGAAAGAGTGGAATTCACAAGATATAGATCTTAGGTTTGATTATGTTCAAGCCTAAAAGAAAAAAAAAAAAAAAAAAAAAAAGGAATTAGTGATCCAGCCAAAAGGTACCTTCCTGCCTTGGCCCTCAGTTATACCAGGCTCTCAGACTAAAAATAAAATAAAATAAAAACAAAAATACTTATTTCTCTTTAGTACTGCCTGATTCAGAATGCATCTCCCTTGCGTTCTCTCTCTCTCTCTCTCTCTCTCTCTCTCTCTCTCTCTCTCTCTCTCTCTCTCTCTCTCTCTCTCTCTCCCTTCTCTTTTCCTCATCTAAGTAACTTTCCTATATGTTACTTATTCCTCCAAATTTCCATGTGTTAGGGAGACAAAATTTTGGTTTTAGTTTAGGCATAGTTTTGCTTGAATATATGAGTTTTAGTTCATTGAATATTATTATTTCTTTTTCTTTTATCTCAGTTCTTTAAAAAGGAGAGAAAGGTCCAGGAATATTTCAATGTAAGCCAACTCCCAATCAAAGAAACAAGTAGTGAAACATTAAAAATAGGAAAAATGAACTTTAAAAAATGAAAATATCTAAGCATAAAAATATCATATTGCATGGAAAATGACTTTAAAATAGTCCCTTAGAAATAACAGAACAAAACTAAGAATCTATAAATGATTTGAAAAAAAATGTTTTAATTAAAAGAATAATTTAAATAAGTTAAAAACCAGAGTTGCAGTTTAAAACACAATTACAGGCAAATATCACATGTAAAAGTAAATTAAATTAATTAATTTAAAGTAAAGATTAGAGAACTGAAGATTTAATGGAACAGGCTATTAAGACAATAGCACTGAGATATATGTAAGCCCTCCCCCACAAAAAAATGGCTATAGAGATCTAAAGGATAGAAAAGCAAAATAATTTCTCCCAGAAAAATACAACGAATTAAAAACTCTGAATATCATACCTGATGAAATAATTAAGAAAAATGCCCAGAAGTATTGAAAAAATAAGGCAAAGTAAAAATCAAAAGAATCCAAAGATCTCAGATCAATCTTGAGATTAATTACCAAGAAAAATTTTGATTTCTAATTTAAAATTCAAACAGCTTATATATATGGCACCTCCTTGAGGCCACCATCCCAACTGGGTACTCAAAATAATTCAATAGTTCTATCCTCAGGAATTTTAGAGGGTACATAACCTTGATGATTTGTCCTTTTAGTAGTACAGTTTCTGAGACTCCATTGGTGTGCTTCTCATTGATCAATAAATTGACTTTTAGAAAAGAGAGACAGACAGAGATAGAGAGCAACACAGAGAGAAATATCTTAAAGTTATCAAGAAAAATTAATACAAATAAGTCAGAACCACTCTTCAAGTATAAAAAAATCAAATAAATGATTGAAATGCCATGTTCTGAAAAGCCAAGAATATTGGAATATACTCAAATAAAATATTTTTTAAAGCTAAGCTTAATTACTGATGGAAAAAAGAGCTTTCAACTTTTCAACCAATGGCAAGTATTTGAGTCATTCTAAATGTGGTATAGTATTTGGTAAACAAATCTGTTAAACAAGAGAAATGCATATACACAGATAATTAATATACTTAAGAAAATGTTAATAAATGATAGCAATTCTATCATATTTATTGGGTAAAGTAAGATATTCTTAAACAAAAATAAAAATCTTCTTATATTAGACAAAAATTAAAGAAAGAACAAATAGTGAATTTATAGCTCAAAAATTGTCTAAAAGGTCAAAGATTTAATGGTGTTAAAAGAACAAGTACAAAGGAAAGTAGAAGAATTGAATTAATATTCCACTGACCAAAACCCATGTTCAAAAATAAATGAATGGACGTTTTTGGTACGATATGTGATAGATACTATGTGACCTGGGCAAGTCATGTAACACTGCCTCAGTTTTCTCATTTGTAAAATAAGCTGGAAAAGGAAATGACAAATCACTACAATATCTCTGCCAAGAAAACTCCAAAAGGATTCATAAAGAGTTAGGTGTGATTGAAATAATTCAACATAAGGCCTAGATATGTACTACTGTTAAAAGTCATAAAGGATTAGGGCTAACTCAGTAGCTGGAAACACCCACTGTGGCTTAATAGAAGCTTATGGCATAGATCCATAAAAAGAGAATAATATTTCTAAAAATATACATAAATTAAACAATGTGAAAAATGATTTGATCACAATGACTCAAAATATAACTTTAAAGTATGATTTCAAAGTATGAAATAGAGCAAAAGATGATAAATAAAGCCAGTTTATTTGGTAAAATTGTATTTTCCCCATTACATGTTTAAAAAAAATTTAGCATTTTTAAAAAGTTTTGAGTTCAAATTCTATCCTTTCCTCCCTCTCTCCCTTTCCCCACCCCAAGATGGCAAACAATCTGATATAGTTTACATATGTGCAATCATGTAAAGTAAAATTTCCATTATTAATCACTTTGTATAAAAAGACTCAAATTTAAACTAAAGAATGAACAAAAATGAAAAATTGTTTGTTTTAGTCTGTATTCAGTCAATATCACTTCTTTTTCTGAAGGCAAATTGTATGCTTCATCTTGAGTCTTTTGGGATCATTATATTGCTGAGAGGAGCTAAGTCATTCACAATTCTTCATCCAATAGTATTGTTATTACTGTGTACAGTGTTCTCTTGATTCTGTTCAATTCACTTTGCATTAGTTCGTGTCTTTCCAGTCTTTTCTGAAATCATCCAATTTATCATTTCTTACAGAACAATAATATGCTATGACTGTCATATACTACAGTTTATTTAGTCATTTCCCAGTTTATGGCTTTCTCTTGATTTCCACTCTTTTTCCCAGTGCAATCTTCTTTCTTACTTCCCTGTTTCCTTTTATCTTTATATGTTTCCCTTGAATCTTGTATTTGGAGATCAAATTTTTAATTCAACTCTGGTCTTTTAATTAGGAATATTAAAAGTCATCTATTTTGTTAACTATTTCCTTTTCTCCTGAATGATTATATTCATTTTTTCTGTGTAGGTGGTTCTTGGTTGTAATCCTAACTCTTTTGCCTTCTAGAATATATTCTAAGTCATCTAGTTGTAGTTGAAAGCTGTAAAATACTGTGAAATCTTAATTGTAGCTCCCCAACATTTGAATTGCTCCTTTTTGGCTACTGGCAGTACTTTCTCCTTGATCTGAGAGCTCTGGAATTTAGCTATGATGTTCCTGGGAGTTTTCATTTGGGACTCTCTTTTTGGAGGTGATTGGTGAATTCTTCCAATTTCTATTTTGCTCTCTGGTTCTAGAATATCACTGCCCTGGATAATTTTTGAAAGATATCCAAAAGGTTTTTTGTTTTGTTTTGTTTTGTTTTGTTTTTGTTACCTTTTTTATGGCTTTCCAGTAGTCCTATAATATTTAAATGATCTCTCCTGGATTTATTTTCCAAGTTAATTGTTTTTCCAATGAGAAATTTCATATTTCCTCTATTTTTTATTTTGTTTTATTGTATCTTGATATACCACGGAAGCATTATTTTCTACTTGTCCAATTCTAATTTTAAGGAATTCTTATCTTCACTGATCCTTTGTATTCCCTTTAATGTTTGGCCAATTCTATTTTTAAGGAGTCATTGTATATATTTTTCATGTTGTTGACTTTTTTTTGTGATTCTCTTATATTAATCTCATTTCTTTTCCCAAGTTTTTTTTTTCCTTTTTCTCTAATTTGCTTTTAAAAATCCTTTTAAAGCTTTTCAAGGAGTTCTTTTGGGGCCTGAGACCATCCTATATTTTTCTTTGAGTTTTCACATACAGCCATTTTAATAATGTTGTCCTCTTCTAAGTTTATGCCTTGATCCTCCCTATCACTATTGTCAAGTTTTATAGTCAGACTCTTCCTATTTCTTATTTTGTTTTGTTTTTGTTCATTTTTCTCTGCTTAATTTGCAATATGTAATTTTATGTGTAAGTTTGAATCTAGTATTTCACTGTCCCAATCTTCTTGTGTTGGGATTCAAGGTCTTACTGTTGGCTTTCACTAGACTTTAGGGCCTAGCTGCTGGCCTCCCTTAGGGGTACAGTCTTGCTGCTCTTTTGCTATGGAAACAGGGTCTCTATTGACTGGCCCTGAGAGGGAGAACTTGCTGTTGGCTGGCCTCAGGGGCACGGTCTTGCTGTTGGGTTGGGGCTGCTGTGCTATCCTGGGGTGGGTCCTCACTACTGGTCAGCTGTGGGGTTGAGATGGCCAGTGGCCTGTGCTGGGGACTATTGGGGGTCTTTCTGTGCTGCACATATTGCTGGCTTGCAGGAGAATAAGCCCTAATTAATAGATTGCTCTAGGCTTGAAGCCTTGGTGCAGGCTCCTGATATAAAGCTAGTTTCTGTTGCTCTCAGATCATGTTCCCCTTATACTGCAATGAGACAAACCTTTCCTAATTTGTTGCTAGTTTTCTTCTCTTCTCCTAAATCAGTTTTTAAGTTGTTGGAAGAGAATTTGGGAGGACCTTAATGGGTCATTCCTCATACTACCATGTGGCCTGGGAACTGTCTTTAAATTAGAAAAGAAGACAGAAAATAATAAATAGTAAAAACAGAATAATCAAAATTGATGACAAAATTAAATAGAATAAATTCAAAAGATTGAAAAGTAGAAAAAATGTAAAGGGAAAAGAAGTAAGTACTATTTTTAGCAAATAAATTACCTGAGAAACAGAATTATTGGACTTATTGAAACCATCACCAAACCAAAAACCTGGAAACTTTATTTTAAAAAGCCAAACAAAAGTATCTAGATCTAGTAGAACCAGAGAGCAAAGCAAAAATGGAAAGAATCCACTGATTGTCTACTGAAAGAAATTTTAATTTGAAAACACCTCAGAATTTCAAAAACAAAATCTAGAGTTTCAAAAAAAAATCCAATTCTAGAATGAGTGCAAGCATGAAGAAACCAATCAAGATCACTAAAAACTAAGCTATAATAACATGAAATAAGATGAAATCATGGAATAATATATTTCCAAAAAGAAATGATAAAGGCTTATAGCCAAAAATGACTTCCCTAAAAAATCCAGTATAATCCCAATAAAGAGAAAAATAGACTTTTAGTATAATGGGGAACTTTGATACATTTCTGATGAAAAGTTCAAAAAATAGGTAGAAATTTTGAAATGCAAAGACAAACATAAAGAGAAATCTAGGAAGGTAAGTATATTTGAGCAATTAGAAGGGGCTAAATTGTGATGATGTACTTATAAAAAAAAGAGAAAAGATCATTATTGTCCATTCATAACATCACTGTATTTAAGATTTATAGCAAAGTAAAGAAAGACTAATATAGTACTAAACATGATTTCATTCTTTTTTTGTTTGTTTGTTTCATTGTTTGTTTTACATAGGAGAAAAGAGAGGAGAAAAGGAATATGCTGAGGAACAAATAAAAAAGGAGAGCAACTTTCTATTTAGTATGATGTGGTGTAAGTCAGAGACAGATCAAGAGTTTGTGGTTGTTCAGTCACTTCAGACTTCTCTGACTCTCTGTGACCCTATTTGGAGTTTTCTTGGAAAAAATATTGGAGAAATTTGCCATTTCCTTCTCCAGCTCCTTTTTATAGAAGAGAAAACTGAAGCAAACAGAGTAAAATTACTTCCTAAGGGGCACATAGCTAGTAAAAATCTAAAGTCAAATTTGAACTCTAGAAGTTGAATCTTCCCCACTTCAGATCTAGTGCTTTGAGTATTCTGCTGCCTAGCTGCCCTAGAGACAGAGAGAATTTAGTGTAAAAAAAAATAGGATAGGGGAATTAATAGAAGCTGAAATAAAGGAAATTTTAAAAGTAGAATAGCACCCGGGGAAGAGAAAAAGGTCACAAATATATGAATTTGAACTTTAACACATCTTATAAAAAAGAGAAATTAAAAAGTGATAAAGCACAAAAGCCAAAAGTTTGGTATCTAGACTTGTTAAAAAGAGGAAGGGAATAGACTACTTCAAGAACAGATTATTAGTGTTGATTAGACTTTCTTCTTCATTACCTTCTTTATAAAAAGTTGGTAAGCAAAAAAAAAAATAATATGAGACACTATAATGGGGGAAAAAAAGCAATTGATAAAGAATGATTCCTTCTAGTTCTTGAAAAAGATTAAGGCAACAGAATGGATTAGAATGAAGAAATCAGCAAAATGTTGTTTACATGAAATTCCCATGAGACATAAAGATTCATACAAAAAAAAAATAAAAGGCTGAAAGAAATATTTATTATTCCTCAGGTGATGTTTAAAAAATAGGAAAAGCAATTATGATCTCAGATAAGTCAAGAATAAAAATAAACATGATTTAAAAGTATAAATAGAGAAAACAAAGAAATTAAATTATCCTTAAAATAAATAAAATAATATCAATATTATATATGTGTGTGTGTATATATACATATATATATACATATATATATGTATGTGTATATATATATATATTATATATATATATATTATATATATATATAATATATATATATATATATATATATACCAAATGGCATAATATCTAAATATGAAAACATTTAATCTAATTACAGAAAGAAATAGAAATCAAAACTAAAATACCTGAGACCTCAATATGCTTCTTCAAATCAAGACAAGTCTAATAAAAGTATAAATGATAAAATTAATGACCAGAACAGAATTTTAGAAAAGTTAGACATGACATGTCTCTTGTGATTACTGAATGAAGTTTAAAAAAAACCCCACAAAATAAATCTTATCAGAGCAGTAACGTCCAGGCTAGCTCGCTGATGAGCCACCACACTGAGCCTGCACCAACTGTGGGGAGAGCCATCACTACTAGTCTGAGTTATACTACTATGTGCTTGTGTCATACCTCCCATGCTGATGGAATTATGTATACCTGTTTCAAGTACCCTTCAGCCCAGAGTAAACTAGCTCATATCTGGTCTGACTCCCTACTTCTTTTTGGTGTTTTCATCTCCCTCCCTGAGAAGTCAGAGAGGACATGATCATCTCCTTTTTGGGGTTCTCATCTCTCTTCCTGAGAAGTCAGGGAGGGTATGATCACCTGTGTTCCAAAACAAAAGAAAGTGGGAGATGTGGAGGACCTGAACTCTGAAAGGGTGTACTTGAATCTAAGACAGCAGGTGCTTGTGGTTAAGTGAATTGGTGCTTCTCTAAGCACATACTTGATATAATGTAATTATGTAGTCAGTCTAGTTGGCATATACTTAGAGTAATGTGATGTTCTACAGCTGTGCATGCCCAGTGTACTGTGGTAATATAGTCGTGCTGGGGTATTTAAGGGAGTCCCAATGAAAGAGGGCTCTCTCAGCTATCTCAGCCACAGAGAAGACTTCAGGCTCCAGACACCAGAGTCTATGTTCCATCTTTGACCAGCCACATGTCTGCCCTCCTATCTCCTTTACTTCACTCCCCCACTAAGCCTAAAGCCTTGGGCTGATCCCAAGCCCCAACAGAGAGCTAGCGTGAACATTACACAGAGTTATCTATAGTTGCATGAAAAAATTTTCTAAATTTCCATTGATTAGAGAAATCAAAATTAAAACAACTTTGAGGTGCCACTTCATACTTAATAGATTGAATAATATGACAGAAAAGGAAAATGGGAGAATGGTTGGGTAAATTGTGGTATATGAAGGTTATGGAATATTATTGCTCTGTAAGAAATGACCAGCAGGAGGAATACAGAGAGGGTTGGAGAGACTTAAATCAACTGATGCTGAGTGAAATGAGCAGAACCAGAAGATCACTGTACACTTCAACAACAATACTATATGAGGATGTATTCTGATGGAAGTGGAAATCTTCAACATAAAGAAGATCCAACTCACTTCCAGTTGATCAATGATGGACAGAGGTAGCTGCACCCAGAGAAGAAACACTGGGAGGGGAATGAAAATTGTTAGCACTAATATCTGTCTGCCCAGGTTGCATGTACCTTCGGATTCTAATGTTTATTGTGCAACAAGAAAATGATATTCACACACATGTATTGTACTTAGACTATATTGTAACACATGTAAAATGTATGGTATTGCCTGTCGTCGGGGGGAGGGAATAGAGGGAGGGGGGACAATTTGGAAAAATGAATACAAGGGATAATATTATAAAATATATATTAATAAAAAAAGAATAAATAAAAAAAAAATACTGTAGGGGATTTGAGAAAACTGTTGATAGTGTTGTAAACTTAACTATTCTTTTTTTATTTAAGAATAATAGCTTTTTATTTTTCAAAATACATTCAAGGATAGTTTTCAACATTTACCCTTGCAAAATCTTGTTTTCTAAATTTTTTCTCCCTCCCTCCTCACCATCTCCCTCCCTTAAACAGCAAGCTATCTAATATAGGTTAAACATATGCAGTTCTTCGAAATGTATTTCCACATTTATCATAATGCACAAGAAAAAGCATGATCCTATTATCTTGAGAACAATTTGGAACTAAACCCAAGGGATTATAAAACTGAATATTTACTGATGCTGCAATGCCACTACTAGGTCTATATCCCCAAGAAATTTTTTAAAAAAGGAAAAGGAGTTACATGCAAATATATATGTATGCATATACATACATATATACATATATATGTATATACATACATATATATATACATATATATGTATATACATACATACATACATATATACATATATACATACATACATACATATATACATATATATATACATATATACATATATATATATATATATATATATATATATATATATATATATATATATATATATATATATATATATATATATATATATATATATATATATATATATGTTATAGTTCTTTTTGTGGTGTTAAAGGATTGGAAAACAATCAAAAGATTGCCCATCAATTGGGTGACAGTTAAACATGTTGTGGTATATGATTGTGATATGATTCTATGGTGGTATAAGAAATGACAAGCAGGAAGCTTTCAGAAGAAAATGGAATAATTTATGTGAATTGATGCAAGGTAAAATGAGCAGAATCAGGAGAACTTTGTACACTAGATAGCAATATTGTACAATGATCAACGATGAATGTTCTAGCTATCCTCTTCAATAAAAATTCCAAGACATTTTTGAAGAATCCATGATTAAAAATACTTTCCACCTCCACAGAAAGTTCTAGTTGATAAAATCTAAATGCAGATTGAAGCATACTGTTTTCTTTTTTATTTTATTTTTTTTCACAACATGACTAATATGGAAATATGTTTTGTATGAATGCACATCTATAATCTCTATACAATTGTTTTCTTTCTCATTGGTGGGGAAGAGGATGGAGGGTGAGGAAAATTTGGAACTCAAATTAATAAAAAAAATATTAAAGTTAGGGAACAGAGCCAAGATGATGGAGAGGAGACATGTCTTTTTCTGAGCTCTTCCCATAACCCTCACACTAACAGCAAATCCAGCCTCTGAATTAGTTTTGGAGTGACAGGACTCACAAATATTGGGACTATAACAAATTACCAGCAGAAGATAATTTTGAAGCTCTCAAGAAAAGGTCTATTTCAATCAGCATGGAGGGAGGAAGGCCAAGTGCAAGCAGGCTGAGCATAGACACCAAGTAAAGGCAGTACACAGTTCTGTGGCAGTGTGGACTCCAAGCGCTGGAGAATCTGTAGGGAGGACTCTACTACAGTGTTGGCTACTCTGCCACAGCTGCAAACTAGTAGGTCAACAGAGAAGTTATAAAACATCCAACACAAACACAAAAGGTAAAGAGTGAACCCCAAAGCACCAGAGTCTTACAGGAAGCCACAGCTTGTAGAGGAAGCCTGGAAAACATCCCCACCCTAAAAGCAGATCTCAAATTTAAAAAAAAAATGAGTAAAAAAAGTAAAGAGAACTCTGATCATAGATAGTTTTTATGTTGAAAGAAAAGAACAGATTTCAAACCCTGAGGAGACTAAAAGTCATTGTCTCCATGTGAAACCCCAAAAGGTGATATAAATGGTCCTCACCACACAAGACTCTCCTAGAAGAAATTAAAAAGGATCTTAAAAGAGAGCTAGAAAAACAATGGGGAAAGGAAAGGAAAACTTTGTAAGAAAGTTTGGAAAAGGCAACACAGAAACAATCTGAAGAAAACTCATTACAAAATAGATTTAGTGAAATGGAAAAAGCATATAACTTCTTAGAAATTAGATGACAAAATGGAAAAAGAAAACAACTTCCTGAAAAACAGAATTTGTAAAATGGGGAAAAAAATACACGTAACAAAACAATTCATTTAAAAATTCAACTAAAAAAGGTAACTAAAAAAAAAATCACTCACTAAAAATCAGAACTGAACAAATGGAAATGAATGGGTCAATGAGACATGAAGAATCAGTCAAGCAAAACCAAAAAAATTTAAAAATAGAAGAAAATGTAAAATACCTATTTGGAAAAACAACTGATCTGGAAAATAGATCTAGTAGAAATAATGTAAGGATTATTGGACTTCCTGAAAATTATGATTAAAAAAAAAAAGCCTAGACATTATCTTTCAGGAAATCATTACCCTTATGTCCTAGAATGAGAAGGTACAATAACCATTGAAAGAATTCACTTGACGACTTTCTGAAAGAGACCCCCAAAATAAAACTCCAAGGTATGTTGTGGCTAAATTTCAGAATTATCAGACCAAGGAAAAAATACTACAAGGAAAAAAAAATTTTAAATACTGAGCATCCAGGACCTAGCAGCTTCTACTTTAAAGGATTGGATGGCCTGGAATCTGATATTCTGAAAGGCAAAGAAACTTGGAATGCAGCCAAGAATAAACTACCTTACTAAATTGAGTTTTTTTCTTTCAGGAAAGAAGATGGACATTCAACAATACAAGTGAATTTCATTTAATTCTGATAAAAAGACCAGAGCTGAACAAAAAAAAAAAAAAACAAAAAAAAAAAAATTGACCTCTAAATATAGAACTCAAGAGAAGCATAAAAAGGTAAAAAGAAAAGAGCTCTTGAGAACTATATCTCTGATATGGGTATACATAGAAAGTGCAGGCATATTTTGATTTTACTGTTATAATACAAAAAAAAAAATAGAGGTGAAAAGGGATTGTACTTGAAAAAGAGAAAAATTGAGGTAAAATTGCATCTCATGAAAAGGCAAAAAAAGGGGCAGAGCCAAGATGGCGGAGAAGAAACACACGACTCAGTGAACGTCCTCACTCCCTCACAACCAATTAGATAAATTAAGTCTCAGAATTAGCTCAGGACTGATAGATCCCACAAGGACTGGAAGCACGACTTACCAGCTGAGGAGAATCTGGAGTTTCAACAGGAAAGGTCAGTTCTCAGGGGAGGAATAAGAGAGACCAGCACAGACGGTGGGGTAGTGTCACACTGCGCCCATTGCGCTGGGAAGGGCTCTGGGATCAGAGAAGCCACTGAGGTAAAGGAATCTGGCACAGGCTGTTAGCTCTTCTCTGCTAATTATTTAGCAGTTCAGAAGAGAAAGCCAAAATATTTTAAAACTCAAATTAGATTTTCCCCGATCCTGGGGGTGACTCAGCAGATCTCTTGGCACCAGGGGGTGTGGCCTCAGCTACCACCTGAGAATAGTTAAGAGATTGACAAGTGGGTGGATACAGCCCAAGGCAACACACACTGCCTAGTTTAGCTGGAGGGAGTGGAACTCAGCTCCAGGAAGTCCCAGAGAAGCGGAACCTTTGAACTAGGGACCGCGGTTTCTGGCAGACACTTCCAGTTTGAGCACAGGGGCTTCTCACGTCACCTGGTACAGACATCCACTCCCCACCCGGACACATAGACTGGGCTTCCTGCTGTCTTCACTATTCTACGCCCTCGAAGCACAGTAGTGCTAATCACCTCTGAGGCACTTCCAGGGAGCGGGTGGGGAACTCTCTCCCAGAGCTCTCTCTTAGCTCAGGCGCGGGGCCACTGCATCCATCCAGTCTGGGAGGAAGCTGGTAAAGAAGTAAATAATTTCCTACCCCAGGGACAGACCCCAAAACATTTTTTTAAATATGAGCAAAAAAGCTAGAAAAACTATAGATTCCTTCTATACAGAGAAAGAGCGGGTATCCAACCCCGAGGAAGTTAACAGCAGAGAGACAGCAGATAACAACCTAAAGGGGAACGATCCCTGCCCCCCATCACATAACTCTCTCCTAGAAGAATCTCTTAAGAAATTAAGGGAGTTTGAAGAAAAATGGGGAAAGGAAAGGGAAGCTATGATAGAGAATAACAACGTCCTGAAATTGGAGTAGGAAAAAATAAAGAATTCACAGGAGATGCAGGGAAACAAAATTAGTGAATTAGAAAAGGTTAAAAAAACACAGGAAAGTAGGATTTCTGAATTGGAAAAGATAAAAAAGTCTCAAGAAAATAGAATTTCTGAATTGGAAAAAGAAAATAATTCTCAAAAAAAAAAATTAGGGAAATGGAAAAAAATTCAATAGAGCAAAATAATTCATTTAAAAACGAAATTGGGCATTTACAAAAAGAACTAAAAACTGTGAAAGAAGAAAATAACTCCTTAAAAGTCAGGATGGAACAAATAGAAATGAATGATTCACAGAGAACCCAAGAATCAGTCAAACAAAACAAAAAAAATGAGAAGCTGGAGAACAACGTCAAATACTTACTGGGAAAATCTATAGACCTGGAAAATAGATCTAGGAGAGATAATCTGCGGATTATTGGACTTCCAGAAAACTATGACCAAAAAAAGAGCCTAGTTTCTATTTTACAGGAAATTATCAAAGAGAACTGTCCAGAGATAATAGAAACAGAAGGGAAAGTAGATGTGGAAAGAATTCATCGAACTCCTTCTGAAATAGACCCTAAAAAAAGAACACCACGGAATATTGTGGCTAAGCTGCAGAATTACCACACAAAGGAGAAAATCCTGCAAGCAGCTAGAAAAAAAACAATTTAAATACCAAGGTGCCACAATAAGGGTCACCCAAGATCTGGCTGCCTCCACATTAAAAGATAGAAGGGCCTGGAACCTGATATTCCGTAAGGCAAAAGATCAAGGACTGCAACCAAGAATGAACTACCCAGCTAAGTTTAGCATCTTTTTCCATGGAAGAAGATGGTCATTCAATGAAACAGAGGAATTCTATATGTTTCTAAGAAAAAAACCAGACTTAAACAAAAAATTTGATCTACATCCACAAGACTGAAGAGAAACAGAAAAAGGTACACAGAACCCTTGAGAACTGTAACTCTGTTGTGGGTATATAAAAAATACTCAAGGATAATTTGATTTTACTGATATAAAAGAAAAAAAGGGGGGTGTAGTAAAGGGAAGGAGGTTGGTTCAGAAAAAGGGGAAGGAGTGATAAAAAGAGGGAAACTACATCCCAGGAAGAGACATAGAAAATACACCATATCTGAGGGAACTTAGTGAGGGGGAGAATCATTGTGTGAATCTTACTCTCATCAGAAGAGGCTCAAAGAGTAAATAATTAACATATTTGTTTTTCAGAGAATTTTCTCTCACCTCATTAAAAAGGGGGAGAGGAAAAGGGAAAAGGAAAAGGAGAATAAGTGAAGGGACTTGGAGGGAGGGGGGAGGGATCCTAAAAAAAAAAAAAAAAAAGAGGGAGGGTTGCGCGTCACAAGGGGGGTCTGTAAATTAAATATCGGGGAGGGGGATCAAGGGGGTCAAGGGAAAAAAGCATAATCTGGGGATAATACGATGGCAGGAAATACAGAATTAGTAATTTTAACTGTAAATGTAAATGGGATGAACGATCCCATCAAACGGAGACGGATAGCAGATTGGATCAAAAAGCAGAACCCTACAATATGTTGCCTACAGGAAACACACTTAAAGCAGGGAGATACATACAGAGTAAAGGTAAAAGGTTGGAACAGAGCCTATTATGCTTCAGGTAAAGCCAAAAAAGCAGGGGTAGCTATCCTTATCTCAGATCAAGCAAAAGCAGAAGTAGATCTTGTTAAAAAAGATAAGGAAGGAAACTATATCCTGCTGAAAGGTAGCATAAATAATGAAGCCATATCAATACTAAACATATATGCACCAAGTGGTATAGCATCTAACTTTCTAAAGGAAAAGTTAAGAGAACTGCAAGAAGAAATAGACAGTAAAACTATAATAGTGGGAGATCTCAACCTTGCACTCTCAGATTTAGACAAATCAAACCACAAAACAAACAAGAAAGAAATTAAAAAAGTAAATAGAACATTAGAAAAACTAGGTATGATAGACCTTTGGAGAAAACTGAATGGCAATAGGAAGGAATATACTTTCTTCTCAGCAGTTCATGGATCCTATACAAAAATTGACCATATATTAGGACATAAAGATCTCAAAATTAAATGTAGGAAGGCAGAAATAATAAATGCCTTCTTCTCAGATCACAATGCAATAAAAGCTACATTCAGTAAAAAGTTAGGGGTAAATAGACCAAAAAGTAATTGGAAACTGAATAATCTCATCTTAAAGAATGACTGGGTGAAAGAGCAAATTATAGAAACAATTAACAATTTCACCCAAGATAATGATAATGATGAGACATCATATCAAAATCTTTGGGATGCAGCTAAAGCAGTAATAAGGGGAAATTTTATATCTTTAGAGGCTTATTTGAAGAAAATTGAGAAAGAGAAGATTAACGAATTGGGCTTACAACTTAAAAGGCTAGAAAAAAGACCAAATTATAAACCCCCAACCAAAAATTAAACTCGAAATACAAAAATTAAAAGGAGAAATCAATAAAATTGAAAGTAAAAAAACTATTGAATTAATAAATAAAACCAAGAGTTGGTTTTATGAAAAAGCCAATAAAATAGATAAACTTTTGGTAAATTTGATCAAAAAAAAAGAAAGAGGAAAATCAAATTGATAGTCTTACAAATGAAAAGGGGGATCTTTCCACCAATGAAGAGGAAATTAGAGAAATAATAAGGAGTTACTTTGCCCAACTTTATGCCAATAAATTTGATAACTTAAGTGAAATGGATGACTTCCTCCAAAAATATAGGCTCCCTAGATTAACAGAGGAGGAGATAAATTGCTTAAATAGTCCCATTTCAGAAAAAGAAATAGAACAAGCTATTAATCAACTCCCCAGGAAAAAATCCCCAGGGCCAGATGGATTCACATGTGAATTCTACCAAACTTTTAAAGAACAATTAGCCCCAATGTTATATAAATTATTTGAAAAAATAGGGGATGAAGGAGTCCTACCAAACTCCTTTTATGACACAGACATGGTACTGATACCTAAACCAGGTAGATCGAAAACTGAGAAAGAAAATTATAGACCAATCTCCTTAATGAATATTGATGCTAAAATCTTAAATAAGATATTAGCAAAAAGACTTCAGAAAATCATCTCCAAGATAATACACTATGATCAAGTAGGATTTATTCCAGGAATGCAGGGCTGGTTTAATATTAGGAAAACTATTAATATAATTGACCATATTAATAATCAAATTAATATGATCATCTCAATAGATGCAGAAAAAGCATTTGACAAAATCCAACATTCATTCCTACTAAAAACTCTTGAGAGTATAGGAATAAATGGATTATTCCTTAGAATAATCAGGAGTATATATTTAAGACCGTCAGTAAGCATAATATGCAATAGAAATAAACTGCAACCTTTCCCAGTAAGATCAGGAGTGAAACAAGGTTGCCCACTATCACCATTACTATTCAATATAGTACTAGAAACGCTAGCCTCGGCAATAAGAGCCGAGAAAGAGATTCAAGGAATTAGAGTAGGAAATGAGGAAATTAAACTATCACTTTTTGCAGATGACATGATGGTATACTTAGAGAACCCCAAAGACTCTGCTAAAAAGCTATTAGAAATAATTCAAAATTTCAGCAAAGTGGCAGGATACAAAATAAATCCACATAAATTCTCGGCATTTTTATATATCACTAACAAAATGCAACAGCAAGAGATACAAAGAGAAATTCCATTCCAAACAAATGTTGAGAGTATAAAGTATTTGGGAATCCATCTACCAAAGAAAAGTCAGGAATTATATGAGAAAAATTACAAAACACTTGCCACAAAAATAAAATCAGATTTAAATAATTGGAGCAAATATAATAAAGATGACAATACTCCCCAAACTAATCTATTTATTTAGTGCTATACCAATCAGACTCCCAAGAAACTATTTTAATGACCTAGAAAAAATAACAACAAAATTCATATGGAAGAATAAAAGGTCAAGAATTGCAAGGGAACTAATGAAAAAAAACTCAGAGGAAGGTGGTCTAAGTGTACCTGATCTAATGCTATATTATATAGCAGCAGTCACCAAAACCATTTGGTATTGGCTAAGAAATAGACCGGTAGATCAGTGGAACAGATTAGATACAAAGGACAAAAAAGGGTACATCTATAGCAATCTAATCTTTGACAAACCCAAAGATTCCAACATTAGGGATAAAAATTCATTATTCGGAAAAAACTGTTGGGAAAACTGGAAATTAGTATGGCAGAAATTAGATATGGATCCACACTTAACACCATATACCAAGATAAGATCAAAATGGGTCCATGATTTAGGCATAAAGAGGGAGATAATAAATAGATTAGAGGAACAGAGGATAATCTACCTCTCAGACTTGTGGAGGAGGAAGGAATTTATGACCAGAGGAGAACTAGAGATCATTATTGATCACAAAATAGAAGATTTTGATTACATCAAACTAAAAAGTTTCTGTACAAATAATACTAATGCAAACAAGATTAGAAGGGAAGTAACAAATTGGGAAAATATTTTTAAAAACAAAGGTTCTGACAAAGGTCTCATTTCCAAAATATATAGAGAACTGACCATAATTTATAAGAAACCGAACCATTCTCCAATTGATAAATGGTCAAAGGATATGAACAGACAATTCTCAGAGGAAGAAATTGAAACTATATCCACTCACATGAAAGAGTGTTCCAAATCACTACTGATCAGAGAAATGCAAATTAAGACCACTCTGAGATACCACTACACACCTGTCAGATTGGCTAAGATGACAGGAACAAATAATGACAAATGTTGGAGGGGATGTGGGGAAATTGGGACACTAATACATTGCTGGTGGAGTTGTGAAAGAATCCAGCCATTCTGGAGAGCAATCTGGAATTATGCCCAAAAAGTTATCAAACTGTGCATACCCTTTGACCCAGCAGCGCTACTACTGGGATTATATCCCAAAGAAATACTAAAGAGCGGAAAGAAACATATATGTGCCAAAATGTTTGTGGCAGCTCTTTTTGTTGTAGCTAGAAACTGGAAGATGAATGGATGTCCATCAGTTGGAGAATGGTTGGGTAAATTGTGGTATATGAAGGTTATGGAATATTATTGCTCTGTAAGAAATGACCAGCAGGAGGAATACAGAGAGGCCTGGAGAGACTTAAATCAACTGATGCTGAGTGAAATGAGCAGAACCAGAAGATCACTGTACACTTCAACAACAATACTGTATGAGGATGTATTCTGATGGAAGTGGAAATCTTCAACATAAAGAAGATCCAACTCACTTCCAGTTGATCAATGATGGACAGAGGTAGCTGCACCCAGAGAAGAAACACTGAGAGGGGAATGTAAATTGTTAGCACTAATATCTGTCTGCCCAGGTTGCATGTACCTTCGGATTCTAATGTTTATTGTGCAACAAGAAAATGATATTCACACACATGTATTGTACCTAGACTATATTGTAAAACATGTAAAATGTATGGTATTGCCTGTCGTCGGGGGGAGGGAATAGAGGGAGGGGGGGTAATTTGGAAAAATGAATACAAGGGATAATATTATAAAATATATATATATATATATATATATATATATATATATATATATATATATATATATATATATATATATATATATATAAAATAAAAAAAATAAAGAAAAGGCAAAAAAAACCTATTATAATTGAGGGAAAGAAGAGAGGGTGATGAATATTGTGTGAATCTTACTCTTATCAGATTTGGTTCAAAGAGAGAATATTAGACATATTTTGTTTCACAGAGAAACTTGTTTCACCTTATGGGAAGTAGGAGGGGAAAAGGAAAAGAAAAAGGGGGAGGCTAATAGAAGGGAAAACAAATAGGGGAAAGGTATAAGAAAGGAGGAGGGGTGATAAAGGGGGAGGGCTGCTTGAGGCAAGTGGTGGTCAGAAGAAAAATACTTGGAGGAGAGAAAGGGGGAAAGTAAAGGGAAAAGCATAATATGGGGGTAAATAAGATGGTAGGAAATATAGAATTCGTCATTTTAACTGTGAATGTGAATGGGGTGAACTCTCCCATATAATGGAAGTGAATAGCAGACTGGATTAAAAGCCAGAACCCTACAATATGTTGTTTACAAGAAACACATTTAAAGCAGACTTATACATACAGAGTAAAGGTAAAAGGCTGGAGCAGACTATATTATGCTTCAGGTGAAGTAAAAAAAGCAAGGAGCTGAGGTCCTGATCTCAGACTAAGCAAAAAGAACAATAAATCTAATTAAAAGAGGTAAGGGAGGAACCTATATCTTGCTAAAGGTACCATAGATATGAAGCAATATCAATATTAAACATATATATATATATATATATATATATATATATATATATATATATATATATATATATATATATATATATATATATATATATACACACACCCAATTGCATAGCATCTAAATTCCTAAAGGAGAAGTTAAGAGAGCTGCAAGAAGAAATAGACAGAAAAACTATAATAGTGGGGAAATATCAACCATGGTCTCTCAGAACAAGATAAGTCAAGTCAAAAAATAAATAAGAAATAAGGTAAAAAGGTAAATAGAATATTAGAAAAGTTAGGTATGATAGATCTTTGGAGAAAATTGAATGGATACAGAATGAAGTATACTTTTTCCTTGGTGGTTCATGGAACCCATACAAAAATTGATCATGTATTAGGACATAAATCAAATGCAGAAAGGCAGAAATAGTAAATGGATTTTTTCAGATCAAATTGCAAAAAAAAAAAATTACATTCAATAAAAGGTCAGGGGAAAATAGATCAAAAATTAATTGTAAACTAAATCAATCTAATCCTAAAAAAATGATCAAAAATTAATTGGAAACTAAATCAATCTAATCCTAAAAAATGAATGAGTGAAACAACAAATCATAGACACAATCAACAACTTCATCCAAGGGAATGACAATAATGAGGCAACATACCAAAATTTGTGAGATGCAACCAAAGTAGTAATAATGGGAAATTTTATCTCTAGATGCTTACTTGCCTAAAATAAAGAAAGAGAAGATCAATGAATTGGGCTTTCAACTTAAAAAGCTAGAAAAAGAACAAATTAACCCCCCCCAATTAAACACTAAACTTGAAATTCTAAAAATAAAAGGGGGGATTAATAAAATTGAAAGTACAAAAACTATTGAATTAATAAATAAAACTAAGAGTTGGTTTTATTTAAAAAAAAACAACAAAATCAATAAATCTTTAGTTAATTTGATTAGACAAAGGAAAGAGGAAAATAAAATTGTTAGTCACAAAAGTGAAAAGGGAGAACTGTCCACTAAAGAAAAGGAAATTAGAGCATATAATTAGAAATTATTTTGTCCAACTTTATGTCAATAAGTTTGATAATCTAAGTGAAATGGAGGGATACGCCAGATTAACAGAAGAGGAAATAAAGTACTTAAATAGTCCCATTTTAGAAAAAGAAATAGAACAAACTACTAATCAACTCCCTCAGAAAATACCTCCAGGGCCAGATGGATTTACATGTGAATACCAAATCTTTAAAAAACAATTTACTCCAATACTATATAAACTATTTGAAAAAATAGGGAGAGAAAGACTCCTACCAAATTTCTTTTATGACACAGACATAGTACTGATACCTAAACCTAGTAGGATGAAAACAGAGAAAGAAAATTATAGACCAATTCCCCTAATGAATATTGATGCAAAAATCTTAAATAAAATATTAGCAAAGAGATTACCGAAAGTCATACCCAGTATAATACACCATGACCAAGTAGGATTTACACCAGGAATGTAGGGCTGGTTCAATATTAGGAAAAGTATTAGCATAATTTACTATATCAATAACCAAACAGAAATTATATGATTATCTCAATAGATGCAGAAAAAGCATTTGATAAAATCCAGCACCCATTCCTATTAAAAAAACACTAGAGAGTATAGGAATAAATGCAGTTTTCCTTAAAATTATCAGTAGCATCTATTTAAAATCATCAGCAAGCATCATATGTAATGGGGACAAACTAGAACCATTACTGTCAAATGACAATACTATCTAAATTAGCTTACTTATTTAGTATTATACCAATCAAAATCCCAAGAAATTATTTTACATATCCAGAAAAAAATAATAACCAAATTCATCTAGAAGAACAAAACTTCAACAATTTCAAGAGAACTAATAAAAAATGAAAATGAAGGTAGACTAGCTGTAACAGATCTAAAACTTATAAAGCAGCAGTCATCATAATCATTTGGTAGTGGCTAAGAAATAGAGTAGTCAATGGAATAGGTTAGGTTCACAGGACAAAATAGTCAATGACTATGGTAACCTAGTTTTTGACAAACACTAACACCCTAACTTTTGAAATAAAAACTCCTTATTTGACAAAAACTGCTAGGAAAATTGGAAATTAATATGGCAGAAATTAGGCACTGACCCATACTTAACATCATACACCAAAATAAGATTGAAAAGGATTCATGATCTAGACAAAGAGTGATATTATAAATAAATTAGTGGAACATAGGATAGTTTACCTCTCAGACCTGTGGAGAAGAAAGGAATTTGTGACCAAAGAAGAACTGGAAATCATTATTGATCACAAAATAGATAATTTGGATTATATTAAGTTAAAAAGTTTTTGTACAAACAAAACTAATGCAGACAAGATTAGAAGGAAAGCAATAAACTGGGAAAACATTTTTACATTCAAGTGTTCTGATAAAAATCCTCATTTCTAGAATGTATGGAAAATCAACTCAAATTCATAAGAATTCAAGCCATTCTCCAATTGATAAATTGTCAAAGGATATGAAGAGACAATTTTCAGATGAAAGAATTGAAACCATTTCTAGTCACATGAAATTTCTCTAAATCATTATTGATCAGAGAAATGCAAATTAAGACAACTCTGAAATTCCACTATACACCTGTCAGATTGGCTAAAATGACAAGAAAAGATAATTATGAATGTTGGAGGGGATGTGGGAAAACTGGGACATTGATACATTGTTGGTGGAATTGTAAATGCATCCAGCCATTCTGGAGAGTGATTTGGAATTATTCTCAAAAAGTTATCAAGCTGTTCATACCCTTTGATCCAGCAGTGTTTCTACCATGTTATGATCATCTTTTAAGAGCTCATGGTTTATGAGCCCTTTGATCTCAAAGGCAAGATCAATGAGGTGGGAGACTCATAGAATGTGAAAAGAGCTCCAGTTTATTATGCCATACAGCTTGCATTTTTGCAAGCATAATCAGCACGTGAACAGTAGGCAATCCCCAATCACCATTCAGAGAAGCAGCTTGTGGGCTTCATGTATGCATGGTATCTGCCAATGGGAGGAGAGCCAATCCAGTGATTCAGCAGCTCACTCATAGGGAGAGGCCCTGTTCAGACCACATAGCTGTGATCCTCAGCTTATACTTGTTCCCATGATCAACAAGGGTGTTTCTGCAACATGGCAGAAAACTTATTGTGCACCAAAGGTTAAGGTGGTCTCGGTACTCCCTCTCAGCAGAGTCCCATACCCTTGTACTACTACTGGGCCTGTATCTCAAAGAGATCTTAAAGGAGGGAAAGGGACCCATATGTTCAAAAATGTTTGTGACAGCCCTTTTTGTAGTGGCTAGAAACTGGAAACTGAGTGGATGCCTATCAATTGGGAACTTGATGAGGTGTGAGAATTGAGAGTTTAGATCCCTTAACAGTAATGGGATCCCCTTTGACCTGTGGCAGGTTTTGCAAAAGAATTTGCAAACCCCAATAAATACAGACCCAAGATTTGTGGCAAGAATGGGTTTATTTATGCCAAGAAAACATCTTTCTTAGTGGGCAAACTCCTGATTGAGAGTTTAGCCAAGATGGATTTACACTGAGAAGAAAATATCTTCATCAGTAGGCTAAGTCCGGAAGGGCATTTAGCAAAGATGGGTGGACAAACCCTTGGTTGTTTTGGGTTAGTCTTGGCCTGGAGCTAGGGAGCAGTTTGAATGACTATACCCCAGGTGGAGATTTCCAATTGAATGAGATTTCTTATTTGGGAATTGTCTGGGAAGTGTGTGCCCCTCCCAGAGGCTAGGAGGGTTTGAGATTTAGGAGCACCCTTCCCCTCAAAGGGGACACAGTTTACATCTAGGCCCTCCTAAAGATTAAAGGGGATACAATTTACATCAGAACAGCTGAATAAGTTATGGCATTTGAATGTTATGGAATATTATTGTTCTATAAGAAACGACCAGCAAGCAGGATGATTTCAGAAAGGCCTGGAGAGACTTAAATGAACAGATGTTGAGTGAAATGAGAACCGGAAGATCATTGTACACTGCAATGAGAAGACTATACAATGATCAGTTCTGATGGACTTTGCTTCCTTCAACAGTGAGGTGATTCAAACCAGTTTCAATTTTTCAGTGATGAAGAGAGCCATCTACACCCAGAGAGAGGGATCTGAGTGTGGAATACAAAATAGCATTCTCACTTTCTTTGTTGTTGTTTGCTCCCATCTTATTTTCTTTCTCATTTTTTTCTGGTTTGATTTGATTTTTCTTGTGCAGCAAGAGAGTTGTGTAAATATGTATGCATATATTGTATTTAACATATACTGCTACCATGTTTAACAAATATTGGACTACTTGCCATCTAGGAGAGGGAGTGGGGGAAGGAGGGGAAATTAGAACATAAGGATTTGCAAGGATTAATATCAAAGAATTATCCATGCATATATTTTGAAAAATAAAAAGCTTTAATAAAAAAATAAAAATATTAAAGACAAATAGAGTGATTATCAAACTTAACACAAAATTTTAATGGTGAATGGATTAAATGATTTAATAAGCAATAATGGCAGACTAAAAATTAGTTAATATTGTTTTTACACATAATTAGAAAAATAAAATGTATTTTTTAAGTTTAAAAGAGAATATATTTTTTCTGAGTATTGTAAATGGCACCTTTGTTTAAAAAAAAAGAATACTTGACATTTTCTAGGGAATAAAAACCTCCTGAACAAAAACAGAAGAGCTTAAGACACATCCTTTAATATGAATGATAATTTTTAAATGTCATGAAAAGAATAACTCAAAGGAAGAAACCAAATTTAAACTAAAAGTTTAATCTTAATATGTGAAACAAAGAGCAAATCATAAAAAATAATAGATAATTTAATCAAATAAAAAGGCAATAAAGGGACAGCATATCAAATCTTTTTTAATGAATCCAACATAATCTTAGGGGAAATTTTATACCTCTAAGTTCATTTATCAACAAAAGAAGAAAAAAAAAAAGAAGTCAGTGGGTATGTATTTAAAAAAAAAAAACCTTGAGATTTACAAATCAAAAATGCTAATTAAATTTAAAAATTCTGAAAATCAAACAATTCAATTAAAATTATAGAGAATAACCTTGCACTGATTAAACTAAGAACACTTTTCAAAAGATAAATCACATAAACTGTAAATAAGTGGAGATAATATAATTCTAGATGAGCTATTTCAAATCCTAAAAGATGATGCTGTTAAAGTACTACACTTAATATGCCATCAGATTTGTAAATTCAGTGGTTACTACTAGGTTGGAAAAGATTAGTTTATGTCTTAATCCTTAAGAACAATGCCAAGCAATGTTTAGATTACTAATAATCATTTCACAGGCCAGCAAAGTTATATTTAAGATTCTGCAAGCAATATGTGAACCAAGAATTACTGTACTCATTATCAAAGATGCAGAGGAACTAGAGACCAAATTTCTAAATTTGTGGGATCATGAAAAAAAAGCAAGAATCTGCTAGAAAAAAATAAATCTACTTCTTCATTGCCTTTATCAAGTCTTTGATAATATGAATCAGATAAATGTGACAAGTTTTCAAAAAGATGGGAGTACAAGATCATCTTTTGAGGAAACTGGCCAAGAAAAAACAGAATCGAATGACTGCTTTAAAATTAGGAAAGGAGTATGATGAAATTGTATGTTGTCACCTTATTTAACTCATCATGAGAAATTCCAGGCTGGATGAATCAAAAGCTGGGATTAATATTGCTGGGAGGAATATCAATAATCTTGGCTCTGCATTGATACCACTCTCATGGCCAAGATGAATTAAGAAGTCTCTTGATAATGGAAAAAGAAAGTGCAAACGTTAGTTTGAAGCTTTAGATTAAAAAGCTAAAATATTGGCAACTAATTTTACCATTTTCTGGAAAAAGGAGGGAGAAGAAAAGATCACCACAAATGGTGATTGCAGCTCCTTGGAAAGAACGCTATGAGAAATATAGAAAGTATACAAAAAGCAGAGACATCAGCTTGCCAACTAAGGTCTATATGGTTTTTGTTTTTTCTTTAGTATTGATGTATGGCTGTGAGAGTTTAACTATAAGGAAAGCTGAGAGCTGTAGAATTGACACATTCAAATTGTGGTGCTAGAGAAGACTTTTGAGAATCCTTTGTGCAGCAAGGAGTTCAAATTAGTCAATATTTAAAGAAAATAATTCAAGTTATTTACTGTAAGGCCAAATACTAAAGCCAAAGCTTAATTACTTGACCACATGATGAGAACACAGAACTCCTTGGAGAAAACCCTTGATGTTGGGAAAGATTAAAGGCAAGATAAAAATGGCAGAGAATGACACTGATAGACAGAATCAAGAACACAATGAATGTGAACTTGGGCAGACTTAGAGAGTAGAAGATAGAAGGGCCTGGAATGCAATGGTCCATGAGGTTGTGAAGAGGTGAACATGGCTAAACAACTGAACAACAATAACAAATCTGCTTTCCTAAAAAGAGAGAAGAAAACTAAATCACATATAAAAATTAAAATGGAGATTTTATATAAATTGAAGAAGAAATAAAGGAAATTTAAAGATTTTTTTGCCTAATTTTGTGCCAATAAGCTGAAAATCTAAATGAAATAAATGTTTACAAAAATATAGAATACACTGATTAGAATTGCATCATCTAGATAAACGAGACATAAAAATAAACCAGCCATAAAGAAACTCAATTAAATAAAACTGATTAGAAGATGGATAAGATGGTAATGAACAAAATTGCCTATGATTCATTCATGTTATTTCCAAAAAGATGGAATATCAATTAAGTTTTAAAATAAAACAGCAATAAAATTAAGAAAGATAACACTTTAAAGCATTATAGACAATGAAACAATAGAATTAATTATTAAATATTGTCAGTATAATAGGACCATGTCAATAGAGTTCCATCTTCAGATCATGTTGCACCTAGTTCAGACGATATGGATGGAGAATCTACTTCTAGAATAATGTCTTAATATATAATAAAAGGGCCTAGCTCACTGATTCAGAATGAATTCAGGTATTCTGTTCTGGTAGGTCCCCTTTCCAAATGAAGAGGAATCTTTCAATTGGTTGCTGAGCCAAAACTTAGAATGTGTTTAAAAGGCAGCAAATATCAAAATTGTTCTCTCTTTTCCCAATGGCTGTATTGAGGCTGGGATTGCTGAGTTTTGGGTGGGTCATCATGTCCTCCAGCCAGCATGAAACCGAAGCTCCTGGCTGTTGATAGGAGTTATATTAGCAATGACAGAAAGCTCCTGCCTCTGACTGCTTATTCTGCCCAGTGAACCATGATGGAACATAAATACAACTTCTATTCTTTCCTTTAGGGGATCTGCTTTTTCCTGCTTTTAGGTGAAGGAAAATTGAAGATATCTAAGACCTTCTGAACTTTGAAAACTCAGAACAAAAAGTGCCAGAAAACCAAAGCTGAAGTCCATCTTAAGATTTCCTAAAAGTCAAGAATAATGAGGCAACAGAGGCTTGGAAGAAATATCAGCTTGCCCCCAGCCCAGCAGTAACTGAAAAACAATAAGTGAACATGATGGGATAAAAGCTTCCAGTTCAAATTCATTCTCCCTAAGGACTGAGATGTTATAGGGGAAAATGTGTCTAATGTTTGTACATCTATTCTACATTTTCCTTTTGCAAAAGCTAATTGATTTTGATTGATTAAATTAAACTGGAACATTAATTTCTGGTTGTTAACATTTAGGAATGGGAGCTCCAGCCAATGGCATTAGATTAACACCCTTGTGTCCTAAGGGAAATGTACGGCCTTACTCAGAGATTAATTCACCAGTGCGAGCTGGTGAGATTATTTGGATTATATGAGTATGCCCCAAACAGCATTGCATTAAAATTTATAAAATAAATGTAATTGAATTATAAGAAGACATGTAAGAAGATGATAAGTGTGAGAGGTTTTGTTCCTTTTATAGAAATGGATAAACATTAAAAAAAAAAGATAAAAGAAAAATAGAACTGGTTAGACTATTGGTAGTTTTAAAAATGAACATATTTCTTGGCATCCTAAGATATCTTTATAAAAATTAATTTTCTAGATCATACCGAAACCATAAATAATTGTAAAAAGACAGATTTGATAACTGCATCTTTATGCATCATAATGTATAAAAATAGTAATGAATATTGGGAACACAGAGAAAAAATTCATGCTTAAATGAAAACTATGTAATCACATGCTAAATAATGAGTAGGCCAAAGAACTGATCATAGAAACAGTTCTAAAGAATCACAACAATGAGAAAATATAACAAATTTGGGGAGAAATAGTTAAAGCAATTTTCAGAGTAAAAACAAAATTGATAACTGAATAATTTAAGATCAGGTCATAAGAATAGATAATTGTATTAGAGATGACATGAAAAATTGAAGACAACATATCAAAATTTTGGCAATAGAACCAAAGTAATCCTTATGTGAAACTTTATCTCTCTAAATAACCTAATCATCAAAAGAGAAAGCCCAGATCAGTGAATTGGGCATGCTATTAAAAAGCCCTAGGAAACCAATAAAATTTTTAAAATTAAATATTACAATTAGAAATCCTGAAAAACAAGCATGAGTTTAACAAAATTTAAAGCAAAAAAAATGCTAGATACATTAATAATTAAAACTAAGGCTTCATTTTTTAAATATAGATAAAACTTTAACAAGTTTGATATTTTTTTAAAATTGAATTGAACACTGAAATTACCAAAAATGAAGAAGTAAAAGCGATATTATTTAAAAATTTTACCTAATTTTATGTAAATAAAACTATCTAAATTAAATTGATGAATCTTTTGCAAAAAATTCAAAATTCTCAAATTGATAGAATAATAAATAGACTAATGTCATAAAATGACATTGAACAATCAATAAATGAGCCCCCAAAGGAAAAAAATCCAAGGAACAAGATGAATCTATAAACAAATTCTATCAAACAACTAAGAAACAATTCATGCAAACATTATACAAGTTGTTTGAAAAAAAAAAGGAAAAAAAATTAGGAAGTCATATCAGAGAAAGAAAACTATAGATTAATTTTACTGATTAATATCAAGGTAACATTTTGAAAATATTAGCAAGGAGACTACATCAAAATCATAAAGATTATATAATATAACCAGGTTTGATTTGTTCCAGGAAGATGGAGCTGGATCAATGTTGAGAAAATTATCAATATGTTTTTGCCATTGTTCAGTCATTTTCATGATCTCTGTGATCCCATTTGGAGTATTACTAGCAGAAATTCTGAAGTGGTTTGTCATTTTTGTCTCCAGCTCATTTTATACATAAGGAAACTGAGGCAAACAAACTTAAGTTACTTGACAAGGGTCACACAGCTACTAAGTGTCTGAGGTCAGATTTGAACGCAGGAAGATGAGTCTTCTATCCATTGCATCAACAGATGCTGCCCCATCAATATATTAGAACATATCTTAATTTTTTTAAAAAAGCAGTTATTAGATTTCAAATTTTATTTTCATAATATTTTGATTTCCATTATTGTCTCCCTTCTCCTCCAAAGACAGAAATCAATCTGGTTATATGTATAATAATATTAAACATGTTTTCACATAAGTCATGTTGTGAAAGAAGAATCAGAGCAAACAGGGGAAACTGAGAAGAAAAAACAAAAAAGGAAAAATACTATGCTTCAATTTACTATCAGACTCCATAGTTCTTTCTCTAGATATGGATAGCATTTTCCATCATGAGTCTTTTGGAATTGTTTTAAATCATTAAAAGTTTATCATTCACACAATTTTTCTGTTATTGTGTACAATGTTCTCCTGTTCTGCTCACTTCACCCAGTATCACTTTATGTAAAACTTTCCAGGTTTTTCTGAAAATTTGTTGCTCAACATTTCTTATGGAACAATTGTATTCACAATTTGTTCAGCCTTTCTCCAATTGATGGACATCTCCTCAATTTCCAATTCTTTGCTACCATAAAAAGAGCTGCCATAAACATTCTTGTATATGTGGATTCTTTTCCATTTTTATGATCACTTTGGAATAACAGACCTAGATGTGATATTGCTGGACCAAAGAGTATATATAGTTTTATAACCCTTTAGGCATACCAAAAAGCTCTCTAGAATGGTTGGATCAGTTCACAATTCTACCAGCAATGCATTAGTATTCCAATTGTCCCACATCCTCTTCAATATTTATCATTTTCATTTTCTGTCATATTAACCAATCTTATAAATGTCAAATAGTATCGTGGAGTTGTTTTTGATTTGGATTTCTCTAAGTAACAGTGATTAGAGAATTTTTTCATAGGATTATAGAAGTTCTAATTTTTTCATCTGAAAATTGCCTTTCACATCTTGTGACCATTTATCAACTGGGGAATGACTTGTATGCTTTATAAGTTTGACTCAATTTTCTCTATATATTTTTCAGAAATACTGGCTGTAAAAAGTGTTTCCCAACTTTCTGTTTCCCTTCTAATCTTGGCTGCATTGGTTTTGCCTTTGCAAAACCTTTTTAATTTAATATAATTAAAATTATTCATTTTGCAACTTGTGATGTTCCATATATCCTGTTAGGTCATAATTTTTTCTCTTCTCCATAGATATGACAGGCAAATTATCCCTTGCTCTTCTAAATTGCTTATAGTACCACTCAGTCACATACTGATTTTGATCTTATCTTGGTATATGATGTGAGATGTTGATCACTGCTTGGTTTCTGCTATGCTATTTTCTATTTTCCCAGAAGTTTTTGTCAAAGAGTGAGTTTTTTTTTTTTTATCTTAGAAGCTGGAGTCTTTGGATTTATCAAACAGTAAATGACTATAACCTTTGACAATTAATAGTGTCTTGTATACCTAATCTGTTTTATTGATCCACCGTTCTGTTTCTTTGCCAGTACCACATAGTTTTGATGATTGCTTCTTTATAATATAATTTTAGCTGTATATTAGTAAGCCACTTTACTTTGTATTTTTTTAAGACTCCCCTTGATATTCTTAATTTTTGTTCCTTCTTCCAGGTAAATTTTGTTATGCTTTTTCTAGCTCAAAAATAACTTCAACTATATATTAGTCACACAAATCATAACCACATCCAAAATGTCTCAATCCAATCAATTTGTTAGGCAAAAATAATTTTCCACATTCAACCTTACAAAACCTTGTATTCCAAATTTTTCTTCCCTCTTCACTACTCTCCTCTAGATAGCAAGTAATTCAATATAGGTTAAACATGTGGAATTCTACATGCTACACAAGAAAAATCAGATCAAAAAGGAAAAAAAAGTTAGAAAGAAAAAAGCAAGCATACAACAACAAAAAAGGTGAAAATACTATGGTTTGATCAACATTCAGTCCACATATTGGTCTCTTTGTTAGTACATAAGATTCATCCTGAGTTCTCTGTAATTGTAGCCGGCTTTTGTATTGAGTCTTTCAAAATGGATTGTTTTTACAATAATATTGTGATTGTATGAATGGTTGCCCATTTTATATTCACTTCACTCTGTATCAGTTCATAGAAGTTTTCCAAATTTTTTCTGAAAGTATCCCCTTCATCATTTCTTATAGGATAATGGTAATGCATTACATTCATGTGTAATAATTTGGCTACTATAAATATTTTTTATTTATAGGCTATTTTCCTCCTTTCATTTTCTTGGTATAAACTTAGTTTTGCTGGGTCAAAAAGGGTACCTAATTTGATAACATTTTGAGCAAATATATCTAGTTATGCAATGGACAGGGCAGGAATCAGGAAGACAGAAATATTGAGTATGAAGACTTGAGAAAAACATAGGAAGATTTGTATGCACTGATACACAGTGAAGTAACTAGAACATAAAAAAACAATATATAAATGAGAACATTCACATGAAGGCAAACTTTGTATGATTTTTCCTAGAAAAGAAAATTAAACATATTTCCCTACTTTAGGTAGAAAGATAGGAGATTGCAGATGTAGAATGTTGCATAAACTTTAAGTTATTGTCACTGTGTTAACTTTATTACAAATGAGTGTTCAAATATTTAGATGAAATAAAGAGTAGCTTACCTGGAAATAGCTATCATATAAAATTTTAAAAATCAATATAACTTTTTAAAAAAGAAATTCTATCAAAAATAACTTAAGCCCTAAGTGAGTTCTGGTATTTATGTTTTACATAAATGTTTTACACATATTTATTTAAATGTGTTTTACACAGATTTATTTAAATATAACTTCAATTCAGTCTTAATAGAAATAAAGAAAAACAGAAACCAGTCAAAATGTTTATTGTTAAAGATCAGACTATACCAATGTAATAGCAATTTTAATAAGGCCAAAAATTTAAAGCTGGAAAGGACCTTGGTTTGCAGAAGGTAAACTGAGGCCAAGGGAGGTTGCAAGCTTGCCTAAGCTGACACAGAGAGAAAGCATCAGAAAAGAGTTCTTAGCCACATCCTTTATTTCTTGAGCCACCATACCATATGGCCTCATTACAGTGGAAATTAATTTGTACATTTAAGGCTATTATAAGAAATAATAACAAAATTCATTTAGAGGAACAATTTGTCTAGCATCTCAAGAGTAATGATGGAAAAGTAGGAATGAAGAGTGTATCATTAGTCCTCAAACTCTATGATAAGGCAATAACGATCAAAACTGGTACTGGTTAGAATTTTTGTTTCAAATATATGAGTAGAATAGGCTATAAAACTACAACCAAGAAGCACTAAAACACAACAGCCTAATGATTGATAAATATAAGCTCACGAACTGACATATGATTAGGAAAACCTTGCTGTTCCCCAGTGATATCCCTTATCATGGATACATGTGCAGATTATTTTACTGAAAATTTTATAGAGATGGGAAATTAAGCACATATTTTTGATCTATTGTTGCAGATGTTTTCCCTGTCACCTTTTTTTGTATTAATAAGTATCTAGATCTTCTCCAGATTTTTCGTTTGTTTCCCTACTTCAGATGCCTTATAAATCTATTCAGAGGCATGTTAGTAAATGTTTAACAATCAGTTCTCTGGGAAAAAATGTACACTTAACATGTACATTAATAAATAATGATTAATAAATAAAGACTATAAAACTTATTGTCTTATTGATTGTATGGATGCCAATTAAATTTAATAGTCTTTCTTAACTTTTATCAATTTCAGAGATCTAAATCACATTGAAAATAGCAATAACTCATTTCATCTCTTTTCTTCTCTCCACTTCTCCATCTCTTTAACCTTGTTCCCTTCCCTCTTCATCTTTCTCTCTTTCTCCACATATGTATGATCCATACTTAAACACACATACATACCTACACAATACAACTAATACAGAGTGAAGTGGAACCAAGAAAACAATATATACTATAACTACAACAATGTAAATGACACACCAAATAAATAAATAAATATAACAAAAGTATATGAAGACCAAGTGGAACTTGAATGGAAAAATATGAAAAGATCTACCCCTTCCTGGAAGTGGGAGATCCATAGGTATTATACTTTGCATATGTTTTTAAGACTTTTTCAATGTATCAGTCAGTTATACTGATTTATTTTACCTCTCCAAAAAATACTGTCATATGGGATGCCCTTTGGAGAAGGAAAAAGGGAGGAGGAGGATAATAAAACTTTACATAAAAAAACCAAAGTTCAAGGAATCCTCACTTCTCATCCTACCCCCACTTCTTCATTTTTATTTATATGGATTTTGTGAACTCATCATGTGAGATATGTCCTTAATATAATTTTTCCCATTTACTTTCTTAAGAATATGAAAAACATGACAAAGCTATTTTTTGGCTTTCTGTCTTATTTTACTTCCTCTATGAATGTTGATGACATTAAGGTTCTGAGCAGAGTCCTTTCTTTTATTCCCATTTTAATATAAACCATTCATTCTGGTATTTCCTTTCAAAAAGCTGAAATGTATTTACCTTTCTGTCTTCCTTGAAACTTATGTTTGTTTTGCAAAGTTTTTACTCATCTCTAGCATTTTCATAAGGGATGCTTGAAAATCTTCTACTTCAATGAAGACCCACATTTTCTCCAGTGGAATTATGCTCAATTTGGGGGGATAAATTAATCTTAACTTAAAACCTTTTGCCTTTTGAAATTTTGTATTCCAAGTTCTCTTGTCCCACAAAGATGTGACTGCTAGATATTATGTGGCTCTCACTGTGACTTCTTGGCAGCATTTGAACTTTTTATGGATGATTTCAGTATTTTTCTCCTTTGACTTTGGCTTTTGGCTCTAATATTTATAGGAGTTTTCATTTGAGTGAATTCTTTCTATTTCACTTTTCCCTCTGGTGGGGGAGAAGGTTTGCAGCTTTTCTTCCAGATTTTTGGAATTGTGGTATCCAGGAATCCTTTTTTTGAAAATAGCTTTCAAATAGCCTGACAACTCAAATTAAGTTAATAAATATTTTAAAGTATTTATGACATGCCAGGCAATGTGCTAAGTGCTGGAAATATTTTTTAAAAAGTTAAAAGATAAAGTTTCTGCCAGTGATCCTTACCTCCTTGCTGTTCTTTGTATATAACTCTCTATTTCCTAACTCAACATTTCACTGACTGTCCACCCAGCCTAGAACTCTTCTCTTTGTCTTGTATCAAGTTTTAATTAACGTCTTATCTTCTATAAGAACCTTTTCCCATTCTTAGTTTTGGTGACTTCCCTCTGAGATGACTCCAATTTATACATAAATACATATATACATATATGTATTTATGTATGTACACATACATATCTTGTTTGTTCATAGTTGTTTTTATCTTTATGTTCCTGGTGTTTAGTACAGTGCCTTTCACACAATAGGTGCCAAATAAATAAATGAAGGAAGGAATGAATAAATAAATAAAATAAATGGATGAATGAATGAATAAATAAATAAAGGAATGAATGAAAAATAAATAGATAGATAGATGGATAAATAGATAAATAACTAAATGAATAAACAAACAAACAAATAAATAGCTAGGTAGATGGGTAAGTAGATGAATGAATAAATGAATGAATAAATAAACAACCAAATAAATAAATGAATGAATGAATGAATAAATAAATAAGTAAATAATCCACCAAGGAGCTTATATTCTAATGGGGAATGATAGCACATAGATAAAAATCTAAAAATCAGGATGGTGAGAGAAGCTACCTGCATGAAGACATGATGGAGAAAAGAATCCGAAGAGTTGAATAGAGACCAAAAGGAGATGAAGGAATAAACAAGGCTGGGTTTGGCACTTTCCTTCATTAAAATGGAGTTTCCAGGAGGAGCTGAACAATCAGATGACTGGCCTAGAGGGCTGAATTGATCACCCAAAATGAGAAAGCTGTTGGGTTTTCATGGAGAAAGAATTCTAGAGAGTTGAGAATGGAGTTCAGAGGAATTGAAGATTGGATTCTTAGATTTTTATAAATTTTGACCTAGTCCTATTGCTTTCCTTCTATTATTTTTAATCTCGATTTTTTTTTCAAGTAATGTCTTGTCTCATTGAATCATTAATTTCTCTAATAGTTAATAAGAAGTTTATTTAGCCCAGGCATAAAAAGTTATCCAACAAGGATATAATATTCAGCTCAAAAAGAGATGTTTTCCCCTTTAGTTCCTCTATGCAAACATGTCTGATCAGCAGGGAAGGATGAGGAGACTTTTTAAAATTATTTAACATTTTTATTTAAAGTTTTGAGTTCCAAGTTCTATTCCTCTCTCCCACTCTCCCCACACTTCCTCCCTGAGATAGTAAGCAGTCTGATATATGTTAAACATATCCAATCATGTAAAACATTTGCATATCATTTATTTTGTACTCAAAAGAAAAAAAAAGGTAAAAATAGCATACTTCAGTCTGTAATCAATCAATATCAGTTTTTTCTCTGGAGGCAGAAAGTATGTTTCATCATTAGTCCTTTTGGATTATCTTGGATCATTCTATTAATGAGAAAGGTAAGTCATTCACCTTTCTTAATTAAACAATATTGCTGTTAATGTGTGTACTTCTGGTTCTATTATAACTTCACTATGCATCAGTTTATAAAAATCTTTGTAGGTTTTTCTGAAATCACCCTGCTTGTCATTTTTTAAAAACACGGATATTCATTTACAAACATATGCTGCTGCTTGTTTAGCCATTCCCCCATTGAAGGGCATCCCTTTGATTTCCAGTTCCTAGTCACCACAAAAGAGTTGTAAATGGGGGCAGCTAGATGGTATAGTGGATAGAGCACCAGCCCTGAAGTTAGGAGGACCTGAGTGCAAATTTGGCCTCACACAACAGCTTGTAACCCTAGGCTGATCACTTAACCCCCAATTACTTTAGCCAAAAAAAAAAAGTTATAAATATCTTTGTACAGCCCTTTTTGTAATGGCAAGAAACTGGAAACTGAATGGCTACTTATAAGTTGGAGAATGGTTGAATAAATTATGGTATGTGAATATTTTGGAATATTATTGTTCCATAAAAAACAATCCAGCAGGATGATTTCAGAAAAGCCTGGAGAGACTTACAGGAACTGATGCTAAGTGAAATAAGCAGAACCAGGAGATCACTGTACATGGCAACAACAAGATTATACGATGATCAATTCGGATGGACATGGCTCTCTTTAACAACATTCAGGCCACTTGCAATAGATATGTGATGGAGAGAACCATGTATACTCAGAGAGAGGATTGTGAGAACTGAGTATGGATCAAAGCATAGTTGTTTTTTTTTTTTTTGTTGTTGTTGTTTGGTTTTTTTTTCTTTTTTGATCTGATTTTTCTTATGTAGCATGATAAATGTAGAGGTAAGTATAAAAGAATTACATACATTTACTTTAACATATTTAACATATATGGGACTACCTGGAGGGGAAAAGTTGGAACAGAAGTTTTTGCAAGGGTTCGTGTTGAAAAATTACCCATGCATATGTTTTGTATATAAAAAACTATAGTAAAAAATGTAAAAAAAATTTTAAAAAGAATTACATATGTTTTGCCTATATTGGATTACTTGCTCTCTAGGGGAGGGTATAGGGGGAAGGGAGGGAGAAAAATTTGGAACAAAAGTTTTGCAAGGGTGAATGTTGAAAACTATTTTTGCCTGTATTTTGAAAATAAAAAGTGATTAATAAAAAAATCTAAACATGTCCTTTTCCACTTTTTGGATGTCTTTGAGATATAGACCTAACAATACATCAAAGGTTATGCACAGTTTTATAACCTTTTGAGCATAGTTCCAAATTGTTCTCCAGCATGGTTGAATCAGTTCACATCTCCACCAACAAGGCATTTATGTCCCAGTTTTTGTTGTGGAGTCTTTCGAGGGACAATTGCCACATCTGAAAGTTTTTGAAGCCATATAGATGGGCCTTTATTTAAACACATTCTCCAAAGTGAGTTTGGGATTAAGGCCTCTGAAGCCTCTTCCAAGTATATTTCTATGATGTATAATCTATGACAAATCAAATATTTAAAACAAACAAAACAAAAAAAAATATCCAGAAGGAAGGGCTTCAAGTTTCTATATTGGATAACAAAGAGAGAAAGAACAAACATGGCTATTAATACTCTGGGGGCAGCAAGTCTGATAGGGAGGGATTTCAGAAATACAGGATCTATTTGCAACATTCCTTGGGCTTGATTGACTCAAGAAACTTTGTTTTCATGATCCAGATTCTTTTTTTGTGTTACCTTTCTCTACTTGAACTCCTGCTCTCTGAGTCCATTCAGTTTCTAATGAATTATTCTTTGCCATCTGCATCTGTCTTCTACACATCTTGTCAGAAACTGGATTGCTCTTCAAGCCTGATTTTTAAGTGGATTCCTTTGAAAGTTAGCTTTGGGAAAGATCCATCATTGTTTGCTGAAAGGACTCTTTTTCACCTGAGAAAAGGATAACTTCATGTGGTATTTTTACAATTATTTTCATACCATATTATTAGCCTCTTTTCTGAAATTAATTTGAGTTTTCAAGGATCAATTCACATATACTCTTCCCAGCCTTGGAAAATCAATAATCATGTGATTTGGTAATTTTGCCAATGGTCTTAAATTCTAGATAGCTTTTTAAGTAACTACAAGTCAAAAATTTTTGTAGGACATATTACATGCATATATCACAAGAGTACATGCAAAACTATAAAAACAATATGCATGGGGCAGCTGGTGGAGCAGTGGATAGAGCACCAGTCCTGAAGTCAGGAGGACCTGAGTTCAAATTTGGCCTCAGACACTTAACACTTCTTAGCTGTATGAGCTTGGGCAAGTCAGTTAAATCTAATTGCCTCGGGGGGAAAAAACCAATATAGATAATAATCAATAAGGTATTTATAAGCACTTAATGTGCTTTTTTCTGTACTATGTGTTAGAGATAAAAATACAAAGAAAACCAAAAAATTCCTAATACATGGAGCTGATGTGCTACTATGGGATACAAGTATGTATATGTTAGTATATCAAATATAATATTATTAAATTTAAATATGGGCAAAATAATTTTAAAACGTTGTTTAGAGGAGTTGTTTCAGCAGTTGGGAAGTTAACAAAAGGGTCCTTGAGCTGTGGATTCTCAGGCATACTTGATACATAGGTTGGCCAGTGTCAAGGCACAGATAGAGTATTATGTGTGAGAAACAGAGAGGTCAGTTTGACTGATAATGCTGGTAAATTGGAATAGTTAACAGCACACACAATCGTACAATGTGGCTTATCTCTCTATAAAACTGTTCCCACAAAATTCCTAATGATCTCTTAGTGGCCAAATCCAGTGGCCTTTTCTCAAGCCTCATTTTCCATGATCTCTGGGCAGCCTTTGACACAACTGATCATTTCTCTGTTATAATCTCTTCCTTCTGTTCTCAGAACATCAATATCTTCTGGTTTTTCTACCTATCTGACATTTTTTGGTGTTCTTTGCTTGTCCTTCAGATAGTATCCTCCAAAGAGGTGATCCTCAAGATTCTGTTTTGGACCTTGTCATCTCCCTGTCTACTTACTACTTCCCTTGGTAATTTCATCAACTCCCATGAATTTAGAAATTCTATGCTGATTCTCAGATTTACCCATTCTTTGCCAACTCCGAGCTGATTTCCATCTTTTGGGGTAAATGAGTGTTTTTTTGTTTTTTGTTTTTTGTTTTTTGTTTTTTTTTTACTCAGCTCTCCTTTCTCCCCCAAATAACCATAGTATCTACAGGAGACACCCCACCCATTATTTGGAGAGGCAGTTTGGATTTTAGACAACAAATTAAGATATAAGGAAAATCACTAGAAACTACTTTATGTAAAGAACAAAAATGACAATTTAAAATAAATGGATAAATCACTAAAGATGTAAAACACACAGATTAACAGAATTAGAAACAGAGAATTTAAATATCCCAGCCACAAAAAAAGAAATTAAATAAGTCAACAGATGGGTTTACAAAACCAAAAAAGGCAGTAATAAAAATAAACTCGATTAGAAGGGATAAACACAGAAACTGAGTTATACTTAAAGACATGATAATGAATTAATATGAATACTTAAATGCATTAAATAATTAAAGGAAAAGTTAAAAATCTCAATATATCCCCTCTCATTCTTTTTTTTAAATTTTTTTATTAATTTTACAATTATAAAAATTTTTGACAGTATATATGCATGAGTAATTTTTTTTAATAACATTATCCCTTGTGTTCATTTTTCTAAATTTTTCCCTCCCTTCCTCTAGTCCCTCCCCTAGATGATAGGCAATCCCATACATTTTACATGTGTTACAGTATAACCTAGATACAATATATGTGTGTAAATCCAATTTTCTTGTTGCATGTTAAGTATTGGATTCTGAAGGTATAAGTAACCTGGGTAGATAGACAGTAGTGCCAACAGTTTACATTCACTTCCCAGTGTTCCTTCTCTGTGTGTAGTTGTTTCTGTCCTTCATTGATCAACTGGATGTGAGTTGGGTCATCTTTATATTGAAGATATCCACTTCCATCAGAATATATCTTTATGCAGTATTGTTGTTGAAGTGTTTAGTGATCTTTTGGTTCTGCTCATTTCACTCAGCATCAGTTCATGTAAGTCTCTTCAAACCTTTCTGAATTCATCCTGCTGGTCATTTCTTACAGAGCAATAATATTCCATAACATTCATATACTATAATTTACCCACTCCAATTGATGGACATCCATTCATCTTCCAGTTTCTAGGCACTACGAAAAGGGCTACCACAAACATTTTGGCACCTACAGGTCCCTTTCCCCTCTTTAGTATTTCTTTGGGATATAAGTCCAATAGCAGCATCAAAAAAAGGGAGGGCTGTGCATCACAAGTGGAGTCTATAAATTAAATATTGGGGAGAGAGTTCAGGGGGATCAAGGGGAAAAAGCATAATCTGGGGATAATATGATGGCAAGAAATACAGAATTAGTAATTTTAACTGTAAATGTGAATGGGATGAACTCTCCCATCAAATGGAGGCAGATAGCAGACTGGATCAAAAGTCAGAACCCTACAATATGTTTTTTACAGGAAACACACTCCACTTGTGATGCACAGCCCTCCCTTTTTAGAATCCCTCCCCCCTCCTTTTAAGTCCCTTCCCCTTTCTTGTACCCTTCTCTTATTCCCATTTTTCTTTTCCTTTTTCCTCTCCCCCCCTTTTAATGAGGTGAGAGAGAATTCTCTGAAAAAAAATATGTCAATTATTTACTCTTTGAGCCTACTCTGATGAGAGTAAGATTCACACAATGTTTCTCCTCCTCTCTAAATTCCCTCAGATATGGTAGATTTTCTATGCCTCTTCCTAGGATGTAGTTTCCCTCTTTTTATCACTCCTTCCCCGTTTTCTGATACTATCCCCTTCCCTTTACTACTCCCCCCTTTTTTTATATTATATCAGTAAAATCAAATTATCCATGCAGACTTTCTGTATATCCACAACAGAGATATAGTTATCAAGAGTTCTTTTTACCTTTTTCTGCTTCTCCTGTTTCTTGTGGATGGAGATGAAATCTTTTGTTTAAGTCTAGTTTTTTTTCTTAGAAACAAATGGAATTCTCTATTTCATTAAATGACCATCTTCTTCCATGGAAGAAAATGCTAAACTTAGCTGGGTAGTTTATTCTTGGTTGCAATCCTTGTTCTTTTGCCTTTTGGAATATCAGGTTCCAGGCCCTTTGATCCTCTAATGTGGAGGCAGCCAAATCTTGAGTGACCCTTATTGTGGCACCTTGATATTTGAATTGTTTTTTCCTAGCTGATTGCAATATTTTTTCCTTAGTTTGGTAGTTCTGCCGCTTAGCCACAATGTTCTGTGGAGTTCTTTTTTTAGGGTCTTTTTCAGAAGTCCTGTGCCTGAGCTAAGAGAGAGCTCTGGGAGAGAATTCCCCTTCCTCTTCCCCAGAAATGCCTCAGAGGTGGTTAGTAAGGCTGCACTGTAAGGAGTGCCCAGTGAAGAACCCCGCTGTGTGGCCTAGAGACTGCCCTGAGGTTTAAGGCTGAACAATGAAACATCACAAACCCCAGCCAATGCCTCCTGTGGGGCGTGGATATCATCAGCTGATGTGAAAAGCTCCTGTACTTAAACTGGAAGTGTCTACCCGGAAACCGTGGTCCCTATTTCAAAGGTTCTGCTTCTCTGGGAATTCTGGGCTGCTAGAATTCCACTGCCCCAGGCTGAGCCCGGCACTATGTGTATTACAGGCTGCCTCGGGCTGTGTCCCTGCTGTTCAGCCTCTTAACTACCCCAAGGAGAAGCCCCAGGCAGGAGAAGGCGGTTGCACAGCAGTGCCGAGATCTATTAGGTCCCTTCCAGATTGGGGTGGTTCTAGGATCTGGCTTTATATTTTAAAGTGGCTTGATTTCTCTTCTGACCTGCTGTTTTATAAGCAGAGAAAAGCTAACAGACTGTGTCAGATTCCTCTATCTCAGTGGCTTCTCTGATCCCAGAGTTCTCCCCAGCCCAATAGGCATAGTGTGTTAGCACCTAACCTTGTCTGTGCTGGCCTTTTTTCTTCCTCCTTTTGGAACCGACCTTTTCTGTTGAAATTCCAGATTCTCTTCAGCTGGTAAATTGTGCTTCTAATCCTTGTGGTTTTTATCAGTCCAGCATTATTTTTGAGGCTGATTTAACTAATTGGTAATGAGGGAAGAAGGGAGCTTACAAATTTGTGTGTATCTTCTCCTCCATCTTGGCTCCCCCCCATCTCATTCTTAAACAGATTTAACCAAAAATATATATTTTATAGGGACTTGAATAGAATTTTAGAATTTTTAGATAGTTAGATCCCTGGAAATTACTAAATTGAAATAGAAAAAGAATACACATATTTCTCAGTAGCTTATGGCAAAATAAGCTCTACAAAAATAATTTACACATCAGGGTTTAAAAATTTTCCTAAACAAATTCAGAATTCAAATTCTTATTTTTGAAGACTGTATAAAATTGTAATTAATTGTTCTTTGAATATGAAATAAAAAACTTTGTAAATCCATCTGGTAATTTCTTTATTTTTTTTAATGAGATTAGGATATTTAAATTCTCAGCTCCCTTGTGGGGGCTTTCATTAATTCATTCCTAGATTATTATAATACTCTACTGATTGGTCTTTTAGTTTCAAGTCTCTCCACACTCCCCATATCCTTCACTCAGCTATCAAAATGCTTTTCCTAAACCACATTTTTTTTACCACATAACTTTCATCTAATTTCAAGGAATTCCAGTAGTTTTACATTGCCACCAATATCAAATATAAAATCCTTTGACATTTAAATAGCCTAATTTCCCAGTGTTTGTATACTTTCTGGTTTTTTTTGCTGTTATTTATATATGGTACTACATTGTTTCACTTGCTGTTCTCATACCTGAAATGTATCAAAAAGACTATTCCAGCACATCAAAGGCATTACATACTATATCTAAGAATATACGATTGGTCAATATTAGAAGAACTATGTGGATAACAAAACTTTTCCTAACAAGAATAATAAAAATTTAGAGATACAAAAAAGAAATTCCATTTAAAGTAACTAACAATAATATAAAATATTTAGGAATCTATCTGCCAAGGGAAAATCAGAAACTATATGAGCAAAATTACAAAACACTGTCCACACAAATTAAGTCTGATCTAACCAATTGGAAAAATATTAAATGCTCTTGGATAGGGCGTGTAAATATAATAAAGATGACAATACTACCTAAACGATTCTATTTATTTAGCACTATACCAGACTCCCAAAAAACTATTTTAATGACCTAGAAAAAATTACAACAAAGCTCATATGGAAAAACAAAAGGTTAAGAATCTCATGGGAATTAATGAAAAAAAAATCAAATAAAGGTGGCCTAGCTATACCAGATTTAAAATTATATTACAAAGCAGCAGTTACCAAAACCATTTGGTGTTGGCTAAGAAATAGACTAGTTGATCAGTGGAATAGGTTTGGTTCAAAGGACAAAATAATCATTAACTTTAATAATTTAGTGTTTGACAAACCCCTAGCTTTTGGGATAATAACTCAATGTTTGACAAAAATTTCTGGGAAAATTGGAAATTAGTATGGCAGAAACTAGGCATTGACCCACACTTAACACCGTACACCAAGATAAGGTCAAAATGGGTTTGTGACCTAGGCATAAAGAATGAGATTATAAATAAATTAGAGGAACATAGGATAGTTTACTTCTCTGACCTGTAAAAGAGGAATGAATTTATGACCAAAGAAGAACTAGAAATAATTATTTATCACAAAGTAGAAAATTTTGATTATATCAAATTGAAAAGTTTTTGTACAAACAAAATTAATGCAGACAAGATTAGAAGGGAAACAATAAACTGGGAACACATTTTTACAGTCAAAGGTTCTGATAAAGGCCTCATTTCCAAAATATATAGAGAATTGACTCTAATTTAAAGGAAATCAAGCTATTCTCTAGTTGATAAATGGTTAAAGGATATGAACAGACAATTCTCAGATGAAGAAATTGAAACTATTTCTAGCCATATGAAAAGATGCTCCAACTCAGTATTAATCAGAGAAATGCAAATTAAGACAACTCTGAGATACCACTACATACCTGTCAGATTGGCTAGAATGACAGGAAAAGATAATGTGCTATGTTGGAGGGGATGTGGGAAAACAGGGACCAATGCATTGTTGGTGGAATTGTGAATACATCCAGCCATTCTGGAGAAAAATTTGGAACTATGCTCAAAAAGTTACCAAAATGTGTATACCCTTTGATCCAGCAGTGTTACTACTGGGCTTATATCCCAAAGAGATTTTAAAGAAGGGAAAGGGACCTGTATGTGCAAGAATGTTTGTGGCAGTCCTCTTTGTATTGGCCAGAAACTGAGTGGGTGCCCATCAGTTGGAGAATGGTTGAATAAATTGTGGTATATGAATATTATGGAATGTTATTGTTCTATAAGAAATGACCAAAAGCATGATTTCAGAAAGGCCTGGAGAGACTTGCATGAACTGATGTTGAGTGAAATGAGCAGGACCAGGAGATCATTATATACTTCAACAACAATACTATATGATGATCAATTCTGATAGATGAGGACCTCTCCAACAATGAGATGAACCAAACCAGTTCCAATAGAGCAGTAATGAAATGAATCAGCTACACCCAGTGAAAGAATTCTGGGAGATGACTATGAATTCCTACATAGAATTCCCAATCCCTCTATTTTTGTCCACCTAAATTTTTGATTTCCTTGACTGGCTAATTGTACACTATTTCAAAGTCTGACTCTCTTTGTACATAGATTGCATTTAATTTATACTTTAACATATTTAACATGTATTGGTCAACCTGTCATCTGAGGGAGGGGATGGGGAGAAGGAGAGGAAAAATTGGAATAAAAGGTTTGGCAATTGTCAATGCTGTAAAATTACCCATGCATATATCTGGTAAATAAAAAGACACACACACACACTCATACATATATAAGAAGAATAATAAAAATTATATGAATATAACAATATAGAAAAACCTTTAAAGTATTAAGTACATTTTTCTATTAAAAACACTAATAACTTCAGAAATATGTAACCTTTTAATTTAGTAAAGAGTTAGCCAACATTATGATTAATAAAGTATTTCCTTATAACATCAGGTGTAAGGTAAGTATATGTATATCAACATAATTATTTGATGCAGTGCTAGAAAATCTAGGTATAGCAATAAGAAAAATAAAATGGATTAAGCATAAGAAAAAATGCAACAAAATTATTACTTTTGTAGATGATATAGTTATCTAGGGAATGTAAAAGAGTTACCTAAAATTGATTGAAACGATAAATAAACCCATGACAATCATCCAATCTTCAGCATGTTTCCAGGAAAACCCAGCAGGAAGATATAGAAAGAAAAGTATGATTTAAAATAACTACAACATATAAAACATTTAGGAACCTACTTAAGGTTAATAAAGGAAATAGATGAATAAAATTACAAAGTAATCTTATTATTGCTGCTAACATTTATATGGTGAAAAACACTTTACAAATATCATCTCATTTTATCCCACACCTGAAGATAGTAACACAGAAATTTTTATTTGTTTGTTTTGTTTTTCTGTTTTGTTTTGTTCATCACTTTGTCTATGGCCATGCAACTAGAAAGTTTAATTTGAACTCAGGTCTTCTTGACTCTGAGTCCAGCACCCTACACTACAAAGTATTGGATATAAATATTAAATAACATTACAAATGGATGCTGATTATATTTTACCAGACAAGAAACATTATCTTTAGGGGAAAGACATTCCATTCCATCATGCACATCTTATAAATACTTCTCCCACTTTATATTATTCTGTTCCAAAACTGTCTATCCTTCCATTTTTTTTTTCTCTGGAATTCTTTCTCCATAGGTACAAAAACTTGCATTCGTTATAAGTGTTTTCCTATTCCTTCCATCTTCTGGCTCTCATAAGACATGATTCCTTCCTAAGATCCCCAAGCTTTTGAGGTGGAAGAGTTGGAACACTTCTTGCTTCCCCTTTCCATTTCTAGGTTTTCTCTCTGCCACCATCACTCAATAGCCTTTCCTCTTTTGATATTTATCAATCCATATCACCCAATCAGAAATATGGTAGCTGTTGTGCATTGATTTCCTGGATATTCTCCTTTTTTTTTGCATCCCCAAACTCTATTTTTCATCTTCCAATGTCTGAACCTCTCAGTTATTTTCTCTTTCTCTTAAGGCAATTGTGTCCAGATCACACGGCTAGGAAGTGTTAAGTGTCTGAGATCAGATTTGAATTCAGGTTCGCCTGACTTCAGAATTATTGTATCATCAAGCTGCCCCTCAACTTCAGTTATTTCTCAGGTAATCATCCTCACACTGATTACATTTTCCTCCCTTTCTCTCTAAAAGCCTTTAGTGAACCAGTTCAAAACTACCCCCTTTTCCTAGTTCAGATCTTGCCCTACCAGGTCTCAGTTTGACATAACTTCCATCATTTATTATCTTTACTCCTACTCACATGTTGCTGAAGGAAGTTGAAGAAAACCATAAAACAGGACTGATTAGATCCACAATAAATATATACATATATATGCATATATATATATATACATATATATGTATACATATATATGTATAACATAATCTCAACTGTGTCTTCAATGAGTCAAGGTAATTGTTTTATGCCTCCTTAATTGATTCACTTTATAACTGACAACAAGCTCTTATAGACATTTTCATCTCTTCTCAAATCATTTTACAGCTCTTTCTACTCCTACACTTACTCTCAAATTCACTGAAAAAAATTCATCTCCATTTCTTTCCACTTATTCTTTCTTAAATGACTTTCTGACTTTACCATTCCACTAATCAACTATTCTCTTCAAAATCATAAACGATCTCTTAATAGACAGATATAATGATCTTTTTTTGTTTTTTGTTTTTAAATTTTTTTTAAATGTTGTTTCATATTCTCTTCTTCCCTCAAGTACCATCCATCTCCATTGAGAAAACAAGCAAAATAATATCAGTTTATGTATAAAATTATGAGAAACATATTTCCATATTAGACATGTACAAAAAGAAAAAAAAATCAAGAAAATAAAAAAAAAAAAAAAACCCAGCCTTTAATTTATACTCAGGCATTCATCAATTCTCTCTGGAGAAGGATAGCATTTTTTCATCATGACTCTTGTAATTGTTCTGGATAACTATTGATCAAAGTAATAAAGTCTTTCAGAATTGATCAATATTACAATATTGTTGTTATTGTATACATTGATTTCTTATTTCTATTCACTTCACTTTGCATCAATTCCTATAGGTCATCTTGGGTTTTTTCAAAACTATTATTCAAAACTATTCATCATTTATTTTTAATGGAATATTCTATCACAATCATATATCCACAACTTGTCCAGTCATTTCTCAAATGATGGGGTTTTTCCCCTCAATTTTTAATTCTTTGCCATCACAAAAAGAGCTATTATAAAAATATTTGTATACATGAGAGCTCTTCTTAAAATCTTGTTGGACACAGACCTAGCAGACTAAGTTAAAGAGCAAGCACAGTTTTATAACTCTTTGGGAGAGCTCTAATTTTTTTTTTCTCCAGAATAGTTGTACTAGTTCGCAATTCAAACAATAATGCATTAGTGTCTGGATTTTTCCACATCCTCTCTAGTATTTGTCATTTCCCTTTTCTGTCATCTTAGACAATCTGATAGGTATGAGGTGATACCTCAAAGTTGTTCATTTATATTTCTCTAATCAATACTTACTTAGAACATTTATTTTCATATGACTATTGATTGCTTTGATTTCTTCTTCTGAAAATGGGCTGTTAATATCAGCTAAACATTTATTAATTGGGGAATGACTCTTGCTTTTTGACTCAATCCTCTATATCTTTCAAAAGTGAGGGCTTTATCAGTTAAACTTACTCTAATTTTTTTGATGTTTTTTTCATTGTCTATGGTACCTTTTAGTAAAATATAATTTCCCTGCTTATCTCTTTTAATTAAGCTTATTTCTGATTATATTATTTTTAAAATCATAATTGCTATTTCTGTCTTTTTTACTTCTGCTGAAGCATAATAGATTCTGTGCCAGCTCCTTATTTGAACTCTGTGTGTGTTTCTGTTTCAAGTGTGTTTCTTGTAAACAATTTATTCTTGAATTCTGGTTTCTAATCCATTCTGCTACTCATTTCCAGCTTTTTATTTGAACTCCATGTGTGTCTTTCTGTTTCAAGTGTGCTTCTTGTAAACAACATATTTTTGAATTCTGTTTTCTAATCAATTCTGCAACCTACTTCCATTTTACAGAAAAAAAGTTTACTCCATTCACATTCATAGTTATGATTAGTAGCTATGTATTTCCCCTCCCATTCTATTTTCTTATCTTTCTTTCTCTCTATCCTATCCACTTCTGACTACTGCCTCCCCACATCCATTTTCCCTTTTATCACTCTCTTATCACTTTTCCCTCTTACTTTCCTATTGAGTAAAATAGATTTCCATACTTAACTGAGTAGATAGATAGATAAAGATACAAAGGGATATGTATATGTACACACACACACACACACACACACACACACACACACACACACACACATATTTTTTTCCTTTTTTTAACCAATTCCATTGAGATTAAGGTTCAAATGTTTCATCATCCCCAATTTTTTCCTTTCCTTCTAAATCTCTTCCTTGGATCTCTCTTTTATATGAGAAAATTTTCCCCATTCTACCTCTCTCTCCCCCCTTCATCTAATGCATCCCTCTTTTTTCATGTATCCATTATTTTCTGAGATGATCCCAACATAATTGAGTCATCTCCTTTTTCTAGTGGAGCCTTTTTTACTGTACTTCTAACTATATCATTTAATAATGATAAAGGTTATAGTAATTATATGAGTCATTTTCATAATAGTTTTCATAAACAGTTTAACCTTATTGAGTTCCTTATGATTTCCCTTTCATGTTTATTTATTTATTTATTTATTTTATATTTCTCCTGAATCCTGTGTTTGAATGCCAGATTTTTCGAATCAGTTCTGGTCATTTTTATCAGAAATGCTTGAAACCCATCTATTTTATTAAATATCCATTTTCCCCTGAAGGATTATACTCAGGTAGGTTAATTTTGCTTGTAATCTCAACTCTTTTGTCTTTTGAAATATTATATTGCAAATGCTCTGTTTCTTTAAAGTAGAAGTTTCCAAACCTTGTGCAATTCTTACTGTGGCTCCACAATATCTGAATTGTTTCATTCTGTCTGTGTGAAATATTTTCTCCTTGACCTGGTAACTCTAAAATTTGGACTATAATATTCCTAGAAGTCTTCATTTGGGGATCTCTTTTAGGAGGTGAGAAGTGGATTCTTACAATTTCTACTTTACTTTCTGGATCAAAAATATTAAGGCAGTTTTCCATTATAATTATTTGAAATATAATGCCTAGGTTCTTTTTTAATTATAGCTTTCAGGTAGTCTAAATTTTTTTTTAAATGATCATCTTCAATTTTTTCTCAAGGCAGTTGTTTTAATGATTAGATATTTCACACTGTTATATTTTTCATTCTTTTAAATTTTGTTTTATGGCTTCTTGGTACTTCATGGAATCATTTATTTTCACTTGCTCAATTCTAATTTTTAAGATGTTATTTTCTTCAGTGAGGTTTTGTTTCTTTCTTCTGCTTTTAAGTTCTTTTCTATGATTCTAATTATATACATAATGGTGAATTGCCATTTAGCTAATTTTGTTTTTCAAGTTATTTTCCTCAGTATTTTTGTGCCTCTTTTACCAAGCTGTTGAATCTCTTTTCATAATTTTATTGCATTACTCTTTATTTCTTTTCCTAATTTTTCTTTTAGCACTCATCTCTTTCTTAACTTCTTCCAGAAATTCTTAGATTTGTATCCATTTTATTTTATTGTTTTTCCCTTTGATACTTTGCTTGTAGGTGTTTCATGTTGTTGTCTTCTGGATTTGTGACTTGATCTTCCCTGCCACCATAGTAGTTTTTTGATCAAGTTCTCTCTTTTTGTTTGTTTGCTCATTTTCCAAACATACTTCTTGACTTTAAACTTTGTGAGATCTGCTCACTTGGGGATGGGAGATATCATCCCAAGTTTCAGGATTTTTTGAGCTGATGTTTTTATAGCTAGTTCTGGGAGACTACAAGTGTTCAGGACTTCTAAAGTGTTAACCTGGAAGAGGTTGGTGAATGCTCTCCTAATCGATGATTTTGTCTTTACAGAAGAAGGGCCTTTGCTACCTTATACTTGCAAGCACCAATGCTCCTCTCTGGTTGGAACCGTGACCAAGATTTGAACTCCTTTGTGACTGATCACAAGGACTATTCTCCACCCTTGAACTGTGATTCAGAATTGCAGATGGACAATAGAGTTGCACAAATAGCACACCTGCACCCAGTTTCAGCTCCAGGTCCCTTGTAATTTATTTCTGAATAGTCATTCAAGTCCCATACCATCTCTGAGCTGAGAGCTCTAACTGTTTGAGCTCTGGGTCTGTCCTCACCCTCATGTAGCAAAACTCTCCTCCTAAATTTGCTTGGGAAGAAAAATATCTCACCTCAACCCTTAGTTGTCTATGCCATTCTATAACTTGATTTGACAAGTAATTTTAAAGTTGTTTAGAGGGTAATATTGGGAAAGTTCAGCTGCCTCTCCTCCATCATCTTGGCTTAAAAGGTCATTTCTCAATTTTCATTGTTCATGACATCTCTGCAGTCTTTGACATTATCAATAACCCTCTACTCTTTGACACTTGTCTCTCTAGATTTTTATGACACTACTGGCTCTCCTTCTATCTCTCTGATTACTTCTTGTCAGTCTCCTTTTTTATATTTTTGTCCAGCTCATACCTTGTAATCATGAGTTGCTTCCAGGTCTCTGACCTGATTCCTCTTCTCTTTTACTTCTATATCATTCTATTTGTTGCTATTATCAGCTCCAGTGAATTTAATTATCATTGCTCTGCTGATGATTCTCAGATCCATTTATCCAATCTCCTTTCTAACTTCTAGACTCAAAACTTAAACTGCCCATTGAATAGCTTTAATTGGATGCCCTGTAGATATCTAAAATTCAACAAATATGCCTGAAGCTAGACTCATCATTCCCCCCAAAATCTCCCCTCTTCCAATTTCTCCTATTACTTTAAGAGTACTGCCATCCTCCCAGTTACCCAGGACACACCTAAGCATCATTCTTTACTCTTCACTCCTACATCCCATACTTAATCTATTGCCAAGTCCTGTTGATTTTACTTTCATAATACATCTTGTGTAAGCTTATTTTCCTATTTTGACACTGCTAATTACCATGCTGCAGATGTTCATTACCTCATTCTTGGATTGCTATCTTGTTCATCTCTGCCTTAGATCTTTTCCAAAGCCATTCCATCATTGACTCAGCTGGAAAAGAGATTTTTCTAAAACAGAACTGACCATGTCTTTCTCCTCCCCTCCTTAAATTCCAGTGATTTCCAATCACTCTACAATCAAATATAAAATCCTCTGTTTGGGGTTCAAAGCCCTTAATAATATGGCTCTCCCCTCTTCTCATATAAAAACGTGTATTTGTGGAAGTGAATATCTTTTACTTCACCCCAGGGAAAATGCAGGAGGCACAAAGGATTCTGAGGAGTCCATAAACAGACACATAAAAACTTAAAGTAATAACAAAAGCCCATGAGCAATCAAGACAATCTTATTCCCTCTTTGATGATTCCCACTTTTTCATCAGGGTCCTAGAAATTATTTAACTGAGTTATACTTCATGGTTTTTACTGCTCTTGGAAAGAAAATATACTTTGATTTGCCAGCACGTCAATATTTTGACATTTCCACAAATCCATGGGGCTCCATCAGAGTGCTACACAGTCCCTCAGATAAACTCAAACTGTCACAATATGGTTTGGACTCCTCTCAGAAGACAAGCAAACTTTGGAGTTCCTGGGCTCACAATCACCTGCCCTTTGGATACACAGTATGTCAACCAATCATCAATTCACAGACATCTATTCAGTGTCAGGTACTAGTGTGTATCAGGGACTGATCAAGGCTTGGGAAATGCAAAACAAAAATGATATAGCCTCTGTTTTCCAGGAGCTTACACCATTTGAATGTCTCACAGAAACAGTGAGGTGTAAAGTATAGTTCTTCTGTTCACCCACATTGTGATTTTGGTCCCTTACCAGTTCTCTAATTCCAAGTGTCCATGTGGATAAATGTCTTGTCTCACCAGAAAAATGCTCATAAATATATTTTATATCTCTGATAGAATAGGTCTCCAAACCCTTAAATTCAGGCTTATTCACAAAGTATGATGAGAACAACACCCATTTCATTTAAACTGAACAAGTTTCAATTAAAAGGAGTAAAGAGGCTATTCTTGGGCTCCTTATTGATTTGGCTTCCACACCATTTGAGATGCCTGGAACATAAGTAGTTGTCAAAGAAAAATTTTAATTCCTACACTTAATTCCTAGAATTCCCATTATCATGCAAGGAATGGCTTTTTGGACTAATATAGTTGGTTATGGTGAATGCAAAAATAGAGGACAGTATTTATTTTATTTTAATTAATATATATATATATATTTTTTTAAGAGAACAATTATTTTCCTTTTTGTATGAACTTAACATCTACAAACATGATCATTTTTATAAAGAAAAAACAGAAAAATAGAATTATATATGAAATCATGTCACTTATGCATAACTAGGTTTTTAAAGTATATAATAAATTTAATGCAGTAATTCCTATATTATTCTCTGTCTCCTCCTGAACTCCTTTCTGTTATCATCTACGTATTTAATCATCTAAAATTTCAATAACACTTTAATTTCTTTTTTTAAGTTGCCATTACTATCTCTTCCCCATAAATGAAGAAACAAAATTTTAATTTTAATTATTAAAATGTCCACCCTTGTAACAAATAAATATAAAGAAGCAAAACTCTTCACTTATTGGCCAAGACAAGAAACATATATCTCATTTTATACCTTTAATTCTTCAATGCATTTTCAAAAAGTGAGAAGTATGATTCATCATTGGTGAACTGTTATTTTTTCAAACTCAGTAATTATATCTTTTTTATCCTATATTAGTAGTAATGTAATTTTATTGTACTTTATGGTCCTCAAGTGACTCATTACATTATGACCCCCAAGTCTGAATCACTATTTTGGTATAAGATAGATCTAACTCAGAATATTTACTGTAGTTTCCAAGGGAATTTTATAATGGTTTCATGGTAAATTCATTTTTGATGTTGGGGAAGGGTGGAAGGAAAGAAAGCTGGTCTTGGCTGAGAGGGTAGTCATGTATAGTGAATATCTGGTGGCTAAAGAATTTTGAGGCTCTCTTTCAATGGAAAAAGAAGGCCATTTTTGTTAACCCTGTAAGGTTACTATAATGAATACTTAAGGAGTTTGGCAGGGGAAGTAGGAAAAAAGTAAAATGAAATATCCCTTGGCTTTCATTGTTAGCTTTAGAAAAGCTGGATTATTGTGTGATAAAAATGAAGATAAATTGCCCTGATATTTCAGGCAATTAGAGGCAGAGATGGAGTTTTACTATCTTTAAGAAGTGGGTCTTTAGGGCAGAGAGTTTAGTACAGTGTGAATGGGCTATGTTAATGGGGGCAGAGACCAACAGAATAGAAAATATGATCTCTGAACTTGGTGTTTTTCTTTAGACTATGTTAAACCTTGATGATATTAAGTTCATAAGGGCAGAAGATGGCGGAGAAGAAACACACGACTCAGTGAACGTCCTCACTCCCTCACAACCAATTAGATAAATTAAGTCTCAGAATTAGCCCAGGACTGATAGATACCACAAGGACTGGAAGCACGACTTACCAGCTGAAGAGAATCTGGAGTTTCAACAGGAAAGGTCAGTTCTCAGGGGAGGAATAAGAGAGACCAGCACAGACGGTGGGGTAGGGGCACACTGCGCCCATTGCGCTGGGAAGGGCTCTGGGATCAGAGAAGCCACTGAGGTAAAGGAATCTGGCACAGGCTGTTAGCTCTTCTCTGCTAATTATTTAGCAGTTCAGAAGAGAAAGCCAAAATATTTTAAAACTCAGATTAGATTCCCCCTCCCCCACCCTGGGGGTGACTCAGCAGACTCGGCACCAGGGGGTGTGGCCTCAGCTACCTCCTGAGAATAGTTAAGAGATTGACAAGTGGGTGGATACGGCCCAAGGCAACACACACGGCCTAGCTTAGCTGGAGGGAGTGGAACTCAGCTCCAGGAAGTCCCAGAGAAGCGGAACCTTTGAACTAGGGACCGCGGTTTCTGGCAGACACTTCCAGTTTGAGCACAGGGGCTTCTCACTTCACCTGCTGCAGACATCCACTCCCCACCCGGACACATAGGCTGGGCTTCTTGCTGTCTTCACTATTCTACGCCCTGGAAGCACAGTAGTGCTAATCACCTCTGAGGCACCTCCAGGGAGGGGGTGGGGAACTCTCTCCCAGAGCTCTCTCTTAGCTCAGGCTCAGGAGCCGCTGCATCCATCCGGTCTGGGAGGAAGCTGGTAAAGAAGTAAATAATTTCCTACCCCAGGGACAGACCCCAAAACATTTTTTTAAATATGAGCAAAAAAGCTAGAAAAACCATAGATTCCTTCTATACAGAGAAAGAGCGGGTGTCCAACCCCGAGGAAGTTGACAGCAGAGAATCAGATAACAACCTAAAGGGGAACGATTCCTGCCCCCCATCACATAACTCTCTCCTAGAAGAAGCTCTTAAAAAATTGAGGGAGATCGAAGAAAAATGGGGAAAGGAAAGGGAAGCTATGATAGAGAATAACAACGTCCTGAAATTGGAGTTGGAAAAAATAAAGAATTCACAGGAGATGCAGGGAAACAAAATTAGTGAATTAGAAAAGGTTAAAAAAACACAGGAAAGTAGGATTTCTGAATTGGAAAAGATAAAAAAGTCTCAAGAAAATAGAATTTCTGAATTGGAAAAAGAAAATAATTCTCAAAAGAAAAAAATTAGGGAAATGGAAAAAAACTCAATAGAGCAAAATAATTCATTTAAAAACGAAATTGGGCATTTACAAAAAGAACTAAAAACTGTGAAAGAAGAAAATAACTCCTTAAAAGTCAGGATGGAACAAATAGAAATGAATGATTCACAGAGAACCCAAGAATCAGTCAAACAAAACAAAAAAAATGAGAAGCTGGAGAACAACGTCAAATACTTACTGGGAAAATCTATAGACCTGGAAAATAGATCTAGGAGAGATAATCTGCGGATTATTGGACTTCCAGAAAACTATGACCAAAAAAAGAGCCTAGATTCTATTTTACAGGAAATTATCAAAGAGAACTGTCCAGAGATAATAGAAACAGAAGGGAAAGTAGATGTGGAAAGAATTCATCGAACTCCTTCTGAAATAGACCCTAAAAAAAGAACACCACGGAATATTGTGGCTAAGCTGCAGAATTACCACACAAAGGAGAAAATCCTGCAAGCAGCTAGAAAAAAACAATTTAAATACCAAGGTGCCACAATAAGGGTCACCCAAGATCTGGCTGCCTCCACATTAAAAGATAGAAGGGCCCTGGAACCTGATATTCCATAAGGCAAAAGATCAAGGACTGCAACCAAGAATGAACTACCCAGCTAAGTTTAGCATCTTTTTCCATGGAAGAAGATGGTCATTCAATGAAACAGAGGAATTCTATATGTTTCTAAGAAAAAAACCAGACTTAAACAAAAAATTTGATCTACATCCACAAGACTGAAGAGAAACAGAAAAAGGTACACAGAACCCTTGAGAACTGTAACTCTGTTGTGGGTATATAAAAAATACTCAAGGATAATTTGATTTTACTGATATAAAAGAAAAAAAGGGGGGTGTAGTAAAGGGAAGGAGGTCGGTTCAGAAAAAGGGGAAGGAGTGATAAAAAGAGGGAAACTACATCCCAGGAAGAGACATAGAAAATACACCATATCTGAGGGAACTTAGTGAGGGGGAGAATCATTGTGTGAATCTTACTCTCATCAGAAGAGGCTCAAAGAGTAAATAATTAACATATTTGTTTTTCAGAGAATTTTCTCTCACCTCATTAAAAGGGGGGAGAGGAAAAGGGAAAAGGAAAAGGAGAATAAGTGAAGGGACTTGGAGGGAGGGGGGAGGGATCCTAAAAAAAAAAAAAAAAAAAAGAGGGAGGGTTGCGCGTCACAAGGGGGGTCTGTAAATTAAATACCGGGGAGGGGGATCAGGGGGGTCAAGGGAAAAAAGCATAATCTGGGGATAATACGATGGCAGGAAATACAGAATTAGTAATTTTAACTGTAAATGTAAATGGGATGAACGATCCCATCAAACAGAGACGGATAGCAGATTGGATCAAAAAGCAGAACCCTACAATATGTTGCCTACAGGAAACACACTTAAAGCAGGGAGATACATACAGAGTAAAGGTAAAAGGTTGGAACAGAGCCTATTATGCTTCAGGTAAAGCCAAAAAAGCAGGGGTAGCTATCCTTATCTCAGATCAAGCAAAAGCAGAAGTAGATCTTGTTAAAAAAGATAAGGAAGGAAACTATATCCTGCTGAAAGGTAGCATAAATAATGAAGCCATATCAATACTAAACATATATGCACCAAGTGGTATAGCATCTAACTTTCTAAAGGAAAAGTTAAGAGAACTGCAAGAAGAAATAGACAGTAAAACTATAATAGTGGGAGATCTCAACCTTGCACTCTCAGATTTAGACAAATCAAACCACAAAACAAACAAGAAAGAAATTAAAAAAGTAAATAGAACATTAGAAAAACTAGGTATGATAGACCTTTGGAGAAAACTGAATGGCAATAGGAAGGAATACACTTTCTTCTCAGCAGTTCATGGATCCTATACAAAAATAGACCATATATTAGGACATAAAGATCTCAAAATTAAATGTAGGAAGGCAGAAATAATAAATGCCTTCTTCTCAGATCACAATGCAATAAAAGCTACATTCAGTAAAAAGTTAGGGGTAAATAGACCAAAAAGTAATTGGAAACTGAATAATCTCATCTTAAAGAATGACTGGGTGAAAGAGCAAATTATAGAAACAATTAACAATTTCACCCAAGATAATGATAATGATGAGACATCATATCAAAATCTTTGGGATGCAGCTAAAGCAGTAATAAGGGGAAATTTTATATCTTTAGAGGCTTATTTGAAGAAAATAGAGAAAGAGAAGATTAACGAATTGGGCTTACAACTCAAAAGGCTAGAAAAAGACCAAATTATAAACCCCCAACCAAAAATTAAACTCGAAATACAAAAATTAAAAGGAGAAATCAATAAAATTGAAAGTAAAAAAACTATTGAATTAATAAATAAAACCAAGAGTTGGTTTTATGAAAAAGCCAATAAAATAGATAAACCTTTGGTAAATTTGATCAAAAAAAAGAAAGAGGAAAATCAAATTGATAGTCTTACAAATGAAAAGGGGGATCTTTCCACCAATGAAGAGGAAATTAGAGAAATAATAAGGAGTTACTTTGCCCAACTTTATGCCAATAAATTTGATAACTTAAGTGAAATGGATGACTTCCTCCAAAAATATAGGCTCCCTAGATTAACAGAGGAGGAGATAAATTGCTTAAATAGTCCCATTTCAGAAAAAGAAATAGAACAAGCTATTAATCAACTCCCCAGGAAAAAATCCCCAGGGCCAGATGGATTCACATGTGAATTCTACCAAACATTTAAAGAACAATTAGCCCCAATGTTATATAAATTATTTGAAAAAATAGGAGATGAAGGAGTCCTACCAAATTCCTTTTATGACACAGACATGGTACTGATACCTAAACCTGGTAGATCGAAAACTGAGAAAGAAAATTATAGACCAATCTCCTTAATGAATATTGATGCTAAAATCTTAAATAAGATATTAGCAAAAAGACTTCAGAAAATCATCTCCAAGATAATACACTATGATCAAGTAGGATTTATTCCAGGAATGCAGGGCTGGTTTAATATTAGGAAAACTATTAATATAATTGACCATATTAATAATCAAATTAATAAGAACCATATGATCATCTCAATAGATGCAGAAAAAGCATTTGACAAAATCCAACATCCATTCCTACTAAAAACTCTTGAGAGTATAGGAATAAATGGATTATTCCTTAGAATAATCAGGAGTATATATTTAAGACCGTCAGTAAGCATAATATGCAATAGAAATAAACTGCAACCTTTCCCAGTAAGATCAGGAGTGAAACAAGGTTGCCCACTATCACCATTACTATTCAATATAGTACTAGAAACGCTAGCCTCGGCAATAAGAGCCGAGAAAGAGATTCAAGGAATTAGAGTAGGAAATGAGGAAATTAAACTATCACTTTTTGCAGATGACATGATGGTATACTTAGAGAACCCCAAAGACTCTGCTAAAAAGCTACTAGAAATAATTCAAAATTTCAGCAAAGTGGCAGGATACAAAATAAATCCACATAAATCCTCGGCATTTTTATATATCACTAACAAAATGCAACAGCAAGAGATACAAAGAGAAATTCCATTCCAAACAAATGTTGAGAGTATAAAATATTTGGGAATCCATCTACCAAAGAAAAGTCAGGAATTATATGAGAAAAATTACAAAACACTTGCCACAAAAATAAAATCAGATTTAAATAATTGGAAAGACATTCAGTGCTCTTGGATAGGCCGAGCGAATATAATAAAGATGACAATACTCCCCAAACTAATCTATTTATTTAGTGCTATACCAATCAGACTCCCAAGAAACTATTTTAATGACCTAGAAAAAATAACAACAAAATTCATATGGAAGAATAAAAGGTCAAGAATTGCAAGGGAACTAATAAAAAAAACTCAGAGGAAGGTGGTCTAAGTGTACCTGATCTAAAGCTACATTACACATGCTAGAAGTGATGTAACAAATAACATGATCAAATAATCATAAATTGAGAATTTATAAATGTCCACAACTCAGGTTGTCTAAACAATTCTCTAGCTCAGAATTCACACCTTTGGTCAGGCCTTTGAAAGGAGTTTGCACCTTTGGACTTCTGGGGGAGAGTTTACATGTTTAAAAGAGTTTGCACCTTTAAGAGGAGCAAGTTCATTTGTTGAAGTATTTCCCCCCTAGGCCCCTGAGTTCTCACTAGCCCAATCTCTGCTAGGATAAAAGAGGAGGGCAGTCCGGCAAGGAATAGTCTGACTGGAAGATTGAGACTTCCCAGGAGAACTTCAGGGAAGCTCGAGGAGATTCAGAGCCAGGATTCAGGAAGAAGAAGAAGAGGCTGGCTGGAGAAGAAAACCAAGAAACCTGCTCACAGAGGAAAAGATTATACAGAAAAGAAACCTCCCAGAGAAGGATTATAACTTAGAGACGACAGGACTTTACATAGTAGGAGCTGTCCCACTGGTCTCTGTCATCCATTTATCTATCTATCTATCTATCTATCTATCTATCTATCTATCTATCTATCTACCTATGTATCTAGGTATCCATCTATCTATAGCTCTCTGTATGTCTGTTTATGTGTGCATACATATTTATTCATTTATTTTTGTCTTTCCTTTCTTTTCACATAGGTGTCATATCTGTACCTGTGGGTACTGTTCCTGAAGGAATATAATTTTGACAGTTGAAACCTTGCAAGATATCTTGGGGTTTATAGGCTAGATTTCTTTCTTAAGGGTCATGCCTTAAATCCATATCACTCTGACACTCAACAATAGATCTCAGACCAAGCCCCACATGGTCATTCTTTGAGCCCTAAATGGCTCAGAGTGACTAGACATAACTATTGTTTCTGTTTTGACCTGAAGCCCTGGACTTCTTCCCTTCCAGACTGATTTTTTAGGCCATTCTCTGCCTCATTTTTTTATCTAGCCTTAATCACTGATTGGGTATTATATCAGACAGACTAAGACCTCTTAAAGTTTTTAGCACACACTGTATCCAGGGCTATTTCCAGCCATCCCAATGTATATACATACATATATATACATACTGAGCTACTGAGCCCAGATGGCTTTTGAGAAGAACATGAAGTTCGTAACCTGGCCCAGCCCTCCCTCATTTAAATCCAATTCATTTTGTATGTCACGACATCACCTCCCTGATATCATGATCTTGGTCAAGAACCAAAGATAAACAACAATAATAGTGCAACAGTTTTGTGTGCAAAGACTTAAAAAACTCTCAGCTTCCTGAGGGAATTGATATAAATTGCTATGATGATGATGTCTTGTTCACTGAGCTGAAAGAGGTCCTAAGGTGGAGGCCCTAGATGGTAGAGTGGTTCATATGAGTGACAAGGAGTGGAAGATCACTTAAAAAAATGATTAAAGCTTTTTATTTTCAAAACAAAAGCATAGTTTACAAATTTTATTCTTTCAAAACATCTTGTTCCAATTTTTCTCTCCCTTTACCCAAAGCCCTCCCCTACACAACAAGTAATAGGATATGTGTTAAACAAGTACAGTTCTTTTTTATTTTTTAATGAAGCCTTTTATTTTCAAAACATATGCAAGGATAATTTTTCACCATTGACCCTTGCAAAAACTTGTGTTTCAATTCCCCCCCTTTCCATTACTCTCTCTACTAGATAGCAAAGTAATCCAATATATGTTAAACATGTTAAATATATGTAAATCCAATATAGGCATATGCATTTATACAATTACCTTGCTGCACAAGAAGAATCAAATCAAAAAGGAAAAAAATGAGAAAGTAAGTAAAATTCAAGTAAACAACTACAAAAGAATTGAAAATACTATGTTGTGATCCACACTCAATTCCCACAGTTCTTTCTCCTGGTGCAGATGATTCTCTTCATCACAAGATCATTGGAACTGGCCTGAATCATCTTATTGTTGAGAAGAACCATGTCATCAGAATTGATCATTGTATATATTGTTGTTGCTGTGTACAATGATGTCCTGGTTCTGCTCATTTAAGTCAGCATCAATTCATGTAAATCTCTCCAGGCCTCTCTTAAATCATCCTCTTTTTTACAGAACAATAATATTCCATAACATTCATACCATATTCAGCCAGTCCCCAACTGATAGACATCCACTCAGCTTCTAGTTCCTTACCACAATTAAAAGAGCTGCCATAAACATTCTTGGACATAAGGTCCCTTTCCCTTCTTTAAAATCTATTTGGGATATAAGCCCAATAGTAACACTGCTGGGTCAAGGGTATGCACAGTTTGATAACTTTTTGAGCATAGTTCCAAACTGCTCTCCAGAATGGCTGTATGTATTCACAATTCCACCAACAATGTATCAGTGTCCCAGTTTTCCCACATCCCCTCCAACATACATCATTATCTTTTCCTGTCATCTTAGTCAATCTTACAGGTGTGTAGTGGTATCTCAGAGTTGTCTTAATTTGCATTTCTCTGATTAATAATGACTTGGAGCATCTTTTCATATGGCAGAAATAATTTTAATTTCTTTGTCTGAAAATTGTCTGTTCATATCCTTTGAGAATGGCTTGAATTCTTGTAAATTTTAGTCAATTCTCTGGATATTTTAGAAATGAGGCCTTTATCAGAACCCTTGAAGGTAAAAAAAAAATTTCCCAGTTTATTGCTTTCTTTTTAATCTTGTATGAATTAGTTTTGTTTGTACAAAAACTTTTAAACTTAATATACTCAAAACTATCTATTTGGTGTTCAATAATGAGTTCCAGTTCTTCTTTGGTCACAAATACCTTGTTTCTCCAAAGATCTGAGAGGTAAACTATCCTATGTTCTTCTAATATATCACTCTTTTTGTGTAAATCATGAACTTATTTCGATATTATCTTGGTATAGTGTGTAGGTGTAGGTCAATGTCTAGTTTCTGCCATTCTAATTTCCAATTTCCCCAGCAGTTTTTGTCAAATAGTGAGTTCTTATCCCAAAAGCTGCAATCTTTCAGTTTCTCAAACTCTAGATTACTATAGTCATTGACAATTTTGTCCTAAAAATCTAACCTATTCCACTGATTGAGTAATCTATTTCTTAGAGAGTACCAAACACTTTTGATGATTAATATGCTTTATAATATAGTTTTAGGACTAGTACAGTTAAGCCAGCTTCATTTGCATTTTTCACTAATTCCCTTGAAATTCTTGACCTTTTGTTTTTTCAGATGAACTTTGTTATTATTTTTTTCTAGCTATGCAAAATAATTTCTTGGGAGTTTGATTGATATGGCACTGAATAAGAAGATTAATCAAATCTTGTCATTTTTATTATGTTAGCTCCACCTACCCATAAGTATTTGATATTTTTCCAATTGATTAGATCTGACTTTATTTGTTTGGAAAGTGGTTTGTAACTATGTTCATACAGTTCCTGATTCTGCCTTGGCAGGTAGACTCCCAAATATTTTATATTGTCTACAGATATCTTAAATGGAATTTCTCTTTGTATTTCTTGCTGCTAGACTTTATTGGTAATATAAAAAAATTCTGATGATTTATGTGGACTTATTTTGTATGCTGTTACTTTGCTAAAGTTGTGAATTGTTTCTTGTAGTTTTTTAGTTGATTCTTTAGGGTTCTCTAAGTATACTATCGTATCTTCTGCAAAGACTGATGATTTGACTTCCTCATTATCTACTCTAATTCCTTTAATCTCTTTTTCTTCTCTTATTGCCAAAGCTAGTATTTCTAATACAATATTTAATAGTAATAGTTATAGTAGGCAACCTTGAACCCTGATCTTCCTGGGAATGGTTTTAGTTTATCCCCATTACACATGATGCTTATTGATGCTTATAAATAGATGCTACTTATCATTTTAAGGAAAATTCCATTTATTTTAATAGTCTCCAGTTTTGTTTTGTTTTTTTAATAGGAATAAATGTTGGATTTTGTCAAATGCTTTTCCGCATCTATTGAGATAATCATATGATTTTTGTTACTTTGATTATTAATATAGTCAATTATGCTAATAGTTTTCCTAATATTGAAACAGCTCTACATTCCTGGTATAAATCCTACTTGATCATGGTGTATTGTTCTGGGGACAATTTGCTGTAATTGCTTTGCTAATATTTTATTTAAGATTTTTGCATCAGTATTCATTATGGTAATTGATCTGCATTTTTTTTCCCTCTATTTTGACCCTACCTGATTTAGGTATCAGCACTATATCTGTGTCATAAAAGGGATTTATTAGAACTCCTTCTTTCCATATTTTTCCCAATAGTTTGCATAGTATTGGAATTGTTCTTTAAATGTTTAGTAGAATCCACAGGTAAATCCATCTGGCCCTGGAGATTTTTTCTTAGAGAGCTGATTAATAGCTTGTTGTATTTCTTTTTCTGAAATGGAACTATTTAAGTAATTCTCTTCGCTTAATCTGGACAATCTATATTTTTGTAGGTATTCTTCCATTTTGCTTAAGTTGTCAAATTTATTGACATAAAGTTGAGTAAAATAATTCCTAATTGGGCAGCTAGGTGGTGCAGTGGATAAAGCACCAACCCTGAAGTCAGGAGGACCTGGGTTCAAATCTGGCCTCAAACACTTAATATTTCCTAACTGTGTGACCCTAGGCAAGTCACTTAACCCCAATTTCTTCAGCCAAAACCAAAACAAAAAATGAATCATTGCTCTAATTTCTTCTTCATTGGTGAAAAGTTCTCCCTTTTCACTTTTGAGACTAACAATTTAATTTTCTTCTTTCCTTTTTCTAATCAGATTAACTAAAGGTTTATCTATTTTGTTGGGTTTTTTTAAAAATAAAATCAACTCTTAGTTTTGTTTATTAATTCAATAATTTTCTTGCTCTCAATTTTATTGATCTCCCATTTTATTTTCAGAATTTCTAATTTGTTATTTAATTAGGCATTTTTAATTTGTTCTTTTTCTAGCTTTTTTAGTTGCATGACCAATTCATTGATTTCTTTCTGTATTTTATGCAAGTAAGCACCTAGAGTTATAAAACTTTACCTAAGAACTAATTTGGCTGTACTCTATAAATATTGGTATGTTAGTTCATTATTGTCATTCTCTTGGATGAAATTATCTATTGTGTCTATGATTTGTTGTTTCACCCTCTCATTTTTAGGATTAGATTATTTAGTTTCTAGTTAATATTTGGTGTATTTTCCTCTAACCTTTTATTGTATGTAATTTTTATTGCATCATGATCTGAAAAAAAGAGCATTTACTATATCTACCTTTCTGCATTTGATTTTGAAAGATTCATGCCCTAATACATGGTCAATTTTTGTATAGGTTTCACGTACTGCCAAGAAAAAAAGAATATTCCTTTCTGTCTTCATTCAATTTTCTACAAAGGCCTATCACACCTAACTTTTCCAGAATTCTATTTACCTCCTTAATTTCTTTCTTATTTATTCTGTGGTCCAATTTATCTGGTTCTGAAAGAGCAAGTTTGAGATCCCCCCACTGGTATAATTTTGCGGTCTATTTATCCTTGCAACTATCTTAATTTCTCTTCTAGGAATTTGGATGCTATATCACTTGGTGCATATATGTTTAGTATTGATATTACTTCATTTTCCATGGTATCCTTTAACAAAATGTAGTTTCCTTCCTTATCTCTTTTAATTATATCTATTCCAGCTTTTGCTTGATCTGTGATCAGGTTCACTATCCCTGCCTTTTTTTTTTTTTTTTTAAACTTCAGCTGAAGCAGAAGATTCTTCTCCAGCCTTTTACCTTTATTATGAATGTATCACTATGCTTTAAATGTGTTTCTTGTAAAAAACATATTATAGAATTCTGGCTTTTAACCCAGTCTGTTATCTGCTTCCATATTATGGGAGAGTTCATTACATTCACATTCATAGTTAAAATTATTAACTCTATATTTCCAATCTTGTTTTCCCTGATTTATATTTTTCTCTTTCATTTCTCCTTTTTCCTCCTCCCCAGTGCTTTCCTTCTGAATACTATCTCCCTCAAACAGCCCTCCTTTTTATAGCCCTTCTCCCTTCTTTATACCTTTCCCCTTCTACTTCTATTCTCCCTTGTATTAGCCTCCTTCTTTCCTTTCCCTTTCCCTTCCTACTTCCCTATGGGGTGAGACAAGTTTCTCTGTGAGCTAAGTAAGTCTGATATTCTCTCTTCCAGTCAAATTCAATGAGAGTAAGGTTCACATAATGCTCATCCCCCTTCCTTTTCCCTCAATTGTAATAGGTTTTTTTTTGCCTCTTCATGGCATGTAATTTACCCCATTTTAATTCCATTTTCCTCTTTCAGTAGAATTTTATTTCTTCCCCTAATTTCTTTTTTATCATCATAATAAAAACAAATTATACCTGTACTTTCTTTTTTTATTTTTTATTAATTTTATAATTATAACATTTTTGACAGTACATATGCATAGCTGATTTTTTTACAACATTATCCCTTGTACTCCCTTCTGTTCTGAATTTTTCCCCTCCTTCCCTCTACCCCCTCCCCTAGATTCCAGGCATTCCCATACACATTAAATATGTTATAGTATATCCTAGGTACAATATATATGTGCAGAACTGAATTTGTTGTTGTTGTTGCAAAGGAAGAATTGGATTCGGAAAGTAAAAATAATCTGGAGAGAAAAACAAAAAAATGCTAACACTTTACACTCATTTCCCTGTGTTCCTTTTCTGGGTGTAGCTGATTCTGTCCATCATTGATCAATTGGAATTGGATTAGCTCTTCTCTATGTTGAAGATATCCACTTCCATCAGAATACATCCTCATACAGCATCATTGTTGAAGTGTATAATGATCCCCTAGTTCTGCTCGTTTCACTCAGCATCAGTTGATGTAAGTCTCTCCAAGCCTCTCTATATTCGTCCTGTTGGTCATTTCTTACAGAACAATAATATACCATAACATTCATATACCATAATTTACCCAACCATTCTCCAATTGATGGGCAGTTTCTAGCCACTACAAAAAGGGCTGCCACAAACATTTTGGCACATACAGGTCCCTTTCCCTTTTTTAGTATTTCCTTGGGATATAAGCCCAGTAGTAGCACTGCTGAGTCAAAGCGTATGCACAGTTTAATAACTTTTTGGGCATAATTCCAGATTGCTCTCCAGAATGGTTGGATTATTTCACAACTCCACCAACAATGCATCAGTGTCCCAGTTTTCCCACATCCCCTCCAACATTCATCATTAATTGGTCCTGTCATCTTAGCCAATCTGAAAGGTTTGTAGTGGTATCTCAGAGTTGTCTTAATTTGCATTTCTCTGATCAATAGTGATTTGGAACATTCTTTCATATGAGTGGAAATAGTTTCAATTTCATCACCTGAAAATTGTCTGTTCATATCTTTTGACCATTTATCAATTGGAGAATGGCTTGATTTCTTATAAATTAGAGTCAATTCTCTGTATATTTTGGAGATGAGGCCTTTATCAGAACTTTTAACTGTAAAAATGGTCTCCCAATTTGTTACTTCCCTTCTAATCTTGTTTGCATTAGTTTTGTTTGTACAAAAGCTTTTTAATTTGATGTAATCAAAATTTTCTATTTTGTGATCAATAATGATCTCTAGTTCTCCTTTGGTCACAAATTCCTTCCTCCTCCACAAGTCTGAGAGGTAAACTATCCTATGTTCCTCTAATTTATGTATGATCTTGTTCTTTATGCCTAAATCATGGACCCATTTTGATCTTATCTTAGTATGTGATGTTAAATGTGGGTCCATGCCTAGTTTCTGCCATATTAATTTTCAGTTTTCCCAACAGTTTTTGTCAAATAATGAATTCTTATCCCAAAAGTTGGGATCTTTGGGCTTGTCAAACACTAGATTATTTTTATTCACTATCTTGCCCTGTGAACTTAACCTATTCCACTGATCAACTAGTCTATTTCTTAGCCAATACCAAATGGTTTTGGTGACTGCTGTTTTATACTATAGTTCTAGATCAGGTACAACTAGGCCACCTTCATTTGATTTTTTTTTTCATTACTTCCCTTGAAATTCTCGACCTTTTATTCTTCCATATGAATTTTGTTGTTGTTTTTTCTAGGTCACTAAAATAGTTTCTTGGGAGTCTGATTGGTATATCACTAAATAAATAGATTAGTTTAGGGAGTATTGTCATCTTAATTATATTCACTCAGCCTATCCAAGAGCACTTAATGTCTTTCCAATTATTTAAATCTTACTTTATTTTTGTGGCAAGTGTTTTGTAATTTTGCTCATATAATTCCTGACTTTCCTTTGGTAGATATATTCCCAAATATTTTATACTATCAACCGTTATTTTGAATGGGATTTCTCTTTTTATCTCTTGCTGTTGGATTGTGTTGATAATGTATAAAAATGGTGAGGATTTATGTGGATTTATTTTGCATCCTGCAACTTTGCTAAAGTTCTGAATTATTTCTAATGGCTTTTTAGCAGAGTTTTTTGGGTTCTCTAAGTATACCATCATGTCATCTGCAAAGAGTGATAGTTTGATTTCCTCATTACCTACTCTAATTCCTTGAATCTCTTTCTCAGCTCTTATTGCCAAGGCTAGCGTTTCTAGTACAATATTGAATAGTAATGTGATAGTGGGCAACCTTGTTTCACTCCTGATCTTACTTGGAAAGGTTCCAGTTTATATCTGTTACATATGATGTTTACTGACGGTTTTAAATATATGCTCATTATTTTAAGGAATAGTCCATTTATTCCTATACTCTCAAGTGTTTTTAGTAGGAATGGATGTTGGATTTTTATCAAATGCTTTTTCTGCATCTATTGAGATGATCATATGGTTTTTATTAATTTGGTTATTGATATAGTTGATTATGCTAATAGTTTTCCTAATATTGAACCACCCCTGCATTCCTGATATTAATCTCACTTGGTCATAGTGTATTATCCTGGGGATGATTTTCTGAAGTCTTTTTGCTAATATTTTATTTAAGATTTTAGCATCAATATTCATTAGGGAG